>NC_041390.1:548656727-548681052 GCF_002162155.2 Triticum dicoccoides
ACATATTAAAGATACTGGCATCATGCTGCTCTTACTATGTGACAATCACCAGAAAAATCAGGGTGCTTGACGAGGCACAGGGTAGCTGATTTTTCTGGTGATTGTCACATAGTAAGAGCAGCATGATGCCAGTATCTTTAATATGTTGTGACCGCAGATGGAGTTGACACCATGGATACCCTTTGGGCAGAGCTTGCCGGAGCCAAGGAGCAAGCAAGGAGTAGCAATGCGTCCGCTTTAAAGGCGGCCGAAGAGTTAAGGGCCTAACAGGCCGCACATTGCGAGAGCAAAGAAAAAATTGCCAAGATGGCTGTGTCTAACGCCCTCGATGCGGCTCGAAGCACGACTTAGAGGCATAACCGCATTGAAAGCAATGTCGCAAGTGGGGTAATCTTCACACAACCCATGTAATAAAATAGGGGAAGAAGTTACATAGTTGGCTTACAATCGCCACTTCACACAATTACATGAATAAAGCATTACATCATCCAAATACAATCAAGGTCCGACTACAGAACCAAAATAAAAGAAGAACCCAAAATGCGACAAGGTCCTCGATCGACCCCAACTGGGCTCCACTACTGATCAACTAGAACGAAACACCACAAAGGACAAGATCTTCATCGAGCTCCTCCTGAGCTTGGTTGCGTCAACTGCACGGTCTCATCGGCACCTGCAAGCTGGTTTTGGAAGTATCTGTGAGCCACGGGGACTCAGCAATCTCACACCCTCGCGATCAAGACTATTTAAGCTTATGGGTAAGGCAAAAGGTATGAGGAGGAGCTGCAGCAAGCGAGTAGCATATATGGTGGCTAACATACGCAAATGAGAGCGAGAAGAGAAGGCAAAGCACGGTCGAGAAACTATGATCAAGAAATGATCCTAGAACAACCTACATCAAGCATAACTCCAACACCGTGTTCACTTCCGGGACACCGCCGGAAAGAGACCATCACGGTAACACACGCGGTAGATGTATTTTAATTAAGGTCAACTTCAGGTTTTCTACAACCGGACATTAACAAATTCCCATCTGCCCATAACCGCGGGCATGGCTTTCGAAAGTTCAAATCCCTGCAGGGGTGTCCCAACTTAGCCCATGACAAGCTCTCACGGTCAACGAAGGAACAGACCTTCTAGCGGGAAGACCCGATTAGACTCGGAATCCCGGTTATAAGACATTTCGACAATGGTAAAACAAGACCAGCAAAGCCACCCAGATGTGCCGACAAATCCCGATAGGAGCTGCACATATCTCGTTCTCAGGGCACACCGGATGAGCAAGACGTCAGGTAAGCCAGCCCAGAGTTGCCCCTGGTAGCCTCGGACATCGCTCAGTTGGACCAACATTTAGAGAAGCACTGGCCCGGGGGGTTAAAATAAGATGACCCTTGAGCCGGCCGACTCAAGGGAAAGAAAAGGCTAGGTGGCAAATGGTAAAACCAATGTTGGGCCTTGCTGGAGGAGTTTTATTCAAGGCGAATTGTCAAGGGGTTCCCATTATAACCCAACCGCGTAAGGAACGCAAAATCCGGGAACATAACACCGATATGACGGAAACTAGGGCGGCAAGAATGGAACAAAAACACCAGGCATAAGGCCGAGCCTTCCACCCTTTACCAAGTATATAGATGCATTAATTAAATAAGATATATTGTGATATCCCAACAAGTAAACATGTTCCAACCAGGAACAACATCTCCATGTTCCAACAAGGAACAAAACTTCAATCTTCACCTGCAACTAACAACGCTATAAGAGGGGCTGAGCAAAGCGGTAACATAGCCAATCAACGGTTTGCTAGGATAAGGTGGGTTAGAGGCTTGGTGCAACAATATGGGAGGCATGGTAAGCAAGTGGTAGGTATCGCAACATAGGCATAGCAAAAGAGAGAGCAACTAGCAAGCAAAGATAGAAGTGATTTCAAGGGTATGATCATCTTGCCTGAGATCCCGCAAGGAAGAAGAACGAGTCCATGAAGCAGACAAACGGACGTAGTCGAACGGTTCCTCACAAACATGACGTTACCGGAACTAGCCCGAAGAAGCAACACCGGAAAGGAGCAAACAACATAATAAACAACCACCACATAAGCATGGCACGATGCACAATCAAGTATGATGCATGTCCGGTTTAATATGCATGGCATGGCAAAGTGCACAAGCAATCCTACAAATTAAATGGAGCTCAATATGCAATGGAGTTGCATATTGAAGAAAACACCACATGACTTATTTAGTTCTCTCTCGTTTAGGTACTCAACAATATTAAATGTTGTTAAACATGGCAAGAGGATAAGCATAATAAAACTATATCATCTAAACAATTTAAATGGGGCCGGATATAATAGACAACAAAACCGGTAAACCCCAAATGCAATTATCAATTTGGTGCAACAACAATTTTAACCAATCTTGAAGTTGTTATCATGATGCGGATGACATGTGCAAGTTTAAGCAATTTTTAATAAAAGTTGACAAGAGCATTATGAAGCATTTGTCACCGTGGTGGAAAGGAAAGGGGTGCCACGGCAACGATAACGAAAACGGTGCCACGGCAGCGTTCCGGTTCCGGTAACTCGATTGAGATACCGATGCAAAGGAGAAGTGTGCGGTTGCGTGCAGAAGATTGTGGGGCGCTCCCCGATACCAGGTGTCCCATGAGTTGGCGACAAGGAAACGAGTGACAAATTGGACACGGTGCAAACACAAGCATCTCAAACATCGCACGCATTCGTTCACGGACGTCGTCTTAGGGTTATACCTTCGAAGCGTGCAAACGGGTCGGTTCGAGTCGGTGTAGAGGAAGTAGTGGAAGTAGACGTTCTCGGACGTCGAGGGATGTAGTGGTTCACGCGACGGTAGTCGAAGTAGTCGTTCTCGCACGCTCTAGGGTCGAGGGTAGAGGTTCTCGCGATCTCGGCGACGGTAGTGGTACATGTTTATCGTTGCACGAGTTTCCGTAGACGTTCATGTCATCGGTGTCGAGGTACTTGGTGTCTTCGGACTTTCCGGACCCGTTCCTGCGACGGTAGTCATTCACGTTCATTTCGGAGAGGTACTTGATTACTCCAAACCCTTCGCGGTCGACGGTAGTTGAACTTGATGCTTGCGGTGCACATTTCTTCGTCAACGGTAGTAGTACAAGGTCGTCGTGGGAAGTGGTCGTACTCGCAAACTTGTCAAAAACAGGGTCTCGGTCGTCGGTATAGGTACTTGGTGAAATCCACGGGTGTCAGTAGTTGTACATGGTCTTCGCGTTGTAGTCTGACTTGGCGATTCCAAAACGTTCATCGGTAGTGGAACTTGGCGGTCTCGACGGTCGTCATGGTACTTGTCGAAAGGAATCCACCGAGACGGTCTTGTGTCCCTGGATTCAATGGCCTTGGCAACGACAAAAGGGGCAGCATCACGTAGCATGCTTGGCGAGGGGCTACAAGTGAGAGGCCATGGCAGCGGCAAAACGAGCAGCAACAACACGACTCACGAACAGAGGAGGTGCTGCCAGGCGCTGATGGTGGTGGAGCAGGGGAAGTCAACACGGGCTCACGGTGACTCTCACGACGACAAACAGAGGCGCGCGGAGAAGCAGCCGTCCGGCGATGGAGCAGAGGCGTCCATGGCCCGCGACCCAAGGTGTCGAAGATGGCCGGATCCGGGCCAGCTCGGGTTGGGGAGGCGAGGTAGCAGGCCGGTGGCGGGGCTTGGCGCGATCGGAGGACAGGACCGCGGGGCGAAGCTTGGCGGCGTCTTTGGTAGCAGGGAGGCGCGTCCCTGGCAACTGGCGTGAGGAGGAGGCTGGGGAAGGAAGGGAGCGCGCTAAGGAAGGAGGTGCGGCGCCTGGGCAGCGCTGGTGGCCTCCAGCGGCACCGGATCGAAGGCGGAGGAGGACGCGGGACGTCGGATCGGGAGGCGCCGACTGCGCTCGTCCCTGGCGGCGCTCGTCCCTGGCGGTGCGAGCAGGGAAAAGAGAGAGAGGGGTCGAGCGAGAGGACAAGGGCATTGGCGGCGCTGCAGGAGGAACGAGAGGGAGAGATTGGATCGGGGAATCGGGCTAGGGTTAAGACAGAGTGCGGCTGGCTGGGCCTTGGCCTTGGGACGAATGGGCCGGTCTAGCTACAGGGAAAAGGCCTGGCTGGGCTCCTCACTCCTTCCCTCTTCTCTTTTTAAAAAAACCTCAGATAGCAAAATAAAAAGGAAAGAGCAGGTATCTAAGGGAGGTTTCTGACAAGGAGGTAAAAAGCTATGGGGTCCAGGATTTAAGTAATATTTGAATAAATTGCTTAGGGCTTTTTTTAGGGTAGAAAATTAAACCAAGTTTAAATTAACTTCAAACTTGATGCAATTTTGAACCCAACCAAAACAACGTCAAAAGAGATGAAATTTGGTAGAGAGGTTGAAGGCATGGTCGAGAATTTATAGGAAAATAATGAACATTAATAGAGAAGGGGGAAATGGCACTTGCAAAAAAAGGAAATAGAAGGAAAGGAGAAGGAGATGATCCATGGGACAAAGGCATGGGGAATTATTTTGCATGTGTGTCAAGGTAATTCCACATTAATGAAATATTTAATATATCTCCCTACTATTGGGAGGATATGTTTTAAAGAGAATCACCATGTGAATTCCCTCGATTTAAATGGACCGAAGATCCATGCAATTTATTTAGTTGAGTTTTAAAACGGGTTGCATGATGACATGATGCAATGCACATGATGCAAAGATGAAAGCAACAGACGAAACAAATCACACAACAAAACCCGGAAACCCTGGAAGGCATCTGAAGCTCCGGTCTTGGGGCGTCACACTGTGGAGTTAAAAGATGATATTGACTGTTACCAGCTTCGTGAAGAAGAAAACCGGGCGAAGGCGATGGACCTGGAGAAGGCCCGGGTGGCTGCCAAGGAATCCCGCTCCAAAATTAGAGCGACGAAGGAGGACCTGACTCAAGCTGCGGATATTGTTTCTGGGAAGCCCTTCTTGTTGCGGACTAAGTTCGGAGATCTGAAATATGCTCCTCTAGACCGTCTATGGAGTTCTGTGGACGAGTAATATGGATTTGGCTACAAGTGCTACTGATGCGGCCGAGTACTTCAAGGATCAGAAAGGTCCTGAAGTGGAGAAGCTGTTCTGGTCATAGTTTCACGCTCCAGTCCATCCGTTGTTGCTGAGTGAACGATTGACCGGTTGGGCCAAGCTCCATAGATTATTCGGACTTGCCATGAGGTCCGTTGTGGATTGTCTGTGGCCGGGAGGGCCAAGGCCGAATAGCTACTTTAGCTTAGTGCAACAATCCCTTGGTGTTGTGCCATGCATCGATGCTGTAAAGAGGTCGGCGTGCATAGAGGGCTCGCGGATGGCCTTTGCCCGTGTCAAAACATATTGGGCGGAGATGGATGCCACTACTGTTGCGGCACAGGGTTCGGCCATAGGCCAAGTGGCTGTCGAGCACTACTTTGAAGAAGTTCTTGAAGGCGCTCGTTTGATAGAGGCTCAGTGCTTGAAGAATATTATGTTTAAATGACATGTATTCCCATTGTAAAAACAATGTTTTATTGGGTTTATCAAGGCTGTATTTATACTTTTGCCCGAAAGTACAATGATGCCTCCTGAAAGATGGCAGTCGTCGGCTTCAGCCCCCACGCATATAATGCGGGGGTGTTCGCAGAAGACGCATGTTCACACTTGATCCAACGTCTTGGTCCATTAAGGAGGTGATAGCGCAGCGAACTAGGCAATCGGACTATAATGCTTTAACACTTTCACTTAGCCAGAGGAGTTTGACAGTGGGGCTACTATATAGCCCCTGGTGGCTCCGCGCTCATCCGAATTCCGGGCGCGTACATGCCTGGCCGGGAAACAGCCCTTCGTTAAGGCGGAGGAATCCCGAAGATTCCGCTAGGTCATCGAGTGGTTGACCAGTCTCATGCTATATTATGACAGTCAGTTTTTGGCTTTCTCTACTGAGGTGCTCATCCGGATGAACCAGGGCACAATCGCAGTAGTTCTCCTGGTGCCGCCTTAGCCGATAGAGCGGAATGTAAGGCAGCAAAACACAGTAGCCGGGCAAACCCAACATTTGACCAAAGACATGATTCGGAGCTGATGCATATAAGGCCAAACTCGCGACGCCGAACACTCCCTAAGGTATTCGGTCTTTATGATATAAACTGGGCCTAAACAATGCCCTTTGTAATAAGCCCCTAGTGTCCAGTTACATGCAATATTCTGACGTGGCCACATGCCAATACGTCAGCATCCTTCTCAATTGTACTGAGAATCCGAGGGATGTGTATCAACAAGAGACAGTAAAAAAGGTTTACGCAGGGTATTAATCTAAAAAGAATCCTTGGAACGGGTCCCTGCTGCACGTCTGCGCCTGTGTCTCCATTGTGCCGTATCCTGGACGGGTGTAGCACGATGGTCATCTATAAAAGAGAGGAACTTAGTGGAAAAGTTGTCGTGCAAAAAGGTAGGTTATACTAAATAAACCATGTACAGTTCAAGATAAGTAAGGTTGAGCCTAATTGTCACTTGTTTACACGCGTTGAGCCCCTTGTATTGTTATAGGGGTATAGCCATCAAACCTGTATCAATTATATATAGCCGCACCGGACTCGTCTAACCGTGTCTATGGTCTTAACGACCTGTCGGATGTTCTAGTTGGTGAGGCCGTCTAGTGTGCGGCTGCCAAGGCAGCCGCACGGTCTTCCACACGCAAGGAGCGCTCAATATTTCCATTTACTGTAATGATGCCACGTGGATCGGGCATCTTGAGCATGAGAGACGCGTAATGCGGTATTGCATTAAACCGAGCGAAAGCTTCGCGTCCGAGTAGTGCTTGATAGCCACTTTGGAATGGAGCGATGTGGAAGGTTAAATTTTCGCTGCGGAAGTTATCGGGAAAGCCGAATATAACCTCTAGTAGCAGGGAGCCCGTGCAATGGGCTTCTGGGCCTGGCGTTACTCCTTTAAAGGTAGTATTGCTATGGCTGATTTTTGTTGGGTCTATCCCCATTTTGCAGACTGTGTCCTGATGTATCAGGTTTAAACTACTGCCGCCGTCCATCAGGACTCGTGTGAAGTGGTATCCGTCAACTATCGGGTCTAACACCAAGGCAGCCCATCCTGCATGCCGCATACTTGCCGAGTAATCCCGATGGTCAAAGGTGATCGGTTGGAACGACCAGTGGCAGAACTCCACGGTGATAGGCCCTGGGGCATGTGTCTCTAGGAGTGCCGCATTGTTTCTCCCCTTCATCACGTGTAATACGTTTACTGTTTTGACTTCTGGTGGGAATTTCTTCTGTTCCCCAATGCTTTGCTTGCGAGGCTCGTCCTCGTCTTCGCTTGGCGTATCCTGCCCCTTGTGTTCGGCGTTGAAGTTGCCAGACTGCTTGAAGACCCAACATTCTCTATGGGTATGATTTGCAGGTTTATCGGGGGTGCTGTGGATCTGACATATTTGGTCCAGAATCTTGTTTAGGCTAGACAGTTCGTCTCTGTTGCCTTTGGAGGGCAGCTTTTGCTGACCTGGCCGAGAGCTTCTGAATCCGGTGTTTACCGTCGTGCTCTTCGGGCTGTCTTCTTTATTCCGGCGCTTGTTTTTGCTGTGTCGTGGTTTCCCATTTCCGTCCCTGACTTCGGATGTACTTGGGTTGCTGGTGCCGCATCAGGCTAACCAGCTGTCCTCGCCCGCGCAAAAGTGGGTCATGAGGCTTGTTAATGCTGCCATTGTTCTCAGCTTTTCTTGGCCGAGGTGTCTGGCAAGCCATTCGTCTTGAACGCTGTGCTTGAAAGCTGCTAAGGCTTCAGCGTCCAGACAGTCGACTATTTGGTTCTTTTTAGTGAGAAACATGTTCCAAAGCTTTTGGGCTGACTCTCCGGGCTGTTGAGTTATATGACTTAAATCGTCTGCATCCGGTAGTCAGACATAGGTCCCTTGAAAATTTGCCCGAAAAGTGTCTTCGAGCTCTTCCCAGCTTCCAATGGAGTTTTCGGGGAGGCTTTTAAGCCAGTGTCGAGCTGGCCCTTTGAGCTTGAGGGGTAAGTACTTGATGGCGTGGAGATCGTCTCCTCGAGCCATGTGGATATGGAGGATGTAGTCCTCAATCCAGACCCCAGGGTCTGTCGTTCCGTCGTACGCCTCTATGTTTACGGGTTTGAATCCCTCTGGAAATTCATGGTCCAGCACCTAATCAGTGAAACATAGGGGGTGTGCGGCACCCCTGTATTTGGGTGTACCATGGTGTTCGGATTTTTGTTGTGTTGCATTGCGTGCTGGAGCATGCTTGCTTGGTCCATAGATGGATCTGGTTGCGTCGTCCTTTTGATGCGAGCCTTCACGTGGATCGCGTACTGGCTTGTGTGCGGCATCGTTTGCCGCTCTATGTTGGCCACGAGGTCGTCTATCCGACCGGATGGCTGTTTTGTTTTTTGATTGCGGTGGATCTAAGGCCTCCTCATCGAATTCAGGTAGCAGTTTTCGCTTCGGGTAGATCTTTGTGTGACGACTACCACCGTATTTTGCTGCAGTGTTTAGTACTTCACTCCATCTAATTCTGAGTGTGTCTTGTGCAGTCCTGAGCCTTTGCTTCTGCTTTTTCAGACTCCTCGCAGTGGCAACAAGCCTTTGATGGGTATTCTGTTGCTTCAGGTGCCTGTCTGGTGTGATGTCATCCGGACTGTTATCTTCGCCGGAGTCGGGTTGTTCGGTTTGATTCTCCATGTTGCCGTGGTCGGACGGTGGCTCACCCTGCTCTATCGCTGGGTCTATATGATCGATGTTTCTGCCGAGGCGGGATTTGGAGCGGCGCTTACGCCGCCGCTTTGACTGCTTCTCGAGGGAACGATCCTTCGCTGCGTCCTTCCATTCCTCGTCGTTGTTTTCTTTCTATGTGTCCACCATGTATACATCATATGATGAAGTGGGCGTCCAGTGCCCTGTGGGCAGTGGCTCCTATTCGTCTCCTACATCGTTGTCCATACCATCGATGTCTTCGGAGTCGAAGTCGAGCATGTCGATCAAATCGTCAATAGTGGCTACTAAGTGGGTGGTGGGTGGGCGGCGAATTTCTTCGTCATTCGCATCCCAATCCCGCCGGACATAGTTCAGCCAGGACTCTCCTGACAAGGAGAGAGACTTTAATGAATTCAGTATGTCGCCGAGGGGCGAGTGCTGAAAGATATCCGCGGAGGTGAACTCCATGATTAGCGCCCAGTCGGATTCGATAGGCACGGGCGCGGGCGGTTCGGAGTCCGTGGCCGGGGAAGAGTCCGGTAGTTCAGCGTCACGGCTCCCGTGAAGGGTAAGGTGAATACTCGGCTTGATCGCTGCTGAGAATACGGCCTCCGTGGAGGGGTCTATCCACCCGTCCATGGATGGCGCAATTGGCTCCGAATTGAGGGTCGGAGCGGTTGCCGGTGTGGTCTCCTGAACACTGTCCGATTGTAGAGCTAAATCATGCTCATTGTGACGGTGCGGCGCACTCGGCAGGGGCTCGAATTCGTCGAAGATCAAGTCCCCGCAGATGTCGGTCGTGTAGTTTAAGCTTCCAAACCTGACCTGGTGGCTAGGGGCGTAACTCTTGATCTTCTCCAGATGGCCAAGCGAGTTGGCCCGCAGTGCGAAGCCGCCGAATACAAAGATCTGTCCGGGGAGAAAAGTCTCACCCTGGATTGCATCGCTATTGATGCTCGAAGGAGCCATCAAGCCTAACGGTGACGACACAGAGGAACTCTCAATGAAAGCACCAATGTCGGTGTCAAAACCGATGGATCTCGGGTAGGGGGTCCCGAACTGTGCGTCTAGGCGGATGGTAACAGGAGGCAGGGGACATGATGTTTACCCAGGTTCGGGCCCTCTTGATGGAGGTAATACCCTACGTCCTGCTTGATTGTTCTTGATAATATGAGTAGTACAAGAGTTGATCTACCACGAGATCTGGGAGGCTAAACCTTAGAAGCTAGCCTATGGTATGATTGTTGTTGTTGGTCCTACAGACTAAACCCTCCGGTTTATATAGACACCGGAGGGGGCTAGGGTTACACAGAGTCGGTTACAAGGAAGGATATCTACATATCCGTATTGCCAAGCTTGCCTTCCACGCCAAGGAGAGTCCCATCCGGACACGGGACGAATTCTTCAATCTTGTATCTTCATAGTCCAACAGTCCGGCCAAAAGATATAATTCGGCTGTACGGATACCCCCTAATCCAGGACTCCCTCACCTCCTCTTCCCATCCTGGCCTGAGGAACGAGCCGGGGTCGTCCTCCGGCATGTACTCCTGGTCCATCATGAGGGGCACATAGGCCTCCGAGGCCGCTGCCCCGAAGACCTCGCCAAAGTGCCCCACGCTCCATGTCGCTCGGCCTGTCACGATGTCCTGAGGATGGCGGGGTGGCACCTTACCTGGGCTGTGTGCAATGACAATCGTGCCCGCATCCATCTGAGGTGGTGCGGGTGCACGGGGGCGCCCTCTGCCATGGATCGTGCTGATGTTGATGAAGCCCCCGGGCGCACTTGGGGGTACACGGGTGTGGCGAGGCCCGCCGTGGGATCCTGCCGCTGCCTGGGGCATGAGCTGGTAGCAGAAAGGCGATGCTCCCATGGCCGCCGCGTCCAGTAGCTCGGCGACGCGTTCCAGCAGTGCATCCCGGCCGTTCTCCATCAGTCGGCACCGCAGTAGCTCCCGTGCCACCATGAGTGTGGCCCGCATGTTCGCCTGCTCCCTGCTGGTGTGCGGCACCATCGCCGCGGCGTGGCTTGCGGCCCTTGCAGCAGCTCGCGTCTGTCGGGGAGTAAGAGCAGAGGGTGAGTGACCGCGCCGCCCAAGCCCCGCGGTGTTCGGCGGTGCGCATGCCGCCTGAGACGCGGGGTTGAGGCCTTCCTGGGCAGGCGGCGCCGCCCGGGCGGGCCAGGCTGCCCAGCGGTCGTCGTCAGCCCTCGGGTCATCGGACATCGGAACCGCGGAGTGTCGGCGGATCGACTAGTGGGGAAGAGGCTCTGGCGCACCCTTACCTAGCGTGCCAAATGTCGGATCATGGGTTCCGGCAAAACCCTTAAGGTCCGAACATTGGGGTGCGCGTGAAGATCTCCCCCCCTACCGATCCGCGTCCTAGCTCAGCTAAGATCTTACGAACTAACTTGACGAACTCGCAACACAAAGGACACAAGGGTTATACTCATTGTGGTGTAATACCCTACTCCATTCTGGTGGTGGATTGCCTCTCGGGCTGAGGATGAACAGTACAGGGGGAAGAGCAGCCTCCTGAGGTTGAGGTGTTCTTGTGCTTGGCGAACTTGTGTGTGTTCTGGTCTCTCTCTATCTGACCCTCTGCCTTTTTTTCTCCCTTAGCTATGGTGGTGGCTAGTCCTATTTATAGAGGCCCTGGT
Organism: Triticum dicoccoides; assembly: GCF_002162155.2. Classification (NCBI taxonomy): domain Eukaryota; kingdom Viridiplantae; phylum Streptophyta; class Magnoliopsida; order Poales; family Poaceae; genus Triticum; species Triticum dicoccoides. The sequence goes on from NC_041390.1 coordinate 548,668,123, forward strand.
CCTCTCCCCAAATATTGAGCAGGAAAGGAGCCAACAACGGCCAATTTGAAAGGGGACAGCTAGTACAGCTTATCCTAACAAAAGTGGTCTTCGCCTGCCAAAGGCTCTGGTGGTGACACCGTCTTTGGCTCCATGCTGGCCTCCGTCTTGTCGTCCTGCTGGTCTTGGCCTTGTTGCACCAATATGAAAACATTTGCTTGATGTCTCGATACTCCGTGCCTGCGCTTGCCCTCTTAGCACCAAAGAGGAAATAAGGACACTACGCGCGCTGGCGCCCGCCTGGCCTTTGTCGTCATGGCTCACGTCACGAGAACCTCACGAGGTTTGCCTGACCTTAAACTCTCCGCCCCTCGTGAGCCAGCCTGGTGAGGCTGCTCCTGAGGAGGTCTTGTGTCGTCCGCCTCACGAGGCTTGGCCCCTCGTGAGGGTCTTGAATGCCTTATTGATGAAGATGGGCCGTACAGGCCTGCTAGCAAAGCCACGCCGTGGGCCGCGGGTAGGCAAGTCTGGGGACCCCCGTTCCCAGAACGCCGACAGCAGGGTACATGGCAACTGCCCTAGTGTGCTTGTAAGCAGATGGCAACTCTCTCTTTTACCCGAACATGCCAGTTGCCATGTGTTTTGCAGGGTACATGGTGTCGGTGTCAAAACCGGCGGATCTCGGGTAGGGGGTCCCGAACTGTGCGTCTAGGCCGGATGGTAACAGGAGGCAAGGGACACAAAGTTTTACCTAGGTTCGGGCCCTCTTGATGGAGGTAAAACCCTACGTCCTGCTTGATTAATATTGAAGATGTGGGTGTTACAAGAGTAGATCTACCACGAGATCAGAGAGGCTAAACCCTAGAAGCTAGCCTATGGTATGATTGTATGTTGTGATTGTTGTTCTACGGACTAAAACCCTTCGGTTTATATAGACATCAGAAAGGGTTAGGGTTACACAAGGTCGGTTACAAAGGAGGAGATATCCATATACGTATTTCCTAGCTTGCCTTCCACGCCAAGTAGAGTCCCATCCGGACACGAGACGAAGTCTTCAATCTTGTATCTTCATAGTCTAACAGTCCAGTCAATGGAGATAGTCCGGCTGTCCGGAGACCCCCTAATCCAGGACTCCCTCAGTATCCCTTGAACCAGGCTTCAATGACGATGAGTCCGGCGCGCAGTTGTCTTCGGCATTGCAAGGTGGGTTCCTTCCCTGAACACATCACAGAAGAATTTGAATACAAGGATAGAGTCCGACCCTGCAAAATAAGTTCCACATTCCACCACAGAGAGAATAATTTTTTCGCATATCTAATTTGCTGGCTTGTTTTGACAGCATGACGTCATGTCATGGCCCGATGATTATTCGAACCGTTTCTCTTAACCAGTTCCACTCATAGCACGAGGCGGTTTCCTGACACACCTTGCCGAAGCGGAGATCGTGTTCCCCTAATTACGGGATTCTCATTAATGCGGTCGTGGGTAACCCAACCGTGTCTAGGACCCCTAGATTATAGGCAAGTCCCAAACGGCTACGGAGAGGATGCTTGATATTCACCCTCTTTATAAGGGGACAAGGTTTTCGCTTTTTCCCTCTCACGCTCAAGCAAACCCTTCCCCCGCCTCGAGTTCTAACACCCAAAGCCCAGGTTAGGTGCTCTGGATCTTCAATCATGTCCGGATCCAGCCTTCAAGGCCGATGGATGCCCTCCTCCGTGACGGAAGAGGACATTAAGAAGTTGAGGGAGGCCAGATACCTGACCGCCGAGGTTTCGCATAGGCTGCCTGCTCGAGGGCAGGTCATCCCTACTCCCGAACCCAACAAGAACGGTGTGTTCGTCTCCCACTTCCTCCGAGGTCTAGGCCTCACTCTGGATCCCTTCGTCAGGGGCTTGATGTTCTATTACGGGCTAGATTTCCATGATCTAGCTTCAGACTCCTTTCTCCACATCACAACATTTATTGTCGTGTGTGAGGCCTTCCTCCGTGTGACCCCTCACTTTGGCCTGTGGCTCAAGACCTTTGAAGTACAACCGAAGATGATCGAGGGGCAACATGCAGCGTGCGGAGGTGCATCAATAGGCAAGATGGCAGGAGCTCCATGGCCAAAAGGCTCCTTTCCAGAGGTGTCCGAATTATGGCAATGGGAGTGGTTTTACGTCATGGCTCCCAGAAAGTGCCAAGTGGGCGGCTGCTCCCGCTTTCCGCCCGGGCCCCCCACCACAACTGATGTCATGGATTAGTAGGGGTCTGAGCTGGGGTCCAGCCAAGGACGTGCCTATACTGCAAAGCCGCATCCGAGATATCTTCGAGGGAGATTTTAATTTGGTTGTAGTAATACAAGTTATGCTGGTTCGTCAAGTCCAGCCTTGCAAATGCCTGCCCCTGCGCTTGTGGGAGTTCAACCTAGAGGGACCACGTGCCATTCAAAGTTTCCTCGGCCTGACGCACGAGGAGATGTACAAGTCATTCTTCGGACCTCAAGTGGAATGTCCGGATATTACCGAGGACGTGGGCCTCAGCAGTAACCGCGCCACCGAACAAGTAAGAAATCCCCTAGCCGAACACGCTATCTTTTATTCGAAGTTATTTCTGAGAGTTCGCCTTTTGACCAGGACTGGCTAACAAAGGCGAAGATGATTCGGTGTTTGGCCCCCTCCCTGAGGGTTTGGAAAATCCGGTATTGGAGAAGATGCTCGAGGTCGCACCTTGCCCGGAGCCCTTGAAGGAAGATACCGAGGGAGATAATACGGGCGGACGCGGGCCCCCATCGCTATCCGCTCCAACCGAGAGAACGGGCGTCTCCACGAAGGAGGACGATCGGGGGAGGAAAAGGACTGCTTCCGAGGATCCGGAAGCCGAAGCCTCCAAATGGGAGAAGAGGTCTCCCACTGAGGGTCCTGCCTTGGGGTGTGTTTTTGCCGCACAGAGTCCGCGGGGGGATCAGCCCTCCAACGAGTTGTAAGTGATCCAAAATATTTTAATAGCAAGGGTATGCTATCTTTTTCCTCTGAGAAAATAACCACCTTGCAGTTCGGGCCTCAGCCCCTCTCAAATGAGCTCGTCTTCGGGGGATCTTCTTCCAGAGATGATGGAGAGCGAAATGCCTCCCCTGGACTCCTCCGCTCCAGAAGCGGGCGACCCCGAAGTGTCGTCGCGGAGGGCCTCTCCGGATTTGGTGAGGCCAGAAGATAATCCCGTAGACCCCCGAAGTCCCCGGTGTCCGGCTCCCGAAGAGAGCATACGAAAGAGTCCGACACCGTCTGGTGTGTGGTCGGACGTTCTGAGGGAGTTGGTGGGGCGAGCGGCCATCTTAGAAGAGCACCGTACGCTGATGGGTACGGTGATGGAGAGAATCTCATCCGCTGAAAGCGGATTGCATGAAGCCTTTATAAGTCTATTGACAGGCTTTGAGGTATGTGAGATAATATTTGATAGTACTGCATATGTTAGGTGTGCCCTATGTAGATAGTAGCCCCTGAGACTCTGGCTGTCGTCGAGAACGGTGGCGAACAGAGGATCATATTCCCAGGCAATAACCAGACTGCCTCTATGTGAAGGTGGTGGGAGCTCAGGTGGCTAGCCGGACTAGGGAGTTTGCCCAATTAAGACGGCAACTGGATGCGGCAGACGCCGACATCGAGCTTGTTAACAAGAGGCTTGACGAGGCACAGGGTAAGTGTTATTATCTGGTGAACGCCACATAGTAAGAGAGGCATAATGCCAGTATATTTAGTATGTTGTGACTGCAGATGGAGCTGCCACTGTGGAAGCCTTGCGGGCGGAACTTGCCCGAGCCAAGGAACAAGCGAGGATTAGTAATGCGGCTGCTTTGAAGGCGGCCGAAGAGTTGAAAGCCGAGAAGGCCGCACATTGCGAGAGTCAGGAGGAGATGGCCAAGATGGCCGTAGAATTAAAAGACACCGCCGACCGTTGTCGGGTCCTTGAGAAAGAAAACCGAGCGAAGGCAACGGCCCTAGAGAAGGCCGCGGCGGCAGACAAAGACACCCGTTCTGCTATGAGAGCAAAGAAGGAGGAGCTGCGGGAAGCCGGGGATATTGCGGCTGGGAAACCCTTCATGTTACGGAGGAAGTTCGGAGATCCCCGATATGCCCCTCTGGATCGGCTATGGAGTTCGGCAGATGCGTATATGGATTTGGTGGCGAGTGTTGCCGATGTAGCCAAGTACTTCCAAGGTCAGAAGATCGTGAAGTGGACAAGCTGTTCTGGACGCAATTCCATGTTCCAGAGCGTCCGCTTTCATTGACTGGCCAGCTAGCCGAATGGGCCGAACTAAATAGGTTGTCCGGACTCGCCATGAGGTCCGTTGTGGATCAGCTATGGCCGGAAAGGCCAAAGCCGAATAGCTATTTCAGCTTAGTGCAGTAGTTCCTTGATGCGGTGCCGCGCATTAATGCGATGAAGAGGTCGGCGTGCATAGAAGGCTCGCGGATGGCCCTTGCCCATGTTAAAGCATACTGGGCAGAGATGGACGCTACGACTGTTGCGGTGCAGGGTTCGGCCATAGGCCGGGTGGCTGCCGAACACTATTTGGAGGAGGTTCTCGAGGGTGCTCGTTTGATAGAGGCCTAGTGCTCGAAAAATATTATGTTTGAGTGACATGTATTCTCATTGTAAGCACAATGCTTTTATGAATATTTTATAAGGTTATTTTTATACTTTTGCCTGAAAGTAGTATGATGCCTCCTGTCCCACCGTTTATGTATACTTGTGTATAACCTGAAAGATTGTAGCCGTCGGCTTCAACCCCCACACATAAAATGCGGGGGTGCTTGCAAAAAACGCGTGTTCACACTTAACCCAACGTCTTGGTCCTATTAAGGAGGTGATAAAGTAGGGAGCGAGGCAACCGGACTATAATGCTTTAACACTTTCACTTAGCCCTAGGAGTTTGACAGTGGGGCTACTAGATAGCCCCTGGTGGCTCCGCACTCTCCCGATCGCGGGGTGCATACATGCCTAGCCGGGAAATGGCCCTTCGTTAAGGCGGAGGAATTCTAACATTCCGATAGGTCACCGAGTGGTTGACCAGTCTCACGCTATATCATGACAGTAAGTTTTCAGCTTTCTCTACTGAGGTGCTTGTCCGGATGAACCAGGGCACAATCGTAGTAGTTCTCCTGGTGCTACCTTAGCCGGTAAAGCGGAACATAAGGCACCAAAACACAGGAGCCGGGCAAACCCAACATTTGACCAAAGACAATGATTCGGAGCTGATGCATATAAGGTCAAACTCGCGACGCCGAACACTCCCTAAGGTATTCGGTCTTTATGGTATAAACTGGGCCCAAATAGTGCCCTTCGTAAGAAACCCCTTGTGTCCAGGTACGTGCATTATTCTGACGTGGCCACATGCCAAGACGCCAGCATACTTCTCAACTGTGCTAAGAATGTGGTGGATATGTATCAACAAGAGACAGTAAAAAAGGTTTACGCAGGGTCTTAATCTGAAAAGAATCCTTGGAGCGGGTCCCTGTTGCACGTCTGCGCCTGTGTCTCCGTTGTGTCGTATTCTGGACGGGTGTAGCACGATGATCATCTGTAAAAGAGAGGAGCTTAGGTGAAAAAAGTTGTTCGTGCAAAAAAGATAGTTTTTTAAAGAAATCATGTATAATTTTAGGTAATTAAGAATTGTCGCTTGTCTGCGCACGTTGAGCCCCTTGTATTTGTAATAGGGGTGTGATCATTGATCCGGTATAAATTGCATATGGCTGCGACGGACTCGTCTAGCCGTGTCCGAGGTCATGACGACCTGCTAAATGCTTTAGTTGATGAGGCCATTTTTAGTGTGCGGCTGCCAGGGCATCCGCATGCTCTTCGGTGCGCAGAGATCGCTTAATACTTACGTTCACTGTAATGATGCCACGTGGACCGGGCATTTTGAGTGTGAGGGAAGCATAGTGTGGTATTGCATTAAAGCGAGAGAAAGCTTCGCGTTCGAGTAGTGCTTGATAGACACTTTGAAACGGAGTGATGTGGAAGGTTAAATGTTCGCTACGGAAGTTATCGGGGAAGCCGAATATAACTTTTAGTAGCAGGGAGCCCGTGCAATGAGTCCCTGGGCCTGGCGTTACTCCTTTAAAGGTAATATTGCTATGGCAAATTTTTGTTGGGTCTATCCCCATTTCGCGGATTGTATCCTGGTATATCAGGTTTAGACTGCTGCCACCGTCCATCAGGACTCATGTGAAGTGGTATCCGTCAATTATTGGGTCTAATACCAGGGCAGCCCATCTTGCCCGTTGGACACTTGCTGAGTAATCGCGATGGTCGAAAGTGATCAGTTGAGACGACCAGTGGCAGGACTCCGCGGTGATAGGCCTTCGGGTGTATTTTGCTGGGAGTGCCGTTTTGTTTCTGCCATTGATCACGTGTAACACGTTTACTGTTTTCACTTCTGGTGGAAATTTCTTTTGTTCCCCAGTGTCTTCCTTGAGAGGCTCATCCTCATCTTCGCTTGGTGTATCATCCCCCTTGTGTATGGCGTTTAGCTTGCCGGACTGCTTGAAGACCCAACATTCTCTATGGGTGTGATTGGCTGGTTTGCCAGGGGTACTATGGACCTGACATGTTTGGTCCAGAATTTTGTTTAGGTTGGACAGTTTGTCTCTGGCGCCTTTAGGAGGCGGCTTTTGCTGACCTGGCTGAGAGCTTTTGAATCCGGCGTTTACTGTCGTGCTCTTCGTGCTGTCTCTTTTATTCCGGCATTTGTTATTGTTGTTGCGTCGTGATTTCCCGTTTCCATCTCTAACTTCAGATGTACTGGGTCGCTGGAGCTGCATCGGGCTAGCCAGCTATCTTCACCCACGCAAAAGCGGGTCATGAAGCTTGTTAATGCTGCCATTGTTCTCGGTTTTTCTTGGCCGAGGTGTCGGGCAAGCCATTCGTCATGGACGCTGTGCTTAAAAGCTGCCAAGGCTTCAGCGTCCGAGCAGTCGACAATTTGGTTCTTTTTAGTAAGAAACCTGTGCCAAAGCTTTCGGGCTGACTCTCCGGGCTGTTGAGTTATATGACTCAAATCATCCGCATCCGGAGGTCGGACATAAGTCCCTTGAAAGTTTGCCCGAAAAGGGTCTTCGAGCTCTGCCCAGCTTCCAATGGAGTTTTCGGGGAGGCCTTTAAGCCAATGACGAGCTGCCCCTTTGAGTTTGAGTGGGAAGTACTTGATGGCGTGGAGATCATTTCCTCGAGCCATATGGATGTGGAGGATATAGTCCTCGATCCAGACCCCAGGGTCTGTTGTTCCGTCGTATGCCTCTATGTTTACAGGTTTGAATCCCTCTGGAAATTCATGATCCAGCACCTCGTCGGTGAAACATAGGGGGTGTGCGGCACCCCTATATCTGGGTGTACCGTGTTGTTCGGATGTTTGTTGTGTTATATCGTATGCTGGGGCGCGCTTGCGTGGTCCATAGATGGATCTGGTTGCGTTGTCCTTTTGGTGCAAGCCCTCGCGTGAATCGCATATTGTCTTGTGGGTGGCATTGTTTGCCGCTCTATGTTGGCCGTGAGGTTGTCTATCCGGCCAGGTGGCTGTTTTGATTTTTGGTTGTGAGGGGTCTGAGGCCTCCTCATCGAATTCAAGTAGCAACTTCCGCTTTTGGTAGCTCTTGGTGGGGCGATTGTCTTCGTACTTCGCTGCTGTGTTGAGTACTTTACTCCATCTGATTTGGAGTGTGTCCTGCGCAGCCTTGAGCCTTTGCTGCTGCTTTTTCAGATTCCTTGCGGCGGTAACAAGCCTTTGACGGGCATTCTGCTGCTCCGGGTGCCTGTTCGGTGTTGTGTCGTCCGGACTATTATCTTTGACAGAATTGGTTTGTTCGGTTTGATTCTCCGTATTGCCGTGGTCCGGCAGTGGTTCACCCTGCTCCAATGCTAGGTCTGTGTTATTGTTATTTCTGGCGAGGCGTGATTTGGGGCAGTGCTTGCGCCGCCGCTTTGACTGCTTCTCGAGGGAATAAGCCTTCGGTGCGTCCTTTCGTTCCTCGTTGTCTTCCTTTGGTGTGTCCACCATGTATACGTCATATGATGAATTGGACGTCTAGCGCCCTGTGGGCGGTGGTTCCTCTTCGCCTCCCGCATCGTCGTCCATACCGTCAATGTCTGCAGAGTCGAAGTCGAGCACGTCGGTTGAGTCATCGACAGTGGCTATTAAGTGGGTGGTGGGTGGGCGTCGGATTTCATCGTCTGCATCCCAATCCTGTTGGCCATAATCCGGCCAGGGCTCTCCTAACAAAGAGAGAGACCTTAGTGAATTCAGAATATCGCCGAAGGGCGAGTGCTGAAAGATATCGGAAGCGGTGAATTCCATGATCGGCGCCCAATCGGATTCGATTGGCGGGGGCATGGATGGTTCGGGGTCCGGAAGAGAGTCCGGCACCTTGGAATCACGGGCTGCGTAGAGGATTATGCTGGTGTTTGGCTCGATTGCCGTCGAGATTGCAGCCCCTGAGGCGGTGTCTAGCCACCCGTCCTCGATTGGCGCAACTGGCTCCGAGCTAAGGGTCGGAGCTGATGCGGGCGCGGCCTCTGGGGTACCGTCCGGTGGCAGTACGGCGCGCCTGGCTGTGGCTCGAATCCGTCGAAGATCAAGTCCCCACGGATGTTGGCCGTGTAATTCAAACTTCCAAATCTGACCTGATGGCCAGGGGCGTAGCTTTCAATCTGCTCCAGATGGTCAAGCAAATTAGCCCGCAGTGCAAAGCCGCCGGATACGAAGATCTGTCCGGGGAGAAAAGTCTCACCCTGGACCGTATCACTACCGATGATAGTAGGAGCCATCAAGCCTAACGGCGACGACACAGAGGAACTCTCAATGAAAGCACCAATGTCGGTGTCAAAACCGGCGGATCTTGGGTAGGGGGTCCCGAACTGTGCGTCTAGGCCGGATGGTAATAGGAGGCAAGGGACACGAAGTTTTACCCAGGTTCGGGCCCTCTTGATAGAGGTAAAACCCTACGTCCTGCTTGATTAATATTGAAGATATGGGTGTTACAAGAGTAGATCTACCACGAGATCAGAGAGGCTAAACCCTAGAAGCTAGCCTATGGTATGATTGTATGTTGTGATTGTTGTTCTACGGACTAAAACCCTTCGATTTATATAGACACGGAGAGGGTTAGGGTTACACAAGGTCGGTTACAAAGGAGGAGATATCCATATACGTATTGCCTAGCTTGCCTTCCACGCCAAGTAGAGTCCCATCCGGACATGAGACGAAGTCTTCAATCTTGTATCTTCATAGTCTAACAGTCCGGCCAATGGAGATAGTCCAGTTGTCCGGAGACCCCCTAATCCAGGACTCCCTCACATGGCAACTGACCTAGTGTGTTCGTAAGCAGAGTGTGTTCGTTGTTAGCAGTTGCCACCTACTAACACTAGGCAGCTCGCTTGCCCTAGTTATTTTGCCATGTCTTTTTGTAGCGCTACACGACAACTGCCTAGTATTAGTAGGTGGCAACTCCTAGAGTTTTCAAATCATGGCAACTGTAGTAAACCAGACTATACATGGCAACTGCCTAGTGTTAGTAGGTGGCAACTCCTAAAGTTTTTAAATCATGGCAACTATAGTAACCAGACCATACATGGCAACAACTGCAGTTGTCCAAAAAATGGCATCTGACACTTGACCTGAGATGGCAACTACAGTTGAGAAACCATGGCAAATGTAGTTGTCGAACATGGCAACTGTAGTACAACACCATGGCAACTGTAGTATAGCAACATGACAACTGCAATTAAACGGACATTGAAGAGGGTCTGAAGTCCGGACCATGGCAACTGCGGGGACGCGTGGTGACTATCATGCGGGGCGTGCGGGACTATGAGGTAGGTGGCTGAGAGAGGTTGGGTGGGCGTTATCTATTTTGCCCACACGTAGGCATGTGAGAGGGACAGCGGGGAAAAAAAGAGGCGTGTGGACATTACTTCTTTTGCCCACACATAGGCGTGTGGACTGGTCCTCTTAGACACCACACAAAACGTGTGTCCAGACCCCTTAATGCCCACACGTGTGACAGCTATCGTCGTCCTAAGCCATTTACTCTTTGCACATGACTGCATGTTTGTTCGTCAAGGCCAAATGTGAGAGAGCTAGTTTGGTGTCTTCTTTGTTGGATACTTTTTTTGCGAGATTTCTTTGTTGGATACTTATTGTCAGGCATCTGGGCAGGAAATTAATCATGATAAGTCATTGGTTTTCTTTAGCAAGGGTTGCTTACAGTCAGTTAAAGAGAAAATGAAAACTATCCCAAACATTCAGAATGAGAGTTTGTCTGAGAAATACCTGGGCATGCCTGTTGATGTAGGTAGTTGCAAGAATGAGGCCTTTAAGTATTTGAAAGAAAGAGTATGGAGCAAAGTAAAAGTATGGATGGAAAAAATTATTTTATCGGGTGGAAAGGAAGTGTTAATTAAGTCAATTGTCCAAGCAGCACCAGTTACTACCTTGAGGATTGTGCCACCACATCAACTCCATCATTCGAAAATTCTGGTGAGGTAGTCGGCGGGGCGAACAAAAAACATGTTGAGTCTCATGGGAGGTAATGACGAGACCAATATATCAAGGAGGGTTGGGATTCAGAGATATTGAGCTTTTCAACCTTACCCTACTCGCTCGGCAAGCTTGGCGAATTTTGCAATCTCCAAGACACCCTAAGCACAAAATTTTTAAAGGCTCTTTATTTTCCAATGACTGACTTCCTTGATGCAGAGCTTGGCACCCAACCTTCTCAAATCTGGGGGGCGTAGAGGGAAACATAATTGGTTGCCTGGGGATACATCCATGCGCCCCGTCGTTTTCCACAAATTGAGATTTCCATAAAGTAGATGTCGAAACAGCTTCTTCTTCAAGTTCGCTATCGTGAGGGATGTCTATGATAATATGCTCACTGCATATGAGTTAGTTCATTCCATGAGGTCGAGGAAAGGTTGAAACCATTTTAGAGCTAGGCGGGGTCTCTCAGATGCAGACTAACCCATTTCGACGTGAAGCATCGCATCGGCTTGTGATCCTAAATCTAGTGATTGATTATTGACTTGTCAAGGGCAGGTTGGTGTCTTAATGTGGAGGAATTCCGTACCTAAGATAAGAAGTTTCATTTCATGCCTACTGTAGTCCCTATTTTATTGGGCATAGTCCCCCTTACCTACTCCCGAGAGTAGAAAATCAACATTTATGTCGTTCTTAATAAGAAAGAGATGCTCGGGTAGCAAAGTTGCCTACCATTAGGTATTGTTTGAGCCCGTAACTTCCATTAGGAGAGGCATCCTCGCCCAGTTTCAACTGGTGGTTACTTAAGTTTATTTTCTCTGCCGGATTGCGTTTCAAATTCAGACTTGTCTTTGTTAAACAACGCTTTCGGGTTGCCTAGACCAGAGAATTCAAGAAATAGAGACGCGCATTGCCTAATTGGTAGTTTATTTCCCACCATAGCTTTACTCAAGTGGAAATCCTTTGAATCGAACAAAAAGTTCGTAACCGCTAGGCTGCATCGTCCCCTTCAACCAGAATCATCTAGATTACAGATTTTAGAACTGCATTTTGCAAGAAGAGAGTGCCTCCCATTCTCTGGAGTAACGATAATAATAACACTCCACGTCGCCTTCAGGCTTGGATCCATGCCTTGCATCTTCTTCTTTCTCAGAAAAGAACTCAGATCGTTCAGATTCTTTGCCAGGAGAGTCCCCGGCTTTCAAGCCCTACTCATGGGAGTTGCTTTATCCATCATTGCTATTGGCATCTTGGCGTTAAACAATTCATTTATATAAACACTTTTTACATAGCAGAATCCTTCTCAGGTTGATTTGTGTGCCACTCGTCATCGGACAGTGAAACGTCCGGTCTAGCCCTTAGCTGAGGGATCTTCACTCCTGTCCTGCCATCCATATCCGTGCCCACCCGAACCATGGGAAATAAAGTTTGTCATAAATTACTTGTACTTGAGAGCAATGATAAAGTGAAGAAAATTATAGAAACAATGAAATGAAGCTATGACTCGAACTATTGGAGAAGCCACCATAGAATATATCCATGAGCTTCTCAAGCACTTCTTCTTCCAATTACTTTGTGACGATTTCAAGGAAAAGTGAATGATTTCAATCAAGAAAAGAATCATATGCTCGATCCATCATAACAAGAGGTATAAGAAAGTCTCAACTCCAACCGCGGGAGCATTTACTATTTGGAAGTGTGCGAACATAGCTGGTGGATCGGGGAAACAGGAAATCCTTGTGGTAATGCCGTGGAAATGCTACTTGTTGAATATCAAAAATATAGGATATCGAAAGGTGATGCGAGCGCTAGCTCATCTTAGAAGTGAGGTGAAAGATTTCTTTGATTTCGCGATCGATCCTATTTTGCTGGTGAGAAAGCAGAAAGGATTAGAAAAAGTACCAACTTCTTGTAATTCTGTATGCCAGCTCCTATCATATGTGCTAAGAGGGCGTTAAGCGGCCTGGGACTCTTATTTATGATCTTGTTTAGGATTGGAAGAGCGGAAAAGCTAAGGTACATCAGCATGGGTTCTATTCTCGTCTTTCAAGTACCTACCCTGGTATCACCTATGTAGATTGGTGGGGCTTTAGGACGGACTCCAAAGTTGACTGTTGAATCTCAGTATGTATGGCCAAGGCTCACTCATTCAACCCGCGAGAAAAGCGAGTCTTGAACGAAGGAAGAATAGTTGCAGGATCCTGGGTTCGGTATGATCGTTCTTCCAATTCATACTAGCTACGATCTTTCCCTGCTTAGAGGATCCAGCAGTAAGGGACCTACCTATGGCCAGTAAAGAACCCACCTATGGTTGGCTCCTCGGACAGCTTTCGGAGCTTCTGCTTCACCGGTGTAACACAAGTGGTTCCTGGGCTTTAACTAACTAAGTGCTGGCAGTGATTTTAGGTTGGTTTCATGGTTTCTTCATTCTTGTA
>NC_041390.1:548681062-548682057 GCF_002162155.2 Triticum dicoccoides
GAGACCCTATTTGATTAAGAGATCCATGCGATGCCAGAATCCGTCACTAAAGCACCGTATTGAGAAATAGATACCCAGCTGAGGAGTAGATGAGGGGCAGTGAAATCCATCTAAAGAATGCCGTGGAAATGCTACTTGTTGAATATCAAAAATATAGGATATCGAAAGGTGATGCGAGCGCTAGCTCATCTTAGAAGTGAGGTGAAAGATTTCTTTGATTTCGCGATCGATCCTATTTTGCTGGTGAGAAAGCAGAAAGGATTGGAAAAAGTACCAACTTCTTGTAATTCTGTATGCCAGCTCCTATCATATGTGCTAAGAGGGCGTTAAGCGGCCTGGGACTCTTATTTATGATCTTGTTTAGGATTGGAAGAGCGGAAAAGCTAAGGTACATCAGCATGGGTTCTATTCTCGTCTTTCAAGTACCTACCCTGGTATCACCTATGTAGATTGGTGGGGCTTTAGGACAGACTCCAAAGTTGACTGTTGAATCTCAGTATGTATGGCCAAGGCTCACTCATTCAACCCGCGAGAAAAGCGAGTCTTGAACGAAGGAAGAATAGTTGCAGGATCCTGGGTTCGGTATGATCGTTCTTCCAATTCATACTAGCTACGATCTTTCCCTGCTTAGAGGATCCAGCAGTAAGGGACCTACCTATGGCCAGTAAAGAACCCACCTATGGCTGGCTCCTCGGACAGCTTTCGGAGCTTCTGCTTCACCGGTGTAACACAAGTGGTTCCTGGGCTTTAACTAACTAAGTGCTGGCAGTGATTTTAGGTTGGTTTCATGGTTTCTTCATTCTTGTACCCTGTGTTAAGCATATAGCTAGCGTTTCTGGTGAACTTCACTTCACACCTAAAAAATCCCGATTGGAAAGAGAGAAACTTGACACGCTATAGTGACAGGCGAGGGCGAGCGAACCCCGTTAGCTACAATTCTATATCTTCTTTTTTGACCCCTTTGATTTGCCTTATCACTACAGCCACGGATTGAG
>NC_041390.1:548682067-548694501 GCF_002162155.2 Triticum dicoccoides
GAAAAAGTACCAACTTCTTGTAATTCTGTATGCCAGCTCCTATCATATGTGCTAAGAGGGCGTTAAGCGGCCTGGGACTCTTATTTATGATCTTGTTTAGGATTGGAAGAGCGGAAAAGCTAAGGTACATCAGCATGGGTTCTATTCTCGTCTTTCAAGTACCTACCCTGGTATCACCTATGTAGATTGGTGGGGCTTTAGGACGGACTCCAAAGTTGACTGTTGAATCTCAGTATGTATGGCCAAGGCTCACTCATTCAACCCGCGAGAAAAGCGAGTCTTGAACGAAGGAAGAATAGTTGCAGGATCCTGGGTTCGGTATGATCGTTCTTCCAATTCATACTAGCTACGATCTTTCCCTGCTTAGAGGATCCAGCAGTAAGGGACCTACCTATGGCCAGTAAAGAACCCACCTATGGTTGGCTCCTCGGACAGCTTTCGGAGCTTCTGCTTCACCGGTGTAACACAAGTGGTTCCTGGGCTTTAACTAACTAAGTGCTGGCAGTGATTTTAGGTTGGTTTCATGGTTTCTTCATTCTTGTAGCCTGTGTTGCATGTGTTTGCAGTAGCTTTGCAGATTCAGGACTATTGGCAACAGCCGTTGACCGTCTATCTTCTTCCCAGTTCCCAGATACAAGATTCTAGGCTTTGAGCAATGCAAAATGCTTGATAGCCAGGAAGGCATTTCACTGGGGTTCCTTTGGTGGAACTAATTCTTTCTCTCTTTTCTTCATATCATAATTGAATTGATACCTGAATTCAAAGAAGAAATCAAGAGACAACGTTCCTGTTCCAGTTGGGGTACAAAGATACTCTAAAATACTCATCGGGTTCGATACAATATTAATAGTGCTTAGCACTAACTTCCTTCGACCGGACACCACCACTGGCTTGTACTTAAGAATGGGTCTTGGCTGAAGGTATCGATATTTGGTGCGAATCAACTTGACACCATGGTTACGGTGAGGAAGGATCAAGTTTTATGCTCGCGCTTAGTGGGAAACCATACAATTATCAACTCTGCCTCCGTTCCCCCTCTTTACCCCTATCTGAGCCCAATTGCGAAACCCACTCCTCAAATGATGGATTAGGTGAAATGAAACATGTACATGTCGTTCTTCAAATCCTTAGAAATCATATTAGAGTCTTGCTGGATCCATTAACACAAACAAGTGCAAGCGTTGGTACCTTCAGAGGTATGCCACAGGGCTCACTACTCGGATTAACACTTTCCAAACTAAATAGCTGGGCATCGACAGCGACAATCAGCGGATGAAGGAGTGGATGAAAAGGGTGCCTGAGTGCTTGCATGCCTGGATCAGCCCAATCCCTATTAGTGAGTGATCAAGCAAGGTCAAAAAGAAGAGCAAGCCCACGGCTAGGCGTAGTATCAAGAGATTGCTCGCCCGTCGCATGCCTAACGAATCCAGAGAAACAAGAAAAGCATGACCAATTGAAGGGGTCGACTGCCCAAGGAGACTAAAATAACTATTAAGTAAGGAAGGAGGGGATTTAGTCACACCCACACCTAGCCCTTGGATGAAGTAGGGCAGCAGCTAATGGGTCAAGTTTTGATACTAGTTCCTCAAAACAGCTTTTTGACTCTATGGGACATTTATGGAATTTCTTCCATCGGCAAGAGTACCTTTGTTTCTCAACTTTAATGATTTTTGAGTCTCTCGATACTAACTAATTAGTTAGGGGAGGTGCTTACTTTTGTAGTTAAGGATCCAAAGAAACAGGTCTGGGGTATCACAAGATGAAAGCGGAATGCCTGAAGCATAGAGAAGTGAAGTACAGTATGAATAAGGAATGGTGGCACACTGGCGAATGCAAACTCTCAGCTGATAGGGAAGAGGGGGGCGGCTAGCTAGGGCTTACCTCTGACTCCCTTTTACTCCAGCATCTCAAATAATACTATAAAATATGTGCTTACAATAAACAGAAGCTAAAGGAAGAAAAGCAATAAAACTAATTCACTTGCTTCTTGGGATCGATAAATGGCTTTTTTTCATTTGGGACTGCCCTCTTCCAAGAGTTCATCCACGAAAGTAATGGGATATTTTTATTAATGGTAAGGCTATTTAGTTTCCTGTAGTCTATACACAATCGCCAACTCCCACCCATCCTACCTACAGGTACAGGACTTGAAAAGGGCAAAGGGCTTGAGCTTGGCCTAATCACGGCAGCTGCTAACATTTCATCGACCAACTTTTCAATGGCTGCCTTTTGATCATGCGAGTATCTATACGGCTTGAGATTAATCGGCTCAGCTCCCTCGAGAAGAGGTATTACATGATCATGGGTCTGGTGGTAACTCTTTTGGCTCATTGAAAATGTCAGAGTCTCGGGTAAGTAACTTATTCATACTGTTAGGTATTCTGGTTTCTTTGCTGGTGGCATTCACTGGAAAAGCTTGCACGAGCATACAAATCTCTCCTTGTTGTAACTGCACCCTTCCTCTTTCTACTGACCTCCTTGTCTGATCCTGAATTCCCTTTCAAACTACTTTCTTGCCTTCCTTGGCCAATGTTATGGATGGTGCACTGGTTGAGAAAATAATTGGCCCTTCCTTCTTATAGCAACAAAATCCAATCTCCCCCTCATACGAACCTACCTCCATGACTTTCATGTCAAACTGAAACTCCTTCCCTTGCATTACCCATAGCATGCCATAACATTTGTGCTCACAATACATCTTAGCGCCATTTGCTACTGTGATTTCCATAGGTTTATACGGAGTTGAGTCGTAACCAGCCCGCTTCACAATCTTTGGGGTCTACAAAATAGTGCGTGCTGCCACTATCAACCAAGGCAATCACCGGCACTCCATTTACCTGGTATCTCTGTCCATAGTCGTCTCCTATTTTGGAAGACTAAGACTTGCGACACAGCAGCAATATTATTCAAATAACATGTCATTCAAACGCAGCGCGCCTTGTTAATTGCTCGTCACGTAAGTGAATTTACGAATAGGGAGCCCAGGCGCCCAACAAGTGAACTATTTCCTCCTCCAGGATTGTTGCTTTCCTTCTATAGCCTCACGTATGAAAAACGTGTGCCTTATAGAGGGCTAGGCCACAAATACATAGCATAGATAACAAGGGTTTCGCCAAAGTAGATGCTCAAGCGAAACATTCCACTTATCGAAGAAGGGATACAGGTATTTCAAGTTCAAGAAGTAGGCATTGATCCCAAAGGATGTAGTGAAAATATAGGCTAGGAGGAATGCGTCAGAGCCGAGGTCAGGCAAAAGGTTGCTGGATCTTTATGTTGGCCGGAAGTTATTTCTTTTCAATGAGGTTCAATGTTCTCTAGATTGCTTAGAAGTAGCCTGCCTTACTCGAGCCAACTAGGATCAGAAGGTGTTGATAGGGCTAGACTTTCTCTCATGGGCGTGACCATATTAAATAAAGGGTCTTTTCATCGCTTTGGCCTGGAGCCGAGTAAGTAAGGACTTTGCCAGGTTTGAACTCCAAAGTCATTTACGCCCAGTATTTCCTTTGATTCTTATAGCCTTCGTGTCAAGGAGCGATGCGAGCGGTCCAATTGCACATCAATAGCAGCTACTTTTATCTCCGCATTCACTAAACGAAATGTTGAACCCATGTTGGTAATTCCCTCTGTGCTCTACTGTCTTGAACTATTTTCTTTAGTTGACATGGAGGCTTTAGTGCCACGTTCAAGCTAAAAGCTGTGAAAGCAAGTCAAGCAGTGCCAGATGATGATAGCGCGTCCTTCTTTTGAAAAGTGACCAAACGGGACTTTTCAGCATAGTATCAGATGCCTTATTTTGTTAGTTAGGATCTCCTTCTCACTCCAAAGTATGGTTGATGTATACTCGGCCTTTCCCACTGTAGTTTGGAGCTCACCCTTTATTTACACCGACCCAATCTACAATCAACAAAATGTAATTTTATAAGAAAGAAATCAAGCGAAAGCTAACTGTCAGCTATAAATAAATGCTTTTGCTTTCTATCCAGCAGCTGATGCTTTATGTAGTAAAGAAGGAAATTCTTGGAGTTAGCACAGTACTGAGGTCTCTGGAGCGAGTGACGGATTATATCTTTTGGAACATTAGAGGTTGTAGACAGCACTCATAGCTCCTCTATTTCTCAAGGATCTATGCTTCCTGTTTGCACTCTTTCTAGGTCCAATGTGATAGAGAAGCAGGCAGTGAACAGATTCATCCTGCAAAAGTGGCCATACTAAGAGCTCTGGCTAGTCCTTGCTTCATGAGGTACATACTTCTTCCGGTCTGCTCTGTTGCCGAGCTTCCATTCTCGGACACCTACATTCCCAAGAGGCTAGGGCAGGGCAAATACATGAAGTCGGAATGATTCCCACACCTGGATTGAATGCTCCGCCAAAGTAAACCTAAACAATTAATTGAAGGAAGTATAGCCCGGCATCGATTTCACGTGTCGGTTGCCCAACCCAATAAGTAGTAGTTTTTGAATGATTCGCGTTAGCCGGGAGTTAGAGATGTACTTTCTATTTCAATGAAGTAACCAACCAAAAGAGAGTACTAAAGGAGTCATTCAGAAGTGAGTGAAGGAGCACAGAAAAAAGCTGGTGAGCAAAGAAAGCTAAAATTGTTAATTAAACGGGCCTTGTTAATGAAGTATTTCGTTACCTTCCTTTATTCTGATTTTGACCATTTAGTTGAACCAGGGGTGTAGGTGCACCCTTTTTAAAAACAAATTAGTAACTACAAAAATGGTAAAAAAACATGAACTTTTTTTACAACAAACTTGTTCAAGCGTTACACTCATCTAAATTTTTTTGCGAAGAAATGACTTCCGTGGTATTGTTGGTAAAAACAAAATCGGCACTATATTGGAGTTCTTATTCACTCTATATTGTCCTTGTCTTCGCTCAGATTTTCTACCGGAGTTTTTCGTCGTCAATTTTTTTATGTGAGCACGCCAGTAGGTCAACTTTGTTCGAAAAAAAATCAAAGATTTTGACATTTTCCTGAATTGCTAAAAAAATCCCGAAACTTTTTTATTAGGTTCATCTATTATCAGGTGTATCAGGGTATTTTCCTCCCCTCGAGCTACTATATTGGGTTTAACTATCACTATTCTATACTAAAAAGTGTCACTACTCGGGCTAAGCTCAGACAATTTGATCTTACATTCAGTCTCAAAGTTGTCTATACTCTCAAAGGTTTCTGAAAAAGGGGGGAAACATACAGTCTCAAAGGGTTATACAACTTCCCAGGAAACAAATTGGAAGGGCTATCCAATTAAGTAAGCAATTGGTTCGATGTTTAGGACTCAAGAGGGTCGTGGTACCCAGTTCATCGGGATCAAACCTCAAGTTTGGCGCTTTAATGTCTCATTCGTGCGGATTAGTCTTACACCGGTAGGCAACATTTCCGTAGATAGCAAGACGGCTGTCATGACTTCATCAGACTTAAAGCTCCGCAACTTCGATCTTCGGTAGATGTGCGTGTGTATGCGCGCGCACGTGCACGCGCATGCCTGCGTTGTGGTAAAGTGTTTCTTAAGAAAAACGAAACTAAAAAAGCAATCACCAACCATGGCTATTTTGTCATGTCAGAGTGGTTATTGTGCTACAAAGAAGTCTGGGTGACCCCCTTAGACTTGTCATAAGATTTGCCTTACAATCACAAATTTGGTTTGGTTCACTTTACCCGTGATGAAACTTTGTACTTTACCACGTTCGTTCTCCCTTGACTAGTTTTGACATGTTTGACTCTGTTTTTTTTTCTTAGTCAGCAATGTCATATCACATATTTTTTTCTCTTATCGTCACATCATCTAGTTTCTCTCTACCTAAAACTAAAACAACGTGTTCCTCTCAAACTATATCTCAATTTCAGGTACAATTTTACTATAGGTTCACCGAATTACAATTGATTTACAATTTTTTTAGAAACATCTACTGTTGTCTGAATTTTGAACCAAAAACTTCAAACTTGAAACTAAAACATGTTACAGTACATACATCACAGAAAATTATAAAAATTATCAAGTAAATTGTTTATAGTTCACGGGCCAATATGATGATATTATAGATAAACCGACAAGCAGGTTAAGAGAAACTTCTTGTTTTAATTTCAAGCTCAACTTTTGGGTTCAAAACTTCAAAATTCAGACAACTTTTTTGTCCTTTCAAAAATGCCAGTAAATTGAGCATAATTCACCGACAAACTATTGGCATAAGATTTGAGAGTAACCTTCTATTTTAATTTTAGTTGTGAGGGGGAGAGAGAAATGGCATGATAGAGGGGGAGAAAATATGTGATGTGGCACCACTAACTAGGACAAAACTGGAGTCAAGCAGGTCAAAACCAGCTAAATAAGGACGAAGGATTGTAAAATGAAGGGGTTTCATAATTCGGAGGGGTAAACTGCAAAGCAAAGTTTGGGATTGTAAAGTAAACCCTAGGGCAAGTTTAGGGAGTGCTATGGACTTCTCTCATCACACTATGGGCTATCTAGACAGTGTAACAGAGCATTATCCAACTTAAAAGGCAATCACTAAACAAAATGCAGCCACTCAAAAGGTTGCATACAGACCCCGGGATGCTCTGAGTAGTCTGTACTCCCTCCGTAAAGAAATATAAACGCTATATTTCTTTACGGAGGGAGTATTTTTCTTAAGGTCTATTTTTTATTAGAATGTCTTCCAGAAATCAGACAAAATACTGAAATAATTCAGACTTGCTAATCCCTCAGTTGCCTAGAATTTTCGTAAATCTCAGTCACCTGAAATTGCACCTTGGTTAGTACTCCCACCGTCTCAAAATTCTTGTCTTAGATTTTTCTAGATACGGATGTATCTAATACTAAAACGTGACTTGATACATCCGTATTTAGACAAATTTAAGACAAGAATTTTGGAACGGAGGGAGTATAAACGTAGTACTTTCCCGATCATGAAAATTTAGTGTGAGTTTGAATCCATAGTTGATATAGTACAAAATTAGATGAGATGTGAATTGTTGGATGTTGACCCAAAGGCTTAAAAAAGTTTTTGAATCAAAGGGGATTCCCCCAGCCCCAACTTTTTATTAAAGCAGAGCGAAACAGCCAGAACTACTCCCTCTGTTCACTTTTATAAGACTTTGAAGACATTTCAGACAATGTATAAAACAGCTCATCTTGAGTTGTCTGAAATGACTTACAAAAGTGAACATTTGAACAACTCTCACTCACAACCAGAAAAAGCTGCAACGGGATTATTACAACGTTTTTTTAACAGCAGCAAACAGTCAGGACTCAGGCCAGGCGCTCAACATGAGGAAGCAAGAGAACATATACATCATAAATGGACAACGCTAGCCACAAGAAGAGCTGCCAAGAGTCGACCCAAGTTATCCTAAGGAGCCCCCTTCGATGATGATCGAGTAGGCGCAGACATTTGAGGAGCAGTGAAGCTTGAGCATCGTCGCAAAGCACCCTCCATTGACGCACAAAAGATCCTATCATGCCCAGAACACACTTCAGACTTCGCCAAGAACGCCCTGAAAGACAAATTCATTTCGAAGCACCTTACAGAATAGACTCCCAAAATATTTTTTGCTGGGTCAGATTGTGATCAGTGGCACTGGCATGCATACATGTATACATAGGAACCATTCACAGAATGCATCCAATTCAGTACTCTTCCCCTAAAAAGGAAAATCAAATTCAGTACTCACATTGGTTGTCAAACAAAACTTAGCGGATGATCTGTTCCATCTCAATTTACTGTAGCGGGTAATTCAGCACGCATACAATGATTACATTTATTAAATTCTAACTGATCTACCTGAAGAAAATGCTAAGAGACAAATTCCTGGTTCACAGAAGGAAAAGGCTGACCATGGAAAAGGTTGAGATTTATGCATGATCGATAGCGCACCCTCACCCATGTAGTGACTGCAAATATGCAAAGGTGATCAGGTGAATATATAAGCCTGTGCCATTGAGTGTTTCATGTTCAAGTGCAAAAAACAATGAGCCAACAATCTTTCCCACAATTCTAGAATCCGACATACGGTGCACTTAAACCATGATGAAAGCCCATACAACTCCAAAACAAAGAAACAAAAGTTGTATGTCCCTGCAAACTCCTACAAGAGTTGTAACATGGTACCTTTCATTTCAGAATCCAAACCTAGCTGGATAAATGGTAGCCTCAAGCTGGGCATCATAAGTTTGTATTATAGCACAATGAGTTTCATCGTAATTCAGGTGCTAGCGGAGCGAGTTGCAGAGTACACATCAAGAGTATCCGAATGCGGTAATAAGAATGAAACATTGCTGCCATTTAGATGGTTACTGAAGATTCAAAACATGTGAACCTACAGCAGGATCCTTCATACCGCAACTTCAGTTCGCAGTTTCCCTTGGCAAGCAGCTGCGTAGGCATCGGCAAGGCCTGGAAGAACATGCCTATGAGCATCTATATACTTGAGCTGAAACGTGTTCTCACTAGCCGTGACCATCGGGTAGAAGCTCTGATCTTTCTGAATCAATCCTTTCTCCTGGAGCACCTTCATCACGTAATGCCGAGGGACAAGTCGGCACTCCAGGCTGTACATCAGGATTGAGGGCCTGGTAAGGATGTACCTGGTGTCAACACCGACCACCTTGGTCAGGAACTCCTTAACACGGCGAAGCTTCTCCCCAGAGATCCTCAGCACCGTTGGGTTCATCCTCACCACCTTGGCCACCTCGGCCTCGGACCACCCGAGGATCTCCTCGAAGAGCTTGAGCTTGGCTGCCATTGTCTCGACCCCAAGGCTCGTCGTCGTGGTCACAGCCTGCCTGAACATAAGCGAACCGCGAGGCACTCCGAGCTTATCAGCACGCTCCAGGATGGACATTAGGGTCTTGGGGCTGCTGGTGAGCAGTCTCGAGTTGGGCACGCACATCTTGGCAATATCGGCAGCACTTACCCCACTCTCCCGTAGCACCGCGATGTTGGGCTTCACCACCCGCTCGAGGTCCGACGTGAGCAGGTAATAGTTGCCCTTGAGGATGCGGATGAACTTCTCCGGCGACCCCAGGA
Source organism: Triticum dicoccoides (assembly GCF_002162155.2). Taxonomy (NCBI): domain Eukaryota; kingdom Viridiplantae; phylum Streptophyta; class Magnoliopsida; order Poales; family Poaceae; genus Triticum; species Triticum dicoccoides. Next base: position 548,691,098 of record NC_041390.1, read on the forward strand.
AGGGCAACCAGAACCCGAGCTTCTCCTGGATGCTGACGGAGCGGAAGACGCCGGGGGTCATGCGGAGGAAGGTCCGGACGTGGTCTTCGGAGAGGCCATAGCCGCGTAAGATGGCGACGCGGGCCTTGAGGGTGTCGTCGACGCTGCAGTTGAGGATCCGCGGGTCGCGGGCGACGATGTGGGCGATGTCGGCCTTGGAGAAGCGGAGGGTGGGGCCGGCGAGGTAGGCGAGGACGGACTCGGCGTTGGAGGTGGACTTGCAGTGGGAGACGTGCTTGGCGGCCTTGAGGGCTTGCTCCGGCGTGAGGCCGCAGGTGGTGACGAGGTAGTCGTCGACGGCGAATGGGGCCGGCGGGGCGTCGGTGGCCGCCGAGGTGGACAAGAGGGCCCGACGGAGAGAGAAGATCACGGGTGAAGCTGGGAGACGGAGCGAGAACAGTTGCTTGTGGAAGAGAAGCATCGCGGCGGCGGCGGCGGCGGCGGCGGAGTATGTATTGCAGGAGAGTCCGCCGCTCCGTCTTTGACCTCTTGTGGCCTCGCAGCAAAACTACTTTAATCCTACAAGTTGTTGGGCCCGATTGGGAGAACGAAAACTCTAGTCCAGTTCACTCTTGGGCCTAAAATGACACCACTTTATTCCTACAAGTTGTTGCTCTCCTACCACCACTCAAAAAAAAGTTGTTGTTCTCCTACAAGGGGAATTCATCAAGGAGATCCAATCTCTTCATATCTTTTCTTGTTGGCAGCAGAGGGTCTTTCGTGTCTCTTAAAAGGTAAAGAATCGGGCTTCGATGGTCATTGGGATTAAAGTGATGGAATCGGCACCACCGATAAGCCATTTACTCTTTGCGCATGACTGCATGTTTGTTCGTCAAGGCCAGATGTGAGGGAGCTAGTTTGGTGTCTTCTTTGTTGGATACTTTTTTTTGCGAGATTTCTTTGTTGGATACTTATTGTCAGGCATCTAGGCAGAAAATTAATCATGATAAGTCATCGGTTTTGTTTAGCAAGGGTTGCTTATAGACAGATAAAGAGGAAATGAAAACTATCCTAAACATTCAGAATGAGAGCTTATCTGAGAAATAACTGGGCATGCGTACTGATGTAGCAAGAATGGGGCCTTTAAGTATTTGAAAGAAAGAGTATGGAGCAAAGTAAAAGTATGGATGGAAAAAATTCTATCGGGTGGAAAGGAAGTGCTAATTAAGTCAACTGTCCAAGCAGTACCAGTTACTACTCTGAGGATTGTGCCACCACATCAACTCCATCATTCGAAAATTCTGGTGGGGTAGTCGGCGGGGCGAACAAAAAACATGTTGGGTCTCATGGGAGGTAATGACGAGACCAATATATCAAGGAGGGTTGGGATTTAGAGATATTGAGATTTTCAACATCGCCCTACTCGCTCGGCAAGCTTGACGAATTTTGCAATCTCCAAGACACCCTAAGCGTAAAAATTTTAAAAGCTCTTTATTTTCCAATGACTGACTTCCTTGATGCAGAGCTTGGCACCCAACCTTCTCAAATCTGGAGGGCGATCATAGAGGGAAACATAATTGGTTGCCTAGGGATACATCCATGCGCCCCGTTGTTTGCCTAACACCGCAGCGACATGAACAAGTGTCAGACTTGATAAATGCTACGACATCGAGTTGGAAGGTAGAGGAAATTCGGGAAATGTTCCTCCCAATGGACGCAGAAACGATCCTGAAAATCCCACTGTCCACAAGGTGTTCGCAAAATTTATGGGCATGGGTTCATGAAAAGAAAGGAAGCTTTTCAGTAGATTCACGTACAAAATGCTGATCACAACGAAGTTAAGCAGGGAAGCGTGACTTGAGGGCCACGGCGGATCCTCGGATGTCAATGGAGAGCAGGAAAACTGGACTAAGCTGTGGAAAACTACTGTCTCTTCCAAGCTTAAAGTGTCCCTTTGGAGATTGGCGCGATGTTCGCTGCCAACATCTGACCTGTTAAGCCACCGTAACATGTCGACCTCGTCCCAGTGTGCAGTTTGTGGAGAAGACAACTCTTGGATGCATTCACTACTCCGCTGCACAATGGTGCAATGCGTTTGGGCCTTAGCCGACCAAAAGCTCCTAGAACATATGCTAGCTACTGCTAAATTTAATGCAAAGAGCTAGCTTTTCTTGATGCGAGACTCGGTATTGCATGCAGATTTTACACAGCTAACCGTGACTCTCTGGTCAATTTGGTCAGCTCGGCGTAAAGTTATCCACGAAGGAGAACACCAAAGCCCCATGGCCACTCATTTGTTTACCCAGAGATACTTGAAAGATCTAGACCTAGCCTCGCCAAAACAATCATCCCAACCTGGACACCAACCTCCAGCACAAGCTCATTCATGGATCCCTGCCCCCACGTGGCTACAGCAAGGTCAATGTTGATGCGGCCATATGTAAGAATATGCAAGTTGGAGCTATTAGTGCAGTTTGCAGGAATGAGCCGGGCGTTTATCTTGACTCCTCAGCCTTCATGGTTTGATGGATCCAAATACGCTAGAAGCCGTTGCTTGTCCTGAGAGTCGCCTTAGATTGCAGCAATGTTGTATCAGACATAAACACAGGGACATTCAGAATCATCGCTCCAGTGGTGAAGGAGATCAACGGAACGGCCACTGAATTTCTTTCTCGCTCTTTCATCCATGAAAGTCACCTTTCAAATATGGGGGCGCATTATATAGCTAAACATGCTTTACACTCATATGAGGGACGCCATTTGTAGCTGATACATCCCTATGACAATTCTGTAATTCCTATGAACCTTTCTTTTGAGCAATAATGTAAAAGCATGTTACCCCTCAAAAAAATTGTTGCTCTCCTCTCTTCTCGAAAAAATTTGTTGCTCTCCTCGAGGGAGGGGAACGAATGGCACCAGGGGTGTAGGTGCACCCCTTTTTTAAAACAAATTAGTAACTACAAAAATGGTAAAAAAAACATGAACTTTTTTACAACAAACTTGTTCAAGCGTTACACTCATATAATTTTTTTGCGAAGAAATGACTTCCGTGGTATTGTTGGTAAAAACAAAATCGGCACTATATTGGATTTCTTATTCACTCTATATTGTCCTTGTCTTCGCTCAGATTTTCTACCGGAGTTTTTCTTCGTGAAATTTTTTATGTGAGCACGCCAGTAGGTCAAGTTTGTTCGGGAAAAAAAATCAAAGATTTTGACATTTTCCTGAATTGCTAAAAAAATCCCGAAACTTTTTATTAGGTTCATCTACTATCAGGTGTATCAGGGTATTTTCCTCCCCTCGAGCTACTATATTGGGTTTAACTATCACTATTCTATTCTAAAAAGTGTCACTACTTGGGCTAAGCTCAGACAATTTGATCTTACATTCAGTCTCAAAGTTGTCTAAAAAACATACTCTCAAAG
>NC_041390.1:548694762-548747757 GCF_002162155.2 Triticum dicoccoides
ACATACAGTCTCAAAGGGTTATACAACTTCCCAGGAATTTTTTTGGAAGGGTTATCCAATTAAGTAAGCAATTGGTTCGATGTTTAGGACTCAAGAGGGTCGTGGTACCCAGTTCATCGGGATCAAACCTCAAGTTTGGCGCTTTGATGTCTCATTCATGCGGATTAGTCTTACACCGGTAAACAACATTTCCGTAGATAGCAAGACGACTGTGATGACTTCATCAGTCTTAAAGCTCCGCAACTTCGATCTTCGGTAGATGTGCGAGTGTGTGTGTGTGCGCGCGCGTGCATGCCTACATTGTGGTAAAGTGTTTCTTAAGAAAAACGAAACTAAAAAAGCAATCACCAACCATGGCTATTTTGTCATGTCAGAGTGGTTATTGTGCTACAAAGAAGTCTGGGTGACCCCCTTAGACTTGTCATAAGATTCGCCTTACAATCACAAATTTGGTTTGGTTCACTTTATCCGTGATGAAACTTCGTACTTTACCACGTTCGTTCTTCCTTGACTAGTTTTGACATGTTTGTGTCTGTTTTTTTTTCTTAGTCAGCAATGTCATATCGCATTTTTTTTCTCTTATCGTCACATCATCTAGTTTCTCTCTACCTAAAACTAAAACAATGTGTTTCTCTCAAACTATATCTCAATTTCAGGTACAATTTTACTATAAGGTTCACCGAATTACAATTGATTTACAATTTTTTAGAAACATCTACTGTTGTCTGAATTTTGAACCAAAAACTTCAAACTTGAAACTAAAACATGTTACAGTACATACATAACAGAAAATTATAAAAATTATCAAGTAAATTGTTTATAGTTCACGGGCCAATATGATGATATTATAGATAAACCGATATGCAGGTTAAGAGAAACTTCTTGCTTTAATTTCAAGCTCAACTTTTGGGTTCAAAACTTCAAAATCCAGACAACTTTTTTTCCCTTTAAAAATGCCAGTAAATTGAGCATAATTCACCGACAAACTATTGGCATAAGATTTGAGAGTAACCTTCTATTTTAATTTTAGTTGTGAGGAGAGAGAAATGGCATGATAGAGGGGGGGGGGATATGTGATGTGGCACCACTAACTAGGACAAAATTGGAGTCAAGCAGGTCAAAACCAGCTAAATAGGGACGAAGGATTGTAAAATGAAGGGGTTTCATGATTCGGAGGGGTAAACTGCAAAACAAAGTTTGGGATTGTAAAGTAAACCCTAGGACAAGTTTAGGGAGTGCTATGGACTTCTCTCATCACACTATGGGCTATCTAGACAGGGCAACAGAGCATTATCCAACTTAAAAGGCAATCACTAAACAAAATGCAGCCACTCAAAAGGTTGCATACAGACCCCGGGAAGCTCTGAGTAGTCTGTACTCCGTCCGTAAAGAAATATAAAGGTTATATTTCTTTACGGAGGGAGTATTTTTCTTTAATGGTCTATTTTTTATTAGAATGTCTTCCAGAAATCAGACAAAATACTGAAATAATTCAGACTTGCTAATCCCTCAGTTGCCTAGAATTTTCGTAAATGTCAGTCACCTGAAATTGCACCTTGGTTAGTACTCCGATCATGGAAATTTAGTGTGAGTTTGAATCCATAGTTGATATAGTACAAAATTAGATGAGATGTGAATTGTTGGATGTTGACCCAAAGGCTTAAAAAGGTTTTTGAATCAAAGGGGATTCCCCCAGCCCCAACTTTTTATTAAAGCAGAGCGAAACAGCCAGAACTACTCCCTCTGTTCACTTTTATAAGACTTTGAAGACATTTCAGACAATGTATAAAACAGCTCATCTTGAGTTGTCTGAAATGACTTACAAAAGTGAACATTTGAACAACTCTCACTCACAACCAGAAAAAGCTGCAACGGGATTATTACAACGTTTTTTTAACAGCAGCAAACAGTCAGGACTCAGGCCAGGCGCTCAACATGAGGAAGCAAGAGAACATATACATCATAAATGGACAACGCTAGCCACAAGAAGAGCTGCCAAGAGTCGACCCAAGTTATCCTAAGGAGCCCCCTTCGATGATGATCGAGTAGGCGCAGACATTTGAGGAGCAGTGAAGCTTGAGCATCGTCGCAAAGCACCCTCCATTGACGCACAAAAGATCCTATCATGCCCAGAACACACTTCAGACTTCGCCAAGAACGCCCTGAAAGACAAATTCATTTCGAAGCACCTTACAGAATAGACTCCCAAAATATTTTTTGCTGGGTCAGATTGTGATCAGTGGCACTGGCATGCATACATGTATACATAGGAACCATTCACAGAATGCATCCAATTCAGTACTCTTCCCCTAAAAAGGAAAATCAAATTCAGTACTCACATTGGTTGTCAAACAAAACTTAGCGGATGATCTGTTCCATCTCAATTTACTGTAGCGGGTAATTCAGCACGCATACAATGATTACATTTATTAAATTCTAACTGATCTACCTGAAGAAAATGCTAAGAGACAAATTCCTGGTTCACAGAAGGAAAAGGCTGACCATGGAAAAGGTTGAGATTTATGCATGATCGATAGCGCACCCTCACCCATGTAGTGACTGCAAATATGCAAAGGTGATCAGGTGAATATATAAGCCTGTGCCATTGAGTGTTTCATGTTCAAGTGCAAAAAACAATGAGCCAACAATCTTTCCCACAATTCTAGAATCCGACATACGGTGCACTTAAACCATGATGAAAGCCCATACAACTCCAAAACAAAGAAACAAAAGTTGTATGTCCCTGCAAACTCCTACAAGAGTTGTAACATGGTACCTTTCATTTCAGAATCCAAACCTAGCTGGATAAATGGTAGCCTCAAGCTGGGCATCATAAGTTTGTATTATAGCACAATGAGTTTCATCGTAATTCAGGTGCTAGCGGAGCGAGTTGCAGAGTACACATCAAGAGTATCCGAATGCGGTAATAAGAATGAAACATTGCTGCCATTTAGATGGTTACTGAAGATTCAAAACATGTGAACCTACAGCAGGATCCTTCATACCGCAACTTCAGTTCGCAGTTTCCCTTGGCAAGCAGCTGCGTAGGCATCGGCAAGGCCTGGAAGAACATGCCTATGAGCATCTATATACTTGAGCTGAAACGTGTTCTCACTAGCCGTGACCATCGGGTAGAAGCTCTGATCTTTCTGAATCAATCCTTTCTCCTGGAGCACCTTCATCACGTAATGCCGAGGGACAAGTCGGCACTCCAGGCTGTACATCAGGATTGAGGGCCTGGTAAGGATGTACCTGGTGTCAACACCGACCACCTTGGTCAGGAACTCCTTAACACGGCGAAGCTTCTCCCCAGAGATCCTCAGCACCGTTGGGTTCATCCTCACCACCTTGGCCACCTCGGCCTCGGACCACCCGAGGATCTCCTCGAAGAGCTTGAGCTTGGCTGCCATTGTCTCGACCCCAAGGCTCGTCGTCGTGGTCACAGCCTGCCTGAACATAAGCGAACCGCGAGGCACTCCGAGCTTATCAGCACGCTCCAGGATGGACATTAGGGTCTTGGGGCTGCTGGTGAGCAGTCTCGAGTTGGGCACGCACATCTTGGCAATATCGGCAGCACTTACCCCACTCTCCCGTAGCACCGCGATGTTGGGCTTCACCACCCGCTCGAGGTCCGACGTGAGCAGGTAATAGTTGCCCTTGAGGATGCGGATGAACTTCTCCGGCGACCCCAGGAAGGGCAACCAGAACCCGAGCTTCTCCTGGATGCTGACGGAGCGGAAGACGCCGGGGGTCATGCGGAGGAAGGTCCGGACGTGGTCTTCGGAGAGGCCATAGCCGCGTAAGATGGCGACGCGGGCCTTGAGGGTGTCGTCGACGCTGCAGTTGAGGATCCGCGGGTCGCGGGCGACGATGTGGGCGATGTCGGCCTTGGAGAAGCGGAGGGTGGGGCCGGCGAGGTAGGCGAGGACGGACTCGGCGTTGGAGGTGGACTTGCAGTGGGAGACGTGCTTGGCGGCCTTGAGGGCTTGCTCCGGCGTGAGGCCGCAGGTGGTGACGAGGTAGTCGTCGACGGCGAATGGGGCCGGCGGGGCGTCGGTGGCCGCCGAGGTGGACAAGAGGGCCCGACGGAGAGAGAAGATCACGGGTGAAGCTGGGAGACGGAGCGAGAACAGTTGCTTGTGGAAGAGAAGCATCGCGGCGGCGGCGGCGGCGGCGGCGGAGTATGTATTGCAGGAGAGTCCGCCGCTCCGTCTTTGACCTCTTGTGGCCTCGCAGCAAAACTACTTTAATCCTACAAGTTGTTGGGCCCGATTGGGAGAACGAAAACTCTAGTCCAGTTCACTCTTGGGCCTAAAATGACACCACTTTATTCCTACAAGTTGTTGCTCTCCTACCACCACTCAAAAAAAAGTTGTTGTTCTCCTACAAGGGGAATTCATCAAGGAGATCCAATCTCTTCATATCTTTTCTTGTTGGCAGCAGAGGGTCTTTCGTGTCTCTTAAAAGGTAAAGAATCGGGCTTCGATGGTCAGTGGGATTAAAGTGATGGAATCGGCACCACCGATAAGCCATTTACTCTTTGCGCATGACTGCATGTTTGTTCGTCAAGGCCAGATGTGAGGGAGCTAGTTTGGTGTCTTCTTTGTTGGATACTTTTTTTTGCGAGATTTCTTTGTTGGATACTTATTGTCAGGCATCTAGGCAGAAAATTAATCATGATAAGTCATCGGTTTTGTTTAGCAAGGGTTGCTTATAGACAGATAAAGAGGAAATGAAAACTATCCTGAACATTCAGAATGAGAGCTTATCTGAGAAATAACTGGGCATGCGTACTGATGTAGCAAGAATGGGGCCTTTAAGTATTTGAAAGAAAGAGTATGGAGCAAAGTAAAAGTATGGATGGAAAAAATTCTATCGGGTGGAAAGGAAGTGCTAATTAAGTCAATTGTCCAATCAGTACCAGTTACTACTCTGAGGATTGTGCCACCACATCAACTCCATCATTCGAAAATTCTGGTGGGGTAGTCGGCGGGGCGAACAAAAAACATGTTGGGTCTCATGGGAGGTAATGACGAGACCAATATATCAAGGAGGGTTGGGATTTAGAGATATTGAGATTTTCAACATCGCCCTACTCGCTCGGCAAGCTTGACGAATTTTGCAATCTCCAAGACACCCTAAGCGTAAAAAATTTAAAAGCTCTTTATTTTCCAATGACTGACTTCCTTGATGCAGAGCTTGGCACCCAACCTTCTCAAATCTGGAGGGCGATCATAGAGGGAAACATAATTGGTTGCCTAGGGATACATCCATGCGCCCCGTTGTTTGCCTAACACCGCAGCGACCTGAACAAGTGTCAGACTTGATAAATGCTACGACATCGAGTTGGAAGGTAGAGGAAATTCGGGAAATGTTCCTCCCAATGGACGCAGAAACGATCCTGAAAATCCCACTGTCCACAAGGTGTTCGCAAAATTTATGGGCATGGGTTCATGAAAAGAAAGGAAGCTTTTCAGTAGATTCACGTACAAAATGCTGATCACAACGAAGTTAAGCAGGGAAGCGTGACTTGAGGGCCACGGCGGATCCTCGGATGTCAATGGAGAGCAGGAAAACTGGACTAAGCTGTGGAAAACTACTGTCTCTTCCAAGCTTAAAGTGTCCCTTTGGAGATTGGCGCGATGTTCGCTGCCAACATCTGACCTGTTAAGCCACCGTAACATGTCGACCTCGTCCCAGTGTGCAGTTTGTGGAGAAGACAACTCTTGGATGCATTCACTGCTCCGCTGCACAATGGTGCAATGCGTTTGGGCCTTAGCCGACCAAAAGCTCCTAGAACATATGCTAGCTACTGCTAAATCTAATGCAAAGAGCTAGCTTTCTTGATGCGAGACTCGGTATTGCATGCAGATTTTACACAACTAACCGTGACTCTCTGGTCAATTTGGTCAGCTCGGCGTAAAGTTATCCACGAAGGAGAACACCAAAGCCCCATGGCCACTCATTTGTTTACCCAGAGATACTTGAAAGATCTAGACCTAGCCTCGCCAAAACAATCATCCCAACCTGGACACCAACCTCCAGCACAAGCTCATTCATGGATCCCTGCCCCCACGTGGCTACAGCAAGGTCAATGTTGATGCGGCCATATGTAAGAATATGCAAGTTGGAGCTATTAGTGCAGTTTGCAGGAATGAGCCGGGCGTTTATCTTGACTCCTCAGCCTTCATGGTTTGATGGATCCAAATACGCTAGAAGCCGTTGCTTGTCCTGAGAGTCGCCTTAGATTGCAGCAATGTTGTATCAGACATAAACACAGGGACATTCAGAATCATCGCTCCAGTGGTGAAGGAGATCAACGGAACGGCCACTGAATTTCTTTCTCGCTCTTTCATCCATGAAAGTCACCTTTCAAATATGGGGGCGCATTATATAGCTAAACATGCTTTACACTCAGATGAGGGACGCCATTTGTAGCTGATACATCCCTATGACAATTCTGTAATTCCTATGAACCTTTCTTTTGAGCAATAATGTAAAAGCATGTTACCCCTCAAAAAAGTTGTTGCTCTCCTCTCTTCTCAAAAAAAATTGTTGCTCTCCTCGAGGGAGGGGAACGAATGGCATCAGACGTGATGCCTATATACATGACCATACCTAGATATTCTCATAACTGTGCTCAATTTTGTCAATTCCTCAACAGTAATTTGTCTACCCATCGTGAATACTTATGCTCTTGAGAGAAGCCACTAGTGAAACCTATGCCCCCCGGGTCTATCTTCTATCATATTAATCTTCCAATACTTATTTATTTCATTTTCCTTTTATTTTACTTTGCATCTTTATCATAAAAATACCAAAAATATTATCTTATCATATCTATCAGATCTCACTCTCATAAGTGACCGTGTAGGGATTGACAACCCCTTATCGCGTTGGTTGCAAGGATTTATTTGTTTGTGTAGGTGCGAGGGACTCGTGCGTGGCCTCCTACTGGATTGATACCTTGGTTCTCAAAAACTGAGGGAAATACTTACGCTACTTTTCTGCATCACCCTTTCCTCTTCAAGGGAAAACCAATGCAAGTGCTCAAGAGGTAGCAATGACATATACCTTTGGCGTTGCCGGCCTTCTTATCCGCTAAGTACTTGGGGCAGTTTCGCTTCCAGTGACCATTTCCCTTGCAATAAAAGCACTGAGTCTCGGGCTTGGGTCCATTCTTTGGGTTCTTCCCGGCAATTGATTTACCGGCGCAGCAACTCCCTTGCCGTCCTTCTTGAAGTTCTTCTTATCCTTGCCTTTCTTGAAACTAGTGGTTTTATTCACCATCGACACTTGATGTTCCTTTTTGATTTCCACCTCCGCTGATTTCAGCATTGAATATAACTTGGGAATGGACTTCTCCATCCCTTTCATATTGTAGTTCATCATAAAGCTCTTGTAGCTAGGTGGAAGCGACTGGAGGATCTTGTCAATGACCAAGTCATCTGGAATATTAACTCCCAGCTGAGACAAGCGGTTGTGCAACCCAGACATTTTGAGTATATGCTTGCTGACAGAACTGTTTTCCTCCATCTTACAACTGTAGAACTTGTCAGAGACTTCATATCTCTCGACCCGAGTATGATCTTGGAAAACCATTTTCAGCTCTTGGAACATCTCATATGCTCCGTGTTGCTGAAAATGCTTTTGGAGCCCCGGTTCTAAGCTGTAAAGTATGCCGCACTGAACCAGGGAGTAATCATCACTACACGACTGCCATGCGTTCATAACGTCTTGAGTTGCTGGGAAAATAGGTGCGTCACCTAGCGGTGCTTCAAGGACATATTCTTTCTTGGCAGCTATGAGGATAATCCTCAAGTTTCAGACCCAGTCTGTATAGTTGCTACCATCGTCTTTCAGCTTGGTTTTCTCTAGGAATGCGTTGAAGTTGAGGGCAACATTAGCGTGGGCCATCTAATCTACAAGACATATTGTAAAGATATTTTAGACTAAGTTCATGATAATTAAGTTCATCTAATCATATTATTTAATGAACTCCCACTCAGATAGACATCCCTCTAGTCATCTAAGTGATACATGATCCGAATCGACTAGGCCATGTCCGATCATCAGATGAACAGACTAGTCATCAACGATGAACATCTCCATGTTGATCGTATCTACTATACGACTCATGTTCGACCTTTTGGTCTCTCGTGTTCCGAGGCCATGTCTATACATGCTAGGCTCGTCAAGTCACCTAAGTGTTTCGCATGTGTAGATCTGGCTTACACCTGTTCTATGCTAACGTTGAAATCTATCACACCCGATCATCACGTTGTCCTTCGAAACAACGAACCTTCGCAATGGTGCACAGTTAGGGGGAACACTTTTCTTGAAATTTTAGTGAGGGATCATCTTATTTATGCTACCGTCATTCTAAGAAAATAAGATGTAAACATGACAAACATCACATGCAAATCATAAAGTGACATGATATGGTCAATATCATCTTGCGCCTTTGATCTCCATCTTTGAGGCACGACATGATCACCATCGTCACCGGCATGACACCATGATCTCCATCATCGTGTCTTCATGAAGTTGTCTCGTCAACTATTACTTCTACTACTATGGCTAACAATTAGTGTAGGATCGAACGTATGTCTAGAGGGGGGGTGATTAGACTACTTGACCAAATAAAAATCTAGCCTTTTCCCAATTTTAGTTCTTGGCAGATTTTAGCTATCTTAGCACAAGTCAAGCAATCTTCACACAATTCAAGCAAGCATGCAAAAGAGTATATGAGCAGCGGAAAGTAAAGCATGCAACTTGCAAGAATGTAAAGGGAAGGTTTTGGAGGATTCAAACGCAATTGGAGACACGGATGTTTTTGTCGTGGTTCCGATAGGTGGTGCTACCGTACATCCACGTTGATGGAGACTTCAACCCACGGAGGGTAACGGTTGCGCGAGTCCACGGAGGGCTCCACCCACGAAGGGTCCACGAAGAAGCAACCTTGTCTATTCCGTCACGGCCGTCGCCCACGAAGGACTTGCCTCACTAGCGGTAGATCTTCACGAAGTAGGCGATATCCTTGCCCTTACAAACTCCTTGGTTCAACTCCACAATCTTGTCGGAGGCTCCCAAGTGACACCTAGCCAATCTAGGAGACACCACTCTCCAAGAAGTAACAAATGGTGTGTTGATGATGAACTCCTTGCTCTTGTGCTTCAAATGATAGTCTCTCCAACACTCAACTCTCTCTCACAGGATTTGGATTTTGTGGAAAGAAGATTTGAGTGGAAAGCAACTTGGGGAAGGCTAGAGATCAAGATTCATATGGTTGGAATGGAATATCTTGACCTCAACACAAGTGTAGGTGGTTCTCTCTCAGAAAATGTGTATTGGAAGTGTAGGTATGTTCTGATGGCTCTCTCCATGAATGAAGAGTGGGTGGAGGGGTATATATAGCCTCCACACAGAATCTAACTGTTACACACAATTTGCCAAACTCGATCGGACTGAATGGTTAAACTCGGTCGGACCGATTCAGCAAACCTAGTGACTGTTAGGATTTTCGGCGGGACTGAGATGCAACTCGGTAGGACCGATATGGTTAGGGTTAGGGCATAACGTAATCTCGGTGTGACCGATTACACAAACTCGGTGGGACCGATTTTGGTAATAAGCTAACCAGAGAGTTGGTCAGGTAAACTCGGTGGGACCGATTCGCTCATCTCGGTGAGACCGAAATGTTACAAAAGGGAAACAGAGAGTTTACATTGCAATCTCGGTGGGACCGATCGCTCATCTCGGTAAGACCGAAATGTTACGAAGGGAAACAGAGAGATTACAATCCCATCTCAGTGAGACCGAGATCCCTATCGGTGAAACCGAATTGCTAGGGTTTGTGGCAGTGGCTATGGCATTTGAAACTCGGTGGCGCCGGATAGATAGAATCGATGGGGCGGAGTTTGACTTTTGGTTTAGGTCAAATGTGGATGTGGGAAGGTAGTTGAGGGTTTTGGAGCATATCACTAAGCACTTTGAGCAAGCAAGCCATTAAGCAACACCTCGTCCCTCCTTGATAGTATTGGCTTTTCCTATAGACTCAATGTGATCTTGGATCACTAAAATATAAAATGTAGAGTCTTGATTTTGAAGCTTGAGCCAAACTTTTTGTCCTTAGAATTTTGAGGGATCCACTTCCTCATCCATGCCATGCCATTCATTGAGCTTTTCCTGAAATATTAATCTTGAAATAATGTTAGCTCAATGAGCTATATGTTGTTAGGAATTACCAAAACCACTCGGGGATAGTTGCACTTTCAATCTCTCCCTTTTTGGTAATTGATGGCAACATATAGATCAAAGCTTCGACAAATGATAATAAGAGTGAAAGATATCGTCGCTTTGAGAAGTATGTGAAAAGCAAGAGCTCCCCCTAAATTTGTGCATATCTTAAGATTTGCTTTGGACTGCAAATGCACAATGAGTTAGGATCTTGGGTTACTCTTCCATGTCACATACATCTTGGTGGAGCGCTCAAAATGATAAGAATTAAATACATGCACTCATCACCAAGCAAAGTGAATGATCATATAAGGATAAGTAAGATAATATCATCTAACAAGCATAAGTGTAGCTTATGATCAACCACATGATCATCAATGTCTCACAGATAATAGCATAGTATCTCAAGCAATCAAAAGATAAACAAAGTTCAACCACCAAAGCAAGAGAGAATAAAAAGCAACGCTCTCTCTCGAAGCCTATGATCTATACATTTTTCTCTCCCTTTGGCAACAAGTTACCAAAAAGTTCATAGAAAATGCTGACACACCCTAGATAGTTCAAGCATTAGAGTGTGCATCATGTTTAAATTCCACTTAAATTTGAAATGGGGAAGACAGAAACCCCAGCACCCCCTGGAAACAACTAGGGTTTACTAAAATTATTTTCAATGAACCTGAAATGCCCTTCTAAAAAGTTCACTCTCTTTGTTTGGGTTAGAACCTCTGGCAAAATTGGTGCACAATTTTCTAGGTCAACAGAAGGTCATTGAATTAAATCATAAGTATTTGATTTTGGGCATTTAAATGCTATAAAATAATTTAAATGCTCAAATAATTCTGGTAATAAGTGTGGGCTCTTGGAAATATTCTAAACAGAGCCCACAATTATTTTCGGGATTTTTGGAAACGTTTTAGTATTTTTTTAATAAAGCCCAACAGTTGCAGAAAAAAATAGAAAACAGAAAACAAATAAGAAAAAGAGAGAGAGGGAAACCCACCTGGGCCACACCTGTGCTGGCCCAGCCCACCTGGCTCAGCCCAGTCGACTGGCCTTGCCAGTCATCCTCCTCCTCCCGCCAGGAGGACAAGGAGCGTGTGGCCAGCGCCCGCGGCCACACGCCGGCCACCTCCTGCTTCTGCCGATGCCCTGGAGGCGTCTAGGGGTGCCACACCGACCCCCACGCCCCCCTCTCTCCCTCCCTCACTCTCCCTGTGCTCCTCTCCCTCCTCTGGCTCTCCTCTCGCACGCACCGAGAGCCATTGTCGCTGCCACACGCCGTTGTCGCGGCCACCGCCACTGCCTCGCCTCTCCGACAAGCCCATTAGCTCTGCGCTGCCGTCCTCGACCTCTCTGTCGACCCACGCAAGCTCGGACGACCCCAAGACGACGTGGTGACCTTCTTCCCCATCTACGGCCGCCGGATGCCGTCGTTCGATTCGCCGGCCTCAAGTCCTCCCCGAGCTCACTAGCCTGCTCCGCGAGTTCCCTGTGAGCCCATCTTTCCTCCGCCCCTCTTCCCGCGCTCGTCCGCGTCCTCCAACCCCCTCTGCCGTCGAGGCCGAGAGCTCGGCTCCGCCGGCCATGTCACCGCCATGGCCACAGGCGTGTAAGCTCGAATCCGAGCACGCCTTCGTCTTCCACGCGCTCCCAGGAGCCTAACGCACCACTCCCCGTGCCTCGCCGTGCCCTGTAGCGTCGGGTTCATCCATGCCCGAACTCCGGCGACCGCCAAGGTCGTCGCCGGCGTCGTTTCCGGCCTCCCCGAGCCCCACGTCCTCCACCAAACGATGCGGCTCGCTCCCCGCGCCACGTAGCTGCTCTCCGCCGTCGTTTTGGTCGCCGGAAACGCAAACCCGAGCCCCTCCGCCGCGTCTGACGTCGCCGACGTCAAGCCGCCGGCGACTTTGACTCAGTTTGACCCTGTGCGGGCCCAGGTAGACCCCTCCTGAGTCTATGACAGGTGGGGCCGGACTGCAAATTAGTTTAGGATTAATTTTAACTAAGTTTAATTAGTTCAGTCACTGACATGTGGGTCCAGGCCCCACTGATAGTTAATTAGAGTTAATTTAACTCTGTTAATTAGCTGAGTCACTGACAGAGAGGGACCACCAGTCAGGTTTGACCTGGCCGACCCAGTTGACCGCTGACGTCACACCTATGTCATGCTGATGCATTAATTCAATTACTGGATTTATTCTTTAATAGGAAATTCCAGAAAATAGTCAAAACTTCTAAAAACCATAGAAAATCAACCATAGCTCCAAATGCAAAGATTTATATATGAAAAATGATCAGAAAAATTCAATCTATCCATCTGTAATGGTTTCATGCATGACAAAACAAGTTAACCTTGCTGTTTAAGCAGAATAAGGTGATGCACTAATAAGGCCATGTTTAATGAGCTAATATTTGAATCTTTGATTCAGATGAGTTCATCCATTTCTGTTTTAGCTTGCATTAGGCCAAGACACTTCCATCTTGCCATGTCATAGCATGCATCATATTGTTGCATATTGCCATGTGTTGATTATGTTCGGTGTGTCTTTCGTGGTAAGTTCTGCCTCCGAGGATAACCCTGAGTATCCGTCTAAAGGGCAGTACCCTACTACCTCTACAACAGGCAAGCAACCCATTGATCATTCCGATACAACCCATGTTCTCGCTTCTGCTCTTGTTTACTGCATTAAGACAACGCGATTCAAACTGCTGTGTGCTACGGTAGTTGAACCCTTATCCTCTGCATGACCTGTCGTTGCCACAGTAACTAGATGAAACCCACTAGCATGTGTAGGAGTTGTTTGAGCCATGTATGTGATTCCTACCTTGCCATGCCTGCTATGCTTAGCGTTGTGTCAGGTCTGGTTCATCTGGGTGATGGGCTAGAGTGAAATGATTATGTCGGTAATGTGAGGGCTATGTGGAACATGTTTTGGTAAAGGTATCGATGAGAGGCCATGTAGGAGTACATGGTGGGTTGTTTCATTGAGGTCGTCCATAAGAACTGTTGTATGTGTGATTTAAGATGCAGTTACTACCGTACATTGGGCCCAAAACCAATGGACCCTCTCGGCTTCTTAATCACCCTAGTACTCTGTCCAGGAGTTGCAAATAGTTTCTGGTGTTTGTAGGTTATGTGTTGGCGGCCGTGCGTAGCGCTGACCCTAGGGGTGGGCTATGTTGCGGTAGATACACCGTGGCCGGGTATGCCGGGCGCCCGTTTGGTGTCTCGGGACCCTGTTCACATTGTTCGGGGCCGTATGTGGAAACCTCGGCCGGACTCCCTGCGGATGGAACCTGGATAGGCGATAAACCTGGACTAGAGACTTAAGTGTTTAGGTAGGCCGTGGCCGACACCCTCGCTGGGCTTCCGCTTGAAGGTTGCCGAGTACATGTCGTGTAAACAGCGGTAAGTGGTGCAAGCGTGTATGAAGAAGTACACCCCTGCAGGGTATAAAACTATTCGAATAGCCGCGCCTGCAGTAAAGGACTACTTGGTTGCCTATACAGTTCATAGACAAGTTAATGGATACTGCTAAAAGACTCAAGATAAGTGGGAGTACCGAGGATGGCCCTCTCGTAGGATGACGAGAGAGGATCCACGGTGGAGTATTGTGTTGGTGAGTAGTGGACTCGTGTGCGAAAACTATTTTACCAGTGGAGTTCCGTAGGATAGCTTAGCCAAGAGTCAAAGCTGGCTTGCTGCAATAACCCCACCACCTTCTTGAGAATGAGCATGTAAAGTAGGTTCTGTTGTAAGACTTGCTAAGTACCTTTGTACTCATGTTTGCTTAATTACTGTTTTCAGACGACAACACCGCCCCCTCCGATGGGTTCTACGTAGACCTTGACATCGACGAGTGACTAGCCACCCAGGTGGTGATCCTGGCCATGGAGGGCCCTATGTAGATAGACAGGCTTCGAGAAGCCTTCTTTCTTTCTAGTGTCTGTACTCAGACTAGTTGCTTCCGCTTGTGCTTGTATGATTGTATGACTTGAGTGTCGGGTCATGTGACCCCTATCTGTATGAACATGTTATGTATGGCTCTCTAGAGCCTTTAAATAAAGTACTTGAGTTGTAGAGTTTTGTTCTGATGCCATGTTGTATGTACTCATATCGGGCATATTGTGTGTATGATTGAAATGCTTGGTATGAGTGGGATCTGACAATCTAGTTGTTTATCCTTGGCAGCCTTTCTTATGGGGAAATGTAGTCTAGTGTTCCTCGAGCCATAGTAGTCCGCTACAGCCCGGTTCCCCGGAGTCCTGCTAGCCCAGCACTACTGTTCAGGACACTTGACTGGCCGACATGTGTTTCACTTCATTCCTATGTCTGTCCCTTCGGGGAAAAGTCACGTGGTGATATCTAGAGTCCTGCCTAGCCTGCTACAACCCGGGTTCCCCGGAGTCCTATGAGCCTAGTGCTACAGCCCGGAATCACTCGCTGATGACCGACATGCTCGATGTGATTCATGTATGCCTGTCTCCATAGGTCTGTGCCGCTTTGGGTTCACGACTAGCCATGTCGGCCCGGGTTCTCCGTCATATGGATGCTAGCGACACTATCATATCGTGAGCCAAAAGGCGCAAACGGTCTCGGGCCATGGTAAGGTGACACCCGTGGGATACTGTGCGTGAGGCCGCAAAGTGATATGAGGTGTTACCGGCTAGATCGATGTGGCTTGGAATCGGGGTCCTGACAGCATTGGCATCAGAGCCGGACTGCATGTAGGTTCGTTGAGCCAAACTGGTCGATGTCGAGTCTAGAAATGCTTTAGTTATATGTAGGGGAATTGATTGTTGGAGGGAATGTAAGGCTCTTTTACTCCTTTACCTTATGCCCTCTGATCTGAGTCATTCTCTTCTCATTCAACGTGGGTTAAGGACTAGGCTCTCTTCTTCTATTAGGTTCACATGTTACTAATCAGTAGTAGCTTATAGGATTGTGTTGCAAGCCTCAGTACAGTTTCTACTATATTTAGTATGTTGCTAATTGAATCAGAACCTTGATATGATGTTGTTGAGTGGTATTGCAAACTGTTGTGGATGTCTCAAAACTTTTTCTGAGCGTTTACAGCTGTTATGCTGTCCAATTTTTCCTAGAAATTCTAATGTCTTTGCATTGTGGTTGTGCTTTCACATGGCCAACCGTGCTCAAAACCAAGTGGTTTGCCTGACCCGGTGCCTCGACGTGCCCGGTCATACTGCTATGTTAGTCCGGGTAATGATCGAGACGGGTTACCATTGGTATCCCGAATACACTATCGAAGAGCAGTTCCGCGACTTTAATCAAAGCCAATATTTCTGCACCGTCAGGATATTTTCTTCTTATCCTGGATCTACCGAGCCCCTTCACTGTTCCTATGGACTCGGGGTTACTGTTGAGATGGCTGTGCAGGATGCTGCCTATTCCATGATGACCATCATGCGAGTCCGGACTGGCCTGCTTCGGAACACCGACTTCCGTTACATGCCAGCTTCACTTCCGGGAGCGCAAGGGTATCTTCAGGCTATCTATGCTGACTCCACTCAGGAGGACTCATTAACTCGTACCACTGCCGAGATGCTCGAAGATAAGGACCGAGAGAATCGGGCCTTGAGGTTGGAGCTTTTCAATACCCGTGCTGATCATTAGGCCACATTGACTCGTTTTGCACATGCGGTGCAAGCTGGATGTATGGATACAAGGGATCTGTATCCTGTGAGATCTGCTCTGCCAGACATGGTGGATTCACGTGATGTGGGAGGCATCACCCCACCCCGTGGTCCCCGCAGGCCATCGTTTGTTGGTCCAAGACCTCATCCTAGCCCCTATGGTCCACAAGCTCCTCAGGACCGTCTGTTCCCGGATGATCACGTTGAACTTCCAGGCTATGGAGGTGACTTATATGAGGACTACTACGGAGTTGTCTGAGTTAGTAGTAGTACCACTAGTATTGTAGTAGTTGTATCTTCACTGTCCTGCGTGACTTGTGGAATATGACTTTGTGTGTAATCAATTCCGGAGGTGTAGACAAATAATGTATAGGAGTTTGGAATGCCTCCGATGAGATGTAACATCTTTCATCATAGTTGTACTGTAGCTTGGGCTTGTACTAAACTATGTATGATGTGTATGACCGTTGGTATATATATGGCAGTTTTATATTACCATGACATACGGATGAACATCTCTGCATTCCGTGTTATCCATTACATTCTGCATTTCCTTGCTAAGTTTGAGCCATCCTTATCTAAACCGTTGTCTTGTTTTTCCCTAGGATGGTCAACACCCGCAGCAACCCTGCTGCCCCGGACCAGGGGGAAGCCAGTGCAGCTAGGGGTGAAAATCTGCCTCACCCGCCTTCTCTGGCCGAAGTAATGTTGGAGGCGGAAAGAAACAAGCGTGAGACTAACCGCCTGCTAGAGCGGATTGAGCAGAACACTGCACGCCATCAGCGAAATGACTTGGTGTCAATCAATGACTTTATCAAGCTATACCCACCAAAGTTTAACCATTCCGTCGAACCCCTCGACGCGAATGACTGGCTTCGCAGCATCACCCACAAGCTACATTCTGCCAACGTAGCCGAAGCCGACAAGGTTACTTATGCTGCCTATCACCTCGAAGGCCCTGCTAGCCTTTGGTGGGAAAATTTTGAAGCTATGCGCCCGGTCGGCCAAATCACTACTTGGGCTGAATTCAGTGAGGCTTTCCGTGAGCATCACATTCCGGAAGGTCTCATGGATCGCAAGAGGGAGGAGTTCTGCAATTTCACCCAAGGAAGACTGACTATGGATGCATATAGTCGAGAATTCGGGAATCTGGCACGTTATGCCCATGAAGAGGTATCTACTGACGCTAAGAAGCAGGCAAGGTTCCGCAAGGGACTTAGCCCTGAGCTTCGCCGCGATCTTCGTCTGCACGAGTGCACCTCCTTTCAGAAATTGGTCAATAAAGCCATCAGTGCTGAGACAGGCCAGACTGATTATGACGCTTCACGCAAGCACTCCCGTGATTTTGGCTCTTCATCCGGCTCTGGAGCTCAGAAGCGCCGGGTGTGGATCCCAAGCACGGCACTGCCTCCCAGGTTCATCCCGAGGCCATCCTTTGAGGCGCCTCGTCCCAACCAGCAATTTGCACTGCCCAAGCCCTATGGTGGCCCCGCTGCTAATGCTGCTCCACGCCCCAATGTGGTGACATGCTTCAAGTGTGGAGAGCCGGGTCACTATAGCCGATAGTGTCCCCAGAACAACAACCCCAATCAAACTGGAAAGTCCGTTGGCTGTGGTAAGCCCGCGAGAAAGACATTCTACGCCAAGCCGGTCACTACTACATGTGGCCATGTCAACTATGTTTCAGCCGAGGAGGCTCATGAGGATCCTAACGCCGTCCTTGGTACGCTCCTTGTTAACTGCCATCCGGCATCTGTTCTTTTCGATACTGGAGCATCTCATTCATTCATATCCGAGAACTATGCTCGATTGCACAACATGACATTCTGTGACATGCCCTCTACCATGGAAATTCAAACCCCTGGCTCTAGATGGCAAACTTCTAGAGTAAGCCATGGGAACGAAATTCTTGTCGATAGACTTGTCTTCCTTGCATCCTTAATAGCTCTCAAGTCCTCGGACATAAACATCATCTTGGGTATGGACTGGATGTCAGCTCATTATGCTAAGATTGATTGTGCCACTAGAACCGTTCAACTTACTCACCCATCGGGCAAGACAGTCAATGTCTTAACTCGAGTGACCAAGCGCCAGCTTTACTCCTTAAATGCCAACCCCCTTCCAGACCTTGAAGATGTTCCGGTAGTCCAAGACTTTCCGGATGTCTTTCCAGAAGAACTGCCAGGTGTTCCACCTGACAGGGATGTCGAGTTTGTGATAGACCTTGTTCCAGGAACCGTTCAAATTTCTAGAAGACCCTACAAGATGGCACCCTTAGAACTAGCCGAGCTTAAGAACCAACTCGATGAGTCCTTGAAAAAGGGTTTCATCCGTCCTAGTTCCTCTCCTTGGGCTTGCCCCGTCCTCTTCATCAAGAAGAAGGATGGAACGGATCGAATGGTTGTAGATTACCGACCTGTCAACTTGGTCACCATCAAGAACAAGTATCCGCTTCCCAGGATCAACGATCTGTATGATCAGCTCGCTGGATCCTCAGTCTTTTCCAAGATGGATTTGGGCTACCATCAAATCAAAATCAGAAACGGGGACATTCCCAAAACGGCCTTTGTTACTCGTTATGGCCAATATGAGTACACTGTTATGTCCTTCGGTTTAACCAATGCCCCAGCTACCTTCTCTCGGTTAATGAACTCGGTTTTCATGGAGTACTTGGATAAATTCGTCGTAGTATACCTCGATGACATACTCATCTACTCCAAGAATGAAGAGGAACATGCCGAACATCTAAGGCTGGTATTGATGAAACTTCGAGAGCATCGCCTTTATGCCAAATTCTCCAAGTGTGAATTTTGGTTGCCAAAAGTGACCTATCTAGGCCATGTAATCTCTGGCAAGGGTATTGCTGTCAATCCCGAGCGAGTTCAAGCCGTCCTTGATTGGACTCCACCCGAGACGGTCAAGCAAGTTCGGAGCTTCCTTGGCTTAGCGAGCTATTGCCGCCGCTTCGTTGAGAATTTCTCCAAGGTTGATAAACCTCTAACTGAACTCCTCAAGAAAGATAAAAAGTTCGAGTGGACCCCACAGTGCGAGTTCAGCTTTCAGGAGCTGAAAAGACGCCTAACATCTGCTCCCGTACTGGTACCACCAGATTTCTCCAAGGACTTTATTATCTATTGCGACGCCTCGCGACAAGGACTAGGTTGCATACTCATGCAAGATCGTCGGGTAATTGCCTATGCTTCACGGCAATTACATCCACATGAGGAAAATTATCCCACACATGATCTAGAGCTTGCAGCTGTAGTCCATGCACTTAAAACTTGGCGACATTACCTCCTCGGTAATCATTGCGAGATCTTCACCGATCACCAAAGTTTGAAATATATCTTCACCCAACCGGATTTGAATCTCAGGCAAAGACGTTGGGTCAAGTTGATCTCGGATTACGACTTAGGAATAACTTACACCCCGGGCAAAGCCAATGTCATGGCTGATGCACTAAGTCGTAAGTCCTATTGTAACAACCTGATGTTACAACAAAGTCAACCACTTCTCTATGAGGAATTTTGTAAGCTTAATCTTCACATTGTTCCTCGAGGATTCCAATCCACCCTGGTGGCGAAACCTACCCTTACGGATCAGATCATCAAGACACAGAAGGAAGATCCGGGAATCTCCCGTATTAAGAGAAGCATTAAGAAAGGAGTCGTGAATTGTTTCTCCATTGATGATCAAGGTGTCGTATACTTTGGAAATCGCCTAGTGGTTCCAAAGGCACGAAACCTGAGGCGGCTGATCCTTAAGGAAGCTCATGAATCCCCTCTCACCATTCATCCCGGTAGTACTAAAATGTATCAAGACCTACGCCAGAGGTTTTGGTGGACTAGGATGAAGAGGGAAATCGCTTAATACATTGCTAATTGTAACGTTTATCGTTGTGTTAAAGCAGAGCATCAACGGCCTGCTGGCACCCTTCAAACTTTGGCTATTCCTGAATGGAAATGGGATAAAATTGGTATGGATTTCATCACTGGGTTTCCCAGGACCAAGAGAGGGAATAATGCCATCTTCGTCGTGATCGACCGACTTTCCAAAGTAGCCCACTTTCTACCTGTTCGTGAGAGTATCACCGCTAGCCAGCTAGCCGATTTATACATCTCCCGAATAGTGTCTCTTCATGGTGTTCCATTGGAAATTAACTCAGACCGTGGGAGTCTCTTCACGTCTTGATTTTGTGAAAGTTTCCAAAATGCTATGGGAACTCGTCTCTCTTTTAGCACCGCCTTCCACCCTCAATCAAGTGGTCAAGTAGAACGAGTTAATCAAATTCTGGAAGATATGCTCCGAGCCTCTGTCATCTCGTTCCGAATGGGTTGGGAGAAATGCCTTCCATTCTCGGAGTTCTCTTACAACAATAGTTTTCAAGCTAGTTTGGGTAAGGCTCCTTTCGAAGTTCTCTATGGACGAAAATGTCGAACGCCTCTTAACTGGTCAGAAACCGGGGAAAGACAACTCTTTGGCCCGGATATGATTCAGGAAGCAGAAGAGCAGGTTCGCGTTATTCGTGAGAAATTGAAAACAGCCCAATCTCGTCAAAAGAGTCAATATGATCGTAAACATAAGCTCATGACTTATGAAGTCGGCAAGAAGGCTTACCTTCGGGTTACTCCGTTAAAGGGAACCCATCGTTTCGGTATCAAAGGCAAATTGGCTCCTCGTTACATCGGACCTTTTCGCATTCTTGCCAAACGAGGAGAAGTTGCCTACCAATTGGAACTACCTTCGCATCTTTCCAGAGTTCACGATGTCTTCCACGTTTCTCAACTCAGGCGTTGCTTCGCGGATCCTATCCGTGGAGTGGACACGAAACACTTGATCTACAAGATAACCTCTCATATCGGGAATATCCCGTTCGTATCCTTGATCAAGCCGAGCGTACCACTCGATGCCATAACATCAAGTTTCTCAAGGTTCAATGGTCCCACCATTCCGAGAAAGAAGCCACTTGGGAAAGGGAGGATCGTCTTCGACTCGAGTACCCCACCTTCTTCCTGGAGGATCCTAAATCTCGGGACGAGATTCTTTTGAGTGGGGGTGAGTTGTCACACCCTAGCTAGTTCAAGCATTAGAGTGTGCATCATGTTTAAATTCCACTTAAATTTGAAATGGGGAAGACAGAAACCCCAGCACCCCCTGGAAACAACTAGGGTTTAGTAAAATTATTTTCAATGAACCTGAAATGCCCTTCTAAAAAGTTCACTCTCTTTGTCTTGGGTTAGAACCTCTGACAAAATTGATGCACAATTTTCTAGGTCAACAGAAGGTCATTGAATTAAATCATAAGTATTTGATTTTGGGCATTTAAATGCTATAAAATAATTTAAATGCTCAAATAATTCTGGTAATAAGTGTGGGCTGTTGGAAATATTCTAAACAGAGCCCACAATTATTTTCAGGATTTTTGGAAACATTTTAGTATTTTTAATAAAGCCCAACAGTTGCAGAAAAAAATAGAAAACAGAAAACAAATAAGAAAAAGAGAGAGAGGGAAACCCACCTGGGCCACACCTGTGCTGGCCCAGCCCACCTGGCTCGGCCCAGTCGACTGGCCTTGCCAGTCGTCCTCCTCCTCCTGCCAGGAGGACGAGGAGCGCGTGGCCGGCGCCCGCGGCCACACGCCGGCCACCTCCTGCTTCTGCCGACGCCCTGGAGGCGTCTAGGGGTGCCACGCCGACCCCCACATCCCCCTCTCTCCCTCCCTCACTCTCCCCGTGCTCCTCTCCCTCCTCTGGCTCTCCTCTCGCATGCACCGAGAGCCATTGTCGTCGCCGCACGCCGTTGCCGCGCCCACCACCACTGCCTCGCCTCTCAGACAAGCCCATTAGCTCCGCGCTGCCGTCCTCGACCTCTCCGTCGACCCACGCAAGCTCAGACGACCCCAAGACGACGTGATGACCTTCTTCCCCCTCTACGGCCGCCAGATGCCGTCGTCCGATTCGCCGGCCTCAAGTCCTCCCCGAGCTCACTAGCTTGCTCCGCGAGTTCCCTGTGAGCCCATCTTTCCTCCGCCCCTCTTCCCACGCTCGTCCGCGTCCTCCAACCCCCTCTGCCGTCGAGGCCGAGTGCTCGGCTCCGCGGCCATGTCGCCGCCGTGGCCACAGGCGTGTAAGCTCGAATCCGAGCATGCCTTCGTCTTCCACGCGCTCCCAGGACCCTAACGCACCACTCCCCGCGCCTCACCGTGCCCCGTAGCGTCGGGTTCATCCACGCCCGAACTCCGGCAACCGCCAACGTCGTCGTCGGCGTCGTTTCCGGCCTCCCCGAGCCCCACGTCCTCCACCAAACGATGCGGCTCGCTCCCCGCATCACGTAGCTTCTCTCCGCCGTCGTTTTGGTCGCCGGAAACGCAAACCCGAGCCCCTCTGCCGCGTCTGACGTCGCCGGCGTCAAGCCGCCGGCGAGTTTGACTCAGTTTGACCCTGTGCGGGACCAGGTAGACCCCCCTGAGTCTATGACAGGTGGGGCCGGACTGCTAATTAGTTTAGGATTAGTTTTAACTAAGTTTAATTAGTTCAGTCACTGACATGTGGGCCCAGGCCCCACTAACAGTTAATTAGAGTTAATTTAACTCTGTTAATTAGCTGAGTCACTGACAGAGAGGGCCCACCAGTCAGGTTTGACCTGGCCGACCCAGTTGACCGCTGACATCACACCTATGTCATGCTGACGCATTAATTCAATTACAGGATTTATTCTTTAATAGGAAATTCCAGAAAATAGTCAAAACTTCTAAAAATCATAGAAAATCAACCATAGCTCCAAATGCAAAGATTTATATATGAAAAATGATCAGAAAAATTCAATCTATCCATCTGTAATGGTTTCATGCATGAAAAAACAAGTTAACCTTGTTGTTTAAGCAGAATAAGGTGATGCACTAATAAGGCCATGTTTAATGAGCTAATATTTGAATCTTTGATTCAAATGAGTTCATCCCTTTATCTTTTAGCTTGCATTAGGCAAAGACACTTCCATCTTGCCATGTCATAACATGCATCATATTGTTGCATATTGGCATGTGTTGATTATGTTCGGTGTGTCTTTCATGGTAGGTTCTGCCTCCGAGGATAACCCTGAGTATCCGTCTGAAGGGCAGTACCCTACTACCTCTACAACATGCAAGCAACCCATTGATCATTCCTATACAACCCATGTTCTCGCTTCTGCTCTTGTTTACTGCATTAAGACAACGCGATTCAAACTGCTGTGTGCTACGGTAGTTGAACCCTTATCCTCTGCATGACCTGTCGTTGCCACAGTAACTAGATGAAACCCACTAGCATGTGTAGGAGTTGTTTGAGCCATGTATGTGATTCCTACCTTGCCATGCCTGCTATGCTTAGAGTTGTGTCAGGTCTGGTTCATCTGGGTGATGGGCTAGAGTGAAATGATTATGTCGGTAATGTGAGGGATATGTGGAACATGTTTTGGTAAAGGTATCGATGAGAGGCCATGTAGGAGTACATGGTGGGTTGTTTCATTGAGGCCGTCCATAAGAACTGAGATCTGTATGTGTGATTTAAGATGCAGTTACTACCATACATTGTGCCCGAAACCAATGGACCCTCTCGGCTTCTTAATCACCCTAGTACTCTGTCCAGGAGTTGCAAATAGTTTCTGGTGTTTGTAGGTTATGTGTTGGCGGCCGTGCATAGCGCTGACCCTAGGGGTGGGCTATGTTGCAGTAGATACACCGTGGCCGGGTATGCCGGGCGCCCGTTTGGTGTCTCGGGACCCTGTTCACATCGTTCGGGGCCGTATGTGGAAACCTCGGCCGGACTCCCTGTGGATGGAACCTGGATAGGCGATAAACCTGGACTAGAGACTTAAGTGTTTAGGTAGGCCGTGGCCGACACCCTCGCTGGGCTTCCGCTTGAAGGTTGCCGAGTACATGTCGTGTAAACGGCGGTAAGTGGTGCAAGCATGTATGAAGAAGTACACCCCTACAGGGTATAAAACTATTCGAATAGCCGCGCCCGCGGTAAAGGACTACTTGGTTGCCTATACAGTTCATAGACAAGTTAATGGATACTACTAAAAGACTCAAGATAAGTGGGAGTACCGAGGATGGCCCTCTCGTAGGATGACGAGAGAGGATCCACGGTGGAGTATTGTGTTGGTGAGTAGTGGACTCGTGTGCGAAAACTATTTTACCAGTGGAGTTCCGTAGGATAGCTTAGCCAAGAGTCAAAGCTGGCTTGCTGCAATAACCCCACCACCTTCTTGAGAATGAGCATGTAAAGTAGGTTCTGTTGTAAGACTTGCTGAGTACCTTTGTACTCATGTTTGCTTAATTACTATTTTCAGACAACAACACCACCCCCTCCGATGGATTCTACATAGACCTTGACGTCGATGAGTGACTAGCCACCCAGGTGGTGATCCTGGCCATGGAGGGCCCTATGTAGATAGACAAGCTTCGAGAAGCCTTCTTTCTTTCTAGTGTCTGTACTCAGACTAGTTGCTTCCGCTTGTGCTTGTATGATTGTATGACTTGAGTGTCGGGTCATGTGACCCCTATCTGTATGAACATGTTATGTATGGCTCTCTGGAGCCTTTAAATAAAGTACTTGAGTTGTAGAGGTTTGTTGTGATGTCATGTTGTATGTACTCATATCGGGCATATTGTGTGTATGATTGAAATGCTTGGTATGAGTGGGATCCGACAATCTAGTTGTTTATCCTTGGCAGCCTTTCTTATGGGGAATGTAGTCTAGTGTTCCTCGAGCCATAGTAGTCTGCTACAGCCCGGTTCACCGAAGTCCTGCTAGCCCAGCACTACTGTTCAGGACACTTGACTGGCCGGCATGTGTTTCACTTCGTTCCTATGTCTGTCCCTTCGGGGAAAAGTCACGTGGTGATATCCAGAGTCCTGCCTAGCCTGCTACAACCTGGGTTCCCCGGAGTCCTATTAGCCTAGTGCTACAGCCCGGAATCACTCGCTGATGACCGACATGCTCGATGTGCTTCATGTATGCCTGTCTCCATAGGTCTGTGCCGCTTTGGGTTCACGACTAGCCATGTCGGCCCGGGTTCTCCGTCATATGGATGCTAGCGACACTATCATATACGTGAGCCAAAAGGCGCAAACGGTCCCGGGCCATGGTAAGGCGACACCCGTGGGATACCGTGCATGAGGCTGCAAAGTGATATGAGGTGTTACCGGCTAGATCGATGTGGCTTGGAATTGGGGTCTTGACAAATGCATAGCACTAAAACGTTTCTCAGGCTTGGTCTTCAGGTGGTGGTGTCCGGAGAACTCCAAGGACGAAGGCTTCAGTTGAAGTAGATGGAGCTGCTAGTGTAGGTGCTGGAGCTGGTTGTGCTGGAGCTGTAGCTAGTGTAGATGAAGTGACTCTAGTGTCTAGTACAGGCACTGCAGCAGATCTCTGAGCTCGAGGCACTCTGGCAAATGCATCAGTGGTTGTCTTGCCCTTCCTCTCCTGCATGTCATCCTGTAGCTGCTCCATAACAGACCGAATCTCAGTTACTTTGACATCTAAATCATAGAATTTTTGTTCCACGATTCTTTCCAGGCTCCCCTGGTTTTGAGTTAGGGTGGCCAACCCCTTCTCAATCCTCAGAGATGATGCTATCAAGTAACCAAGCTGGTCCTGCTTGCTTTTCAAAAAAGTACTTAGATGCCTCCTCTTGAGTTGGCATCTTGGCAGCCTTCTCCATCTTTGCCTTCTCCTTCTTTGCTTGTGCTTGCACTGAAGAGGGTTCATCTTCATTCATCACAACTTGGTTGTCCTCGAAGTCAGGATAGATAGGCAAGTATTCCTTATCCAACAAGTATGTGTCTGTGCCCATCTTTAAGTTTATCAACTCCTGGATCTGTGGGGCATATCCACAACTTCTTTTCTAGTCAGCTGCAGTCCTCTTGATAGTCTCAACTATAA
Source organism: Triticum dicoccoides (assembly GCF_002162155.2). Classification (NCBI taxonomy): domain Eukaryota; kingdom Viridiplantae; phylum Streptophyta; class Magnoliopsida; order Poales; family Poaceae; genus Triticum; species Triticum dicoccoides. Next base: position 548,720,580 of record NC_041390.1, read on the forward strand.
GGCTCATGACCTTGAACTTCTGTGGCACATCAAATATATGTAGCAAGTTAATTGCATGGCCTCTGATCATTCTGTGATCACTAGACTTGGGCAAGAGAGTGTGCCTAAGGATCCAATTGATTGTAGGCAGCCCTGACAGCAAGTGTTTTACTGACCCAAACTGGTGAGTCTCAAGATCATCTTCAGGAATCTCCTTGTACATATTTGCTATAGAGTTGTGATCCATCTTCTTCTTGGCATAGACATCCAAGTCATCTTCTTTTTCCTTAGGAGCATTGATCAGATTTGCCCATTCCTCAATAGTTGAGTGGTACCTTGTACCTTCAGACATCCATACTATCCTGCCATCTGGATAGAAGTGTGCTGTGGAGTAGAATTGCATTATGAGCTCCGCATTCCACCTTGTGAGCTTCTGCCCAACAATGTCTGCAACTCCACAAGCACTGAAGCTGTCAAACACACCAGGATAGTGTTCCTCATTTTCCTTGATATACTTCCAGTCGACCCACTTCATTTCACACACTATAGGCTTCTTGTCCAGCAGCACTGTCTCATAGAAATCCTGTTGTTCCTTTGTGTGGAACCTGTAATCAACAGCAGTCCTTCTCCTGGTAGCATATGGATCTGTCTCTCTCCATTTCCTCAGTCCCGAGTCTCTCCTGATCTTCATATTCTCAGCCACAGGATGAGCATCATTGTGGTCTGGAATTTTTGGCTTCAATTTTCTCAGAACATGCTCTTCATCTTCTTCTTCAGCAACAGTCTCAGGCACTGGGACCTTGTTCTTCTCAGCAGCTGGTATGTTTCTGGTATTTCTCTTTGGTGCAGTCTTGGGCTTGGAGGCAGCTTTGGGTGCTTCTTTGGGCTTTGATGATGCAGCCCCTGTCCTGATAGCATCACCCATAAGCTTCTGTGCCTTGGGTGCTGGTGCAGCAACCTCTTCTTCCTCTTCTTCTTCCATCATGGAAGCCTTTCCAATCACTCTGGCCATGGTCTTCTTGACCCTTTCCTTCCTTTTCTTTCCTTCTGCAGCAGGCTCTTTGGGTTGAGATTCCAAAGATGCTTGAGAGGATGCTCTAGCCTTAGACATTGGTTGTCTTCCTGCTGGCCTTTTGATCTTCATCCCTGGCTTAACTGCAGCTAAGCTGTACTCCTTCTTAACCACTTTCTTCTTTGATGTGGCCTCATCCTCAGACTCTGAAGTTTTCTTCTTGCTTGCTCTAGTGGCAGCCTTTGGCAAATTGCTTGGGGTGCTCCTGCTACCATCATCTGAACTTCTAGAGGGACTAGTGCCCTCACTCAGGTGAACCTGCTCCTCTGACCTGTTCTGGCTGTCACTCTGGTCAGACATGTTGCAAACACTGACAGCAGACCCTGTGAATAGATATAGATGAGATAGAGTGGATGAGCATCACAAAATACAGAGGTTTTTGCAAAAGAATGAGTCAAAAACTTAGTTTTAGTTTTCCACAGAAAGCATTTCGGATCAACCGATTTGCAAACTCAGTGATACCGAAGCAGCTGTTGGAACCTAAACTAGTGAACTCGGTCAGACCGAGTCACAGTTCGGTGGCACCGAGACTGCTAGGGTTTCACAAAGTCCTGAACTCAGTCATACCGATTTGCAATTCTCGGTCAGACCGAGAACCACATGTGCAATGGCCTTGGCTGAATCGGTGGAACCGAGTTCTGCAACCCGATGGGTCCGAGATGGTTTCGGCGGAGACCTAACCCTAAATTTTCGATTCAACTCTAATCTATGGAGTGTTTTGACTGGATAGAAGCATTTCAATCGTGGTAAGAATCATAATAAACACAATGTGCTAGGAATCGGACGGGGATATCACTGTGATCGAGTCCATACCCTAGTTTGGCGATGAACTCGCTACGGCGGCAACGGCGGGGAAGAATTCCATTGACGGCGGCGGGGACCAGCGACAGGAGGCGTCTGGCGACGAGGAGGACGATCCGGAGACCCAGGAGGCAGAGCGAGCTATGCGCGGGCGAAGGGGTTTTGGAACAAATTCCAAGATTTTGCCTGTGAGTATATATAGCCCGACCCTGTCGGTGTGACCGAGTGGAACAACTCGGTGGCTCCGAGATGCATAACTGTTGACAGTTACAGCAACTCGGTGTGACCGAAAAGTTCAAATCGGTTGCACCGAGATTGAAAACCTAGATCGACTTAGTGATCTCGGTATGACCGAAATGGATGAATCGGTCAGACCGAAACGCACAAAGAAGTTTTGGAAGTTTAAGTCTATGATGAATCGGGGACTCCGAGTGCTCCTCACACAGAGTGGTTCAAATCTGACTTGATCAAATTTTGTGATGTAGCATGAATAGAGTTTGAGACGAGAAAAACATAGATAGCTAGAGAGGGTTCTTAGGCATTCTTGTCCATCCACTTGGCAAAAGAAAAGAAAACCAATCAATCAAAACAACAAGTGGATGTCCTCGAATGAGTAAAATATGCAATCAACATGCTCACACAATAAAATGGCAATTAAAATATGTGGCAAAGCATGCACAACCAATTCTAGCATCTATCAAACAATTTGCGATGACTAGGTCATCTATATATGAGTATATTGACTTAGGAGTCAAATGAGAACATTTGATCATAGGTCATATTCATCGTTTAAGCACAAGTGGGGTTACCACTTTTTCATAAAGCATTGTTGTGTTCACACCATTAGAGTTGCTTTAGCTCAATTCTTAGAGTAAAGATCCCCCTACATGTGAGATCCCCCCTAAGAGGGATGAACTAACCTTGGGTTTTGTCGATGATAACTTCATGTAGATGTTGAAGATGTGGATGCTCAATGTTGATGTAGATCATTTGGAGCTATCCATTGGAGTGAGTTGCACTTTCAATACCTACACGGGTTAGTCCCACAAGGAACAAACAAGGATATCAATAGACATAGAGTGATGCACACACAAGATGATGTCTATGAAAGCTTTTAGGTTACCTTGTCCCTTGTCTTACCAACAAGAGGGTTTGTGACTCCTTGAACTAGTACAAGATGTGGAAGTTGATTGCACTTGTTCTTGCCAAGATGATAAGAGTGAAGTATGTTGGCGGAGTCACCCTCAAGAACTCTCTAGTTCTTCTTCTTCGGGATCCACACCATCTTGATGGGAATACTCGGTGTTGTAGTTGTACTTGATGAAGTGGAACTTGAAGTAGTCTTGGGAACCCACTTGACCAAGGCCTTAGGAGCTTCTTCAAATGCATCAATTTCCTCTTGAAGCTTGTCCTTGCCTTTTTGCTTGTGGTCTTGTGGTGGAAGATCATCTTGAGCTTGTGTCCCTTTGAGAGAAGTAGGATCATACTTTTCTTGTTGAGGAACAAACTTCGTCTTGGGGTATTGATCTTCTTCCCACTCAACTCCATTGGCATTGAACTTTCGTTCAAAACCAACACCTTGATTCTTCCGGTGCCTTCCTTGCTTGCGTACAATTTCCTCGAATTGCTTACTTTTGGCAAGGCTCTTGTAAACACCTTTCTATATAATTCCCTTCAATAAGCTATTTTCTTGCTCAAGTGTAACTTGGCTAAGAGAATCATTAGTGGAATCAAGAGAACTACTAGAAGCAACAATATTGGATTTAGCATGATTATTGTTACTACTAGAGGAAGAATCTTTCTTGTTCTTGCTACTAGACTTGACTTGAGGCATGTAAGTGGATAATAGTAAACGCTTGGCAATGTAAGAAGAAATTTTCTTGCGAAGATCATCATTGATTGCTTTTAAGAACTCATGCTCTTGCTCAAGGTTGAGCTTTTCAAAGCACAATTTCTCATGAGTCCTTAAAAGTTCTCGATGATCTCCTAAGATAGTTTCATGAGCTAACTTAAGAGTGTTTAGTTCTTTAGTTAGAGACTCAATCTTCTCCTTATCATTGTCATTCGTTTTATCATGATTAGCATGATTAATTGACGTTTCATCATAGTATTCATCACTAGAGTTGTCAACAAGTAAATCATCATCACCTAACAAGTCATCTTCATCACTATTGAAATCAACATACTCGGGGTGTGATACCTTTGGGCCTTTAGCCATGAAGCATGTTCCAACTCCTTCATTTGGTGAGTCAAATATGTCGTAGGAGTTGGTTGTCACAAGTGCTAGACTGGCAACACCTTCATCTTGAGTATATCCGGATTCGGAGTGATAGCTTCTCTCGGAGTGGTTGTCGGAGTCGGAGTCGGATACCCATTCACCAACATGAGCTTGATGTCTTCGTTTTGTGTAGCTCCTTGATGACTTGTCCTTTCTTTCCGAATCCTTGCTTCTCCATGAGGGTCTTCGTTCATAATGATCATCTCTACTCCTTCTTTCTCTAGATGGTGATTCTTCTCTTCTACTTCTTCTCTTGGGAGAATCTTCTCTTCTCTTGTAGGGGGCCGTGCACTCATCGGAATAGTGTCCGGGCCTTCCACAATTGTAGCAGTTTCACTCTCGACTAGAAGATCTTTTGTCATTGTAGGACCTTGATTTGGAGCTTCTCTCTTTGCTTCTACTCTTGTAGAACTTGTTGAAGTTCTTCACCATTAAGCTCAATTCTTCATTGAAGGTTTGTTTCTCACTCGATGATGTGGGGGCTTCACATGAGGCTTTGTAAGCACCACTTGATTTGTTGTGAAGTTCCTCTTTATCCTTGAGTGACATCTCATGAGCAACAATTCTTCCGATGACTTCCGTTGGCTTGAGATCTTTGTAACTGGGCATCATTTGGATCAATGTGCACACAGTATCATATTTTCCATCCAAGGCTCTTAGATCTTCTTGATGATGAATCTATCGGTCATCTCTTCACTCCCTAAGCCGGCAATCTCATTTGTGATAAGAGCAAGCCTAGAGTACATTTCAGCGACACCTTCACCATCCTTCATTTTGAACTTGTCAAGTTGACTTTGAAGCACATCCAACTTGGATTCCTTGACGGAGTCGGTACCTTCATGCATGTCAATCAAAGTATCCCAAATTTCCTTTGCATTCTCAAGACGACTGATTTTGTTGAATTCTTCGAGGCACAATCCGTTGAAGAGGATATCACAAGCTTGAGCGTTGTATTGTAGCATCTTCAACTCATCCGCTGTAGCTTCACGATTTGGTTCTTTCCCATCAAAGAATTCACCTTGCAAGCCAACACACACAATAGCCCAAACGGCGGGGTTATGTCCAAGAATATGCATTTTCATCTTATGCTTCCAACTAGCAAAATTAGTACCATCAAAGTAAGGACCTCTACGGTGATAATTTCCCTCGATAGACGCCATACTCTCCTAGGTTGTGAAACCAAGGCTATGACCACCAAAAGCTATGGAAATCAAAGCAAATGGAGACCAAAGCTCTGATACCACTTGTAGGATCGAAAGTATGTCTAGAGGGGGGGGGGTGATTAGACTACTTGACCAAATAAAAATCTAGCCCTTTCCCAATTTTAGTTCTTGGCAGATTTTAGCTATCTTAGCACAAGTCAAGCAATCTTCACACAAATCAAGCAAGCATGCAAAAGAGTATATGAGCAGCGGAAAGTAAAGCATGCAACTTGCAAGAATGTAAAGGGAAGGGTTTGGAGGATTCAAACGCAATTGGAGACACGGATGTTTTTGTCGTGGTTCCGATAGGTGGTGCTATCGTACATCCACGTTGATGGAGACTTCAACCCACGGAGGGTAACGGTTGCGCGAGTCCACGGAGGGCTCCACCCACGAAGGGTCCACGAAGAAGCAACCTTGTCTATTCTGTCACGGCCGTCGCCCAGAAGGACTTGCCTCACTAGCGGTAGATCTTCACGAAGTAAGCGATCTCCTTGCCCTTACAAACTCCTTGGTTCAACTCCACAATCTTGTCGGAGGCTCCCAAGTGACACCTAGCCAATCTAGGAGACACCACTCTCCAAGAAGTAACAAATGGTGTGTTGATGATGAACTCCTTGCTCTTGTGCTTCAAATGATAGTCTCTCCAACACTCAACTCTCTCTCACAGGATTTGGATTTTGTGGAAAGAAGATTTGAGTGGAAAGCAACTTGGGGAAGGCTAGAGATCAAGATTCATATGGTTGGAATGGAATATCTTGACCTCAACACAAGTGTAGGTGGTTCTCTCTCAGAAAATGTGTATTGGAAGTGTAGGTATGTTCTGATGGCTCTCTCCACGAATGAAGATTGGGTGGAGGGGTATATATAGCCTCCACACAGAATCTAACCGTTACACACAATTTGCCAAACTCGGTGGGACCAAATGGTTAAACTCGGTCGGACCGATTCAGCAAACCTAGTGACTGTTAGGATTTTCGATGGGACCGAGATGCAACTCGGTAGGACCAATATGGTTAGGGTTAGGGCATAACGTAATCTCGGTGTGACTGATTACACAAACTCGGTGGGACCGATTTTGGTAATAAGCTAACCAGAGAGTTGGTCAGGTAAACTCGGTGGGACCGATTCGCTCATCTCGGTGAGACCGAAATGTTACAAAAGGGAAACAGAGAGTTTACATTGCAATCTCGGTGGGACCGATCGCTCATCTCGGTAAGACCGAAACGTTACGAAGGGAAATAGAGAGATTACAATCCCATCTCGGTGAGACCGAGATCCCTATCGGTGAAACCGAATTGCTAGGGTTTGTGGCAGTGGCTATGACATTTGAAACTCGGTGGCGCCGGATAGATAGAATCGGTGGGGCCGAGTTTGACTTTTGGTTTAGGTCAAATGTGGATGTGGGAAGGTAGTTGAGGGTTTTGGAGCATATCACTAAGCACTTTGAGCAAGCAAGCCATTAAGCAACACCTCATCCCTCCTTGATAGTATTGGCTTTTCCTATAGACTCAATGTGATCTTGGATCACTAAAATATAAAATGTAGAGTCTTGATTTTGAAGCTTGAGCCAAACTTTTTGTCCTTAGAATTTTGAGGGATCCACTTTCCTCATCCATGCCATGCCATTCATTGAGCTTTTCCTGAAATATTAATCTTGGAATAATGTTAGCTCAATGAGCTATATGTTGTTAGGAATTACCAAAACCACCCGGGGATAGTTGCACTTTCAGTTAGCAATAAAGTAAAGTAATTACATGGCGTTTTCATTGACAAGCAGCTCATACAATAAATTAAGACAACTCCTATGGCTCTTGTCGGTTTACATACTCATCAACATGAAAGTCGTGATTCCTATTACAAGAACATGATCAATCTCATACATCACATATATCATTCATCACATCCTTTTGGCCATATCACATCACATAGCATACCCCGCAAAAACAAGTTAGACGTCCTCTAATTGTTGTTGCATGTTTTACGTGGCTGCTATGGGTCTCTAGCAAGAACATTTCTTACCTACGCAAAAGCCACAACGGTGATATGCCAATTGCTATTTACCCTTCATAAGGACCCTTTTCAACGAATCTGATCTAACTAAAGTGGGAGAGACAGACACCCACTAGCCACCTTATGCATCAAGTGCATGTCAGTCGGTGGAACCAGTCTCACGTAAGCGTATGTGTAAGGTCGGTCCGGCCCGATTCATCCCACAATGACGCCGAATCAAGATAAGACTAGTAACGGTAAGCAAATTGAATAAATCATTGCCCAAAAGTACTTTGTGTTCTACTCGTGCATAGAATCTACGCATAGACCTAGCTCATGATGCCACTATTGGGGAACGTAGTAATAATTGAAAATTTTCCTACGTGTCACCAAGATCAATCTAGGAGATGCTAGCAACGAGAGAGAGAGGGAGTGTATCTTCATACCCTTGAAGATCACTAAGCGGAAGCGTTACAAGAACGCGGTTGATGGAGTCGTACTCGCGGCGATTCAAATCGCGGAAGATCCGATCAAGCTCCAAACGGACGGCGCCTCCGCGTTCAACACATGTACAGCCCGAGGACGTCTCCTCCTTCTTGATCCAGCAAGGGGAGAGGAGAAGTTGAGGGAGAACTCCGGCAGCACGACGGCGTGGTGGTGATGGAGCTCGTGGTTCTCCGACAGGGCTTCGGCAAGCACTACGGAGGAGGAGGAGGTGTTCGGAAGGGGAGGGCTGCGCCAGGGGAAGGGTACGGATGGCCTCCCACCCCCTCTATTTATAGGGTGAAGGGAGAGGGGGCCGCCCCTCTAGATGCATCTAGAGGGGGGGCGGCCAAGGGGGGAACTTGCGCCCCAAGTTTGGTGGGAGGCGCCCCCAACCCTAGGCACCTTGGGCCCTTGGGGGGAGCACTGTTACCTCTTGAGCACGCTTTGGTTTTCCCTTGAAGAGGAAAGGGTGATGCAGTACATTAGCGTAAGTATTTCCATCAGTTTTTGAGAACCAAGGTATCAATCCAGTAGGAGGTAACACACAAGTCACCTAGTACCTGCACAAACAAAGAAGAACCTCGCAACCAACACGATAAAGGGGTTGTCAATCCCTTCATGGTCACTTACGAAAGTGAGACCTGATAGAGATAATAAAATAAATATTTTTGGTATTTTTATGATATATATTGGAATATAAAGATTGCAAAATAAATGGTAATAGAAATAGAAAATTGATAAGGAAATAATATGATGGAAGATAGACCCTGGGGCCATAGGTTTCACTAGTGGCTTCTATCAAGATAGCAAATACTACAATGGGTGGATAGATTACTGTCGAGCAATTGATAGAAAAGCGAATACTTATGAGAATATCTAGGCATGATCATGTATATAGGCATCACGTCCATGACAAGTAGACCGAAACGATTCTGCATCTACTACTATTACTCCACACATCGACCGCTATCCAGCATGCATCTAGAGTATTAAGTTCATAAGAACAGAGTAACGCATTAGGCAAGATGACATGATGTAGAGGGATAAACTCAAGAAATATGATATAAACCCCTTCTTTTTATCCTCGATGGCAATAATACAATATGTGCCTTGCTGCCCCTGTTGTCACTGGGAAAGGACACCGCATGATTGAACCCAAAGCTAAGCACTTCTCCCATTGCAAGAACGATCAATCTAGTAGGCCAAACCAAACCGATAATTCAAAGAGACTTGAAAAGATATTTAAATCATGCATAAAATATTTCAAAGAAGAATCAGATATTGTTCATAGATAATCGTGATCATAAACCCACAATTCACCGGATCTCGACAAACACACCGCAAAAAGAATTACATCGAATAGATCTCCAAGAGAATCAAGGAGAACTTTGTATTGAGATCCAAAGAGAGAGAAGAAGCAATCTAGCTAATAACTATGGACCCGAAGGTCTGTGGTAAACTACTCACACATCATCAGAGAGGCTATGGTGTTGATGTAGAAGCCCTCCGTGATCGATTCCCCCTCCGGTAGAGCATCGGGAAAGGCCCCAAGATGGGATCTCACGGGTACAGAAGGTTGCGGCGGTGGAAATAGGGTTTCGTGGTGCTCCTAGATGTTTTCGGGGTATATGGGTATATATAGGAGGAAGAAGTACGTCGGTGGAGCTGCGAGGGGCCCACGAGGGTTGGGGGCGCGCCTACCCCCCTGGGCATGCCTCCCTGCCTCGTAGCCTCCTTGCTTATTTCTTGATGCCCACTCCAAGTCTCCTGGATCATGTTTGTTCCAAAAGTAACTCTCCTGAAGGTTTCATTCCGTTTGGATTCCGTTTGATATTCCTTTTCTGTGAAACACTGAAATAGGCAAAAAAACAACAATTTGTACTGGGCCTTTGGTTAGTAGGTTAGTCCCAAAAATAATATAAAAGGTAAATTAAAGCCCATTAAACATCCAAAACAGATAATATAATAGCATGGAACAATCAAAAATTATAGATATGTTGGATACGTATGAAGCATCCCCAAGCTTAATTCCTGCTCGTCCTCGAGTAGGTAAATGATAAAAATAGAATTTTTGATGTGGAATGCTACCTATCATAATTCTCAATGTAATTTTCTTTATTGTGGCATGAATGTTCAGATCCGAAATATTCAAGACAAAAGTTTAATATTGACATAAAAGTAATAATACTTCAAGCATACTAACAAAGCAATCATGTCTTCTCAAAATAACCTGGCCAAAGAAAGCTATCCCTACAAAATCATATAGTCTAGCTATGCTCTATCTTCACCACACAAAGTATTTAAATCATGCACAACCCCGATGACAAGCCAAGCAATTGTTTCATACTTTTGATGTTCTCAAACCTTTTCAATCTTCACACAATACATGAGCATGAGCCATGGACATAGCACTATAGGTGGAATAGAATGGTGGTTATGGAGAAGACAAAGGGAGAAGATAGTCTCACATCAACTAGGCGTATCAACGGGCTATGGAGATGCCCATCAATAGATATCAATGTGAGTGAGTAGGGATTGCCATGTAATGGATGCACTAGAGCTATAAGTGTATGAAAGCTCAAAAAGAAACTAAGTGGGTGTGCATCCAACTTGCTTGCTAACGAAGACCTAGGGAATTTTGAGTAAGCCCATCATTGGAATATACAAGCCAAGTTCTATAATGTAAAATTCCCACTAGTATATGAAAGTGACAACATAGGAGACTCTCTATCATGAAGATCATGGTGCTACTTTGAAGCACAAGTGTGGTAAAAGGATAGTAGCATTGTCCCTTCTCTCTTTTTCTCTCATTTTTTTAGGCCTTCTCTTTTTTATGGCCTTTCCCCTTTTTTCCATTTTTTATTTTCGTCCGGAGACTCATAGTCTCCATCATCCTTTCCTCACTTGGGACAATGCTCTAATAATGATGATCATCACACTTTTATTTACTTACAACTCAAAAATTACAACTCGATACTAGAACAAAATATGACTCTATGTGAATGCATCTGGCGGTGTACCGGGATGTGCAATGAATCAAGAGTGACATGTATTAAAGAATTATGAACGTGGCTTTGCCACAAATACGATGTCAACTACATGATCATGCAAAGCAATATGACAATGATGAAGCGTGTCATAGTAAACGGAATGGTGGTAAGTTGCATGGCAGTATACCTAGGAATGGCTATGGAAATGCCATAATAGGTAGGTATGGTGGCTGTTTTGAGGAAGGTAATTGGTGGGTTTATGGTACCGGCGAAAGTTGCACGGTACTAGAGAGGCTAGCAATGGTGGAAGGGTGAGAGTGCGTATAATCCATGGACTCAACATTAGTCATAAAGAACTCACATACTTATTGCAAAAATCTATTAGTTATCGAAACAAAGTACTACACGCATGCTCCTAGGGGTATAGATTGGTAGGAAAAGACCATCGCTCGTCCCTGACCGCCACTCACAAGGAAGACAGTCAATAAATAAATCATGCTCCGACTTCATCACATAACGGTTCACATCAAGGATGATTGTGGTAAACTAAAAAGCAAAGACTCAAATCATACAAGACGCTCCAAGCAAAACACATATCATGTGGTGAATAAAAATATAGCCTCAAGTAAAGTTACCGATAGACGAAGACGAAAGAGGGGATGCTTTCCGAGGCATCCCCAAGCTTAGGCTTTTGGTTGTCCTTGAATTTTACCTTGGGGTGCCATGGGCATCCCCAAGCTTAGGCTCTTGCCACTCTTTATTCCAAAATCCATCAAATCTTTACCCAAAACTTGAAAATTTCACAACACAAAACTTCAACAGAAAATCTCATGAGCTCCGTTAGTATAAGAAAAAAAACCACCACTTCAAGGTACTGTAATGAACTCATTATTTATTTATATTGGTGTTAAACCTACTGTATTCCAACTTTTCTATGGTTCATACCCCCCGATACTAGCCATAGATTCATCAAAATAAGCAAACAACACACGAAAAACAGAATCTGTCAAAAACAGAACAGTCTGTAGTAATCTGTAGGTTTAGAATACTTCTGTAACCCCAAAAATTCTGAAATAAATTGGTGTACGTGAGGAATTTGTATACTAATCATCTTCAAAAAGAATCAACCTAATTTCACTCTCCAGTAAAAAAATGGCAGTAAATCTCGTGAGCGCTAAAGTTTTTGTTTTTTACAGCAAGATCGCAAAGACTTCCCCCAAGTCTTCCCAAAGGTTCTACTTGGCACAAACACTAATTAAAAGCATAAAACCACATCTAAACAGAATCTAGATGAATTATTTATTACTAAACAGGAACAAGAAAAGAAACAAAAATAAAATTGGGTTACCTCCCAACAAGCGCTATCGTTTAAGGCCCCTAGCTAGGCATTGATAATTTCAACGATGCTCACATGAAAGACAAGAATTGAAGCATAATGATAGCATCATGAAACACGTGACAAACACATCTAATTCTAACATACTTCCTATTCATAGGCATCTTATAGGCAAACAAATTATCATAGCAAGCAAAAACTAGCATATGCAAGGAAGCGGAAAGAAACAATAGCAATCTCAACATAACGAGAGGTAATTTAGTAACATGAAAATTTATACAATCGTATTTTCCTCTCTCATAATAATTACATGTGGGATCATAAGAAAATTTAACAAAATATCTATCACATAAAATATTTTCAACACGATCCACATGCATGCAAAGTTGACACTCTTCCAAAATAGTGGGATTAACATTGACTAAAGTCATGACCTCTCCAAACCCACTTTTATCAAAAAATTCATAAGATTGAACATTCTCCAAATATGTGGGATATAAAGTTGACACTCATCTAAACCCACTTTCAATAATATTGCAAACACCATTATCAATCTCATATTCATCATGGGGCTTAAATAAATTTTCAAGATCAAAAGAAGAATCATCCCAATCATGATCATTGCAACAAATAGTAGTCATAGAAAAACTAGCATCCCCAAGCTTGAGGTTTTGCATATCATTAACATAATTGACATCAAGAGAATTTATGATAACATCATTGCAATCATGATTTTCATTGAAGGAACTATCAAGTATGGGTGCAATAGCAACGATCTCATGTTTAACATAAGGAGCTATAGCAAACTCATCTTCATAAATATTGGCATCATGGCCACAAGAATAGGGAGTATCATGTTCATCAAGGGATATTTCAATCAAATCATCGGAATCATAATTATCTATAGATTCGTGCATATCATTATTTTCTTCCAAAGCAGCGGTCATTCTCTCAATAAATTCCTTAACATAGGCATTGTGAGCATAGTTTTCATACCAATATTTAAGTATGTCGGAATTTTCAGATTTGTAGAGAGTAATATCATACTTTTCAATCAAAGAAGCAACTTCATGAGCACCCTTAAAAATGACAAATTCTTCAATTTGTTCGATATCATAGTAACTATAAACACCCTTTCCATAAGAAGATAAGATTTCATTATCATTAAACTCACATAGGTAGGGAAGGTGTTTTTTAGGGTTCTTAGAGCAACAAGTCAAGTTATAAATTTCACAAAGATTCCAAGCATAGCATAGCAAACTATTTATTTGATACCATAAGAGCTTCCCCTTTTCAGACAAACGATGACGCACAAAATGAGCATGATCATCTAAAGATTTCCCATCAACTAGGCTAGTTGGGGTTTCAGCACGAGCACATAAGGATCGAAGATGATCCAAGTAGAACACTTTAAGTGGATCCATATCAATAGATTTTTAGCAAGCAAAGATGCAAGAAAATAGAAGGCACATGGAAACACAAACAAAAAGACATACGAGAAGAAGGCAAAGAAAAGGCAAAGGTGAAGTGGGGGAGAGGAAAACGAGAGGCAAATGGCAAATAATGTAATGCGAGGGATAAGAGTTTGTGATGTGTACTTGGTATGTCTTGACTTGATGCAACCTCTATCGGTGTCAAAACCGACGGATCTCGGGTAGGGGGTCCCGAACTGTGCATCTAGGATCGATGGTAACAGGAGACGGGGGACACGATGTTTACCCAGGTTCGGGCCCTCTCTATGGAGGTAATACCCTACATCCTGCTTGATTGATATTGAGTATTACAAGAGTGGACCTACCACGAGATCGTAATGGCTAAACCCTAGAAGTCGAGCCTATGTGGGCATGGTAATGAGTATATGTGTTGTCCTTTCTGGACTACCCCCTTCGGTTTACATAGACACCGAGGGTATCTAGGGTTTACATGGAGTCGGTTATACAAGAAGGAATCTTCGGTCGCCAAGCTTGCCTTCCATGCCAAGTAGAGTCCAATCAGGACACGGTGCAGTCTTCAACCTTCATGTCTTCACAGCCCATCAGTCCGACCCGTGGATAATAGGCCGGATGCCCAAGGACCCCTTAGTCCAGGACTCCTTCAGTAGCCCCCGAACCAGTCTTTCAATAGTGAGGTGCTCCGCACACATATTGTCTTCAGCATTGCAAGGCGGGTTCTCCCTTCGATGATCTCCGAGTAATGTATTCGTCCATTGATCCAATGTCGCCTCCTTGGCTTCTGCGCGTTGAATAATCTTTGTCCTCCATGTGTCGAGTGAATGTGGAAAGTCAGGATATTTTTGTGAATAACACCCCATCCATGCGAGGAAGAGTGCCTACTTAAAGAGAATGGATCCCAGATCCATTCAGCGCCACGCAGAAGAAATCCCCAGAGACTGCTTAGGAGAAACCATTCCGGCATGCCTAGTGCTCCCAGCTCCTCCGCTCATCCCGGCCAAGAGAAAGGCGAGTGGGAGAGGTGTTCCATGTCTCATAGTTGTTTGACGAAGTTGCAAACGCAAGGATTCCTTCCCCATGTAGATCTAGTCCCTGTTCGATCGGGGCTAGCTTCCTTCAATGAGGGGACCCAGGCAGAGGACTTCCGCAATCGGGGGAGCGAGTGTGTTTTGTCCCCTACCTGCTAAGAGGCGTTGGATTTCCAATCCATCCGTTCCTCCGAGGGCTTCTGGAATATTACGGCCTCCAGCTGCACAACTTCACTCCGACCTCTGTTCTACACATTGCGGGTTATGTCGCTTTATGCGAACTTTTCCTGGGCGTCGAGGCTCACTTCGAGTTGTGGAGGAAGCTGTTTTGTCTCGTCCCGTGCAATCGCGAAGGGTCAATATTTGAAGTGGGCGGAGCCGAAGTATGGCGCGTCGCCGATACGGATATCCATTCGGCACACCAAGAAAGGCACCTGATGAATGGCCCTCCGAATGGTTTTATATAGAGGACGTTGCGCTTCCTGACCTGATTCGAAAGGGTCTTCCTGAATTTGCTCGCGTCCCGCTGAAGAAACGCCATAGTTGGCATCCCCGGAGTCTTGAAGATGAAGACGGCGCGGAGGTTCGTTAGCTGATGAGCAGGATAAGAGAGCTCACTCAGTCCGGACTCACGGTAACTGAGGTTATGGCGATTTCCATAGCGCGAGGGGTTCAGCCGCTCCAATACAGAGGGCTTCCCATGTGGCACTACAATGGGGAGGACGACGCCTCTCGCTGCGGCTGGAAAGGTCCGGGCACCCCTGCCGCTTTGGATAATATATTAGCCGAACTGTTCAAAGGGGAGGAAAAGGAATTTCTCCGCATAAAATCTAGAGACGGGTACTCTATGTATAACCCTCCCAGCTGGGTAAGACCCAACCCTTCCATTTTTACTTCTTCCATATCCGAATTGCCTTTGATAAACTTCTAGCTTGTTTTCTTATGACAACACTGGCGAAAGGTCACTGAGGGATTTTATTGTCCCGCCCCATAGCCGGAGGACCACAACCGGGAGCTACATGCTGGGTTCGAAGAGGATCCAGATATATTTGTGGTGCTTGCGGAGGGAGTGTTCTACCAGACAAGCTACGATGGCACAGAAGTGGCCATCACCGCCAACTATCCTGGCCTTCTTCCTGCTTCTCATGTAAATAATTAAGAAAATACCTTCTCTAAAATAGTGCTCTTATTCCGTCTCACCCATCGCACTGTATCATGCTTCACAGGGGAGACGTCCGGCGACTTCGAAGAGATCGGCTCCTGCGCCGGACAATCCTTCCAAGAGGAAAGCAAATGAAGATACGGCCACACCTTCATCGAAGAGGTATGAATTCGCCAACCTGCCCCTGAGCAGTCACGTCCAACCATGACCTTCCTGTTTTCCATTTGCCAGGAGGAAAGCGCGCCGGACTATATCCGGGGGTCCAAGCGGCCATACTTCCCACAGCTAGGATTCAAATCCTGCCGTGAAGACGGGAGCTGATGTGGGGGCGACGCTGGACTGTCCTCCAGCCGAGGACTCGGACGATGTATCCGTCACCAACTCGGAAGTGGAGAGTGCTATGAATCATCAGCACCGTCGGGCCATTTTACAAGATCCTGGCTTTTCGGAAGAGTCGTTTAACGCCTTCAACGCAGCCGATGTGTACATCCGGGCTGCTTGAGATGGGATTAGCAGGGCCACAAAGCAACATTTGAAAGATGTGCAGGTAAATTCGCTTTGTCTGGCTATGACAACCATATGCCAGTAGCCCCCAAGACTTAAAGGAGTTGAAACAACTGATTTAAGGATCAATGTACAACCATGTTCTTACGGAGAAGAATACCCAACTGGCTCAGGAACTAGAAAGGTGTCAGCGCCAGCTGCTTGCTGCTAACGCCGAACTGGAGAAATACAAGGCATCTCCAGGTAATATTTTCCTCCATCGAAAATTCATAAGGCTACACCGATAGTGTTAATCTGGGTTATCTTTGTGTTGGGTCGTTTAGACCAAGTACGAGAGCAGCTTCATGCCGCTCGAAGTGACGAACACAGAGCCAAAAAGCTGCTAGCAGCGGGCGAGCGTGTATTGACAAAGGTCGTTGAAGAGAAAAGGAAACTCCAAGATTCGAACATCAACCTAGGCAAAGAACTGAAAGATGTGCGAGCGTAGCTAGCCGACTCTATGATGGAGAACAAGAAGCTCCGAGGCGGCATATTCAGTATGTGGCCGCTTTATCTTACAACGGTTTGGAGGTAGCGGTAGCTGATATAGCTATAATTGCAGGTGTGTTGACGAACTGCCCCGAAGAGGAAGTGTCCGGATCATCAAATGATCTTTTGCAGGAGCTGTCGCAGTTGCACGAGCAAGCTCGACAGGCTATGCGGAGTGTAGCCAAGGCTTTATGGCCATCCGACTCCCCTCCAGGAAGCATGGAGAAGCTGGTAGAGCTATTCAAAGGAGCACGACGGTGTATCCGGCTGTGGAAGATATCTGCTTGTCGAGAGGGTGCGCGAGAGGCCTGGGCCATGGTGAAGACGCGCTATACCAAGCTGGATCCTAATCACATGGCTCGTGTCGGGCTGGTAGGGCCGAATGGGGAAGAAATTCCCGTTAGTATAGTATATGACCAAGTAGCAGCGGCCGCCAAATATTCTCAATAGGATTGTAAGTTAGACTGCCTGTTGGAAGGTGTAGAGGAAGAGGTGTTCGAGTCCAAGTGACTGTGCACTTTCCTCATCTAGCTGAATTGTATATCATTTGTCATGGCAGACCTTTTCGCTTCAACCTCCGGACTCTAAGGTGCGGAGTGTTTCCAAATACCGTCGCGGCCGAATAGGCCGGGTTATGCTTGGAAAACTAGGCGTAGGGGTCATAGTTGCTTGAATAGACAAGTTGTATCCGGCTAGCTATGTTATATTACATTGATATCATAAGAAACATCTTCTAGAGAGAATAGTTCTGTTAAGGGTTCCTTTCCCTGGGTGTGCATGCATTTAATGTACATGTATGAATTGTGATGCAAGCACCACAGTTTGTATAACTTCTGGGGGTGCATAGTGGAGTGAGTTTAGAAAACATCTTTAATTCACCGACCGGATATTCCCTTAAGAACCTAGCTTTTGGCTTCACCCAGTCTGAGGTATGCATCCGTATGACCCGGCGGTAACAATCGCAGAGGTGCTCCCCTTATGCCCTAGCCGAACTAACGGGAACGTAGGGCATAAGCACAGGAGCCAGGCAACCCAGCTTGGCCAAAACTTAAGTCACATCGATGCATATAATGGCAAAGAAAAGGTACATATGGGAAAACTCATATGTAAGGAGCTTGATGCTCAAGGAATGACAAGAACTTCTGTCCGAGAAGCCCCCAGGTACAAGTGGCGTACATGTTTAAAGATGTATGTGCCAATGGTGTGCGGTCTAGCCGCACTTAAAGCTTTTAAAGCGAGAAAAAAGAAAGTAATTGGAAAAGAGAAAAAAAATAATGGAAACTATAGGGGAGGAGGAGATGAACAATGGGTTTAGCGCTAGGCGTAGAATCTCCGGAGGCTGGCCGCGTTCCAGGGGTTCGACTCGAGGCGATTGTCTGATGCATCACGAAGACGGTACGCTCATCCGGTGAGAACTTCATCAATTACGAAGGGACCCTCCCATTTGGGCTTGAGTTTGTCCTTTTTCTTCTCCGGGAGGCGTAGAACGAGTTCGTCGACGTTGTAAGTCTTGTCCCGTACTTCTCTGCTTTGATATCTTCGAGCCTGCTATTGGTAAATTGCTGAGAGGGCTTTTGCACAATCGCGTTCCTCCTCCAGGGAATCTAGGCTATCCTGCCGATCGAGCTCGGCTTTTCTCTCTTCGTACATACGCACTCTAGGTGAGTCGTGAATAATATCGCAGGGCAATACAGCCTCTGCACCCTACACCATGAAGAAAGGTGTGTACCCGGTAGTACGGTTGGGCATGGTCCGCTGCCCCCAGAGTATGGAGTCGAGCTCCTCAACCTAGTGCTTGTCTGATTCTTTCAAAGACCGCACTAGTCTGGGCTTGTTGCTGCTCATAATAAGACAGTTGGCACGTTCGACTTGACCGTTGGTTTGTGGGTGGTAGACAGAGGCGTAATCGAGTTTAATACCCATATTAGTACACCGGGTTTTTACCTCATCGGCTTTAAAATTGGAGCCGTTGTCAGTGATGATGCTGTGTGGGACACCATAACGGTGCACAACATCGGATATGAAGTCTATCACCGGGCCGGACTCAGCCGTTTTGACCGGTTTAGCCTCTATCCACTTAGTGAATTTGTCCACCATAACCAGCAGGTATTTTTTCTTATGGCTTCCCCCTTTAAGGGGTCCAACCATGTCGAGTCCCCAGACCATGAAAGGCCAAGTGATGGGGATTGTTTGTAGGGCAGTGGGGGCATATGGCTTTGATTGGCAAAGAGTTGGCATCCGACGCAACGTTGGAGTAGGTCTTGTGCATCCGCTTGGGTCGTCGTCCAATAAAATCCTATACGGAAGGCCTTCCTAACAAGGGCCCGAGCTGTGGCGTGGTGACCATCGAGTCCGGCATGAATTTCAGCCAAGAGCTGCCGCCCCTCTTCCTCGGATATACATCATTGAAGGACTCCGGTGGCGCTTTTCTTGTAGAGCTCTCCATCATGAACCTTGTAGGCCTTCGAGCGTCGGACAATGCGGCGGGCCTCATTCCGGTCCTTAGGAAGATCCTTCCTATTAAGGTAGGCCAGGAAGGGTTCGGTCCATGGGGCAATGACTGCCATGATGGGATGCGCCGACGGTGTTATGTCGATGTTTCCAGGATCTGGGGTTATGTTTGGGTCCATACTAGTGTTGCCGTTTTCCCCCCTGCCATACCACAGATGGCTTAAAGAGCCTTTCCAGGAAGATATTGGGTGGGACGGGGTCGCGCTTAGCGCCAATGCGAGCAAGAACGTCCGCCGCTTGATTACTTTCTCGAGCCACATGATGGAACTCGAGCCCCTCGAACCGGGCCGACATTTTTATGACTGCGTTACGATACACTACCATCTTCGGATCTTTAGCGTCGAAATCTCCATTTATTTGAGATATTGCAAGGTTTGAGTCCCCGCGCACTTCTAAGCGTCGTATGCCCATGGAGGCAGCCATCCGGAGACCATGCAATAAGGCCTCGTATTCGGCTGCATTATTGGAGTCTGTGTATAGTATTTGGAGAACGTACTGGATGATGTCTCCAGTAGGGGACGTTAAAACGACACCCGCTCCTAACCCTGCCAGCATTTTGGAGCCGTCAAAGTACATGACCCAATTGGAGTATGTGTCGTACTCTTAAAGGAGTTCGGCCTCTGTCCATTCGGCGATGAAGTCGGCTAGTACTTGGGATTTGATAGCTCGACGTGGTTTATATGTAATGTCAAATGGCAGGAGCTCGATGGCCCATTTGGCAATTCGGCCCGTAGCATCGCGGTTGTTTATAATGTCATTGAGTGGTACTTCGGAGGCCACCGTGATCAAACACTCCTGGAAGTAGTGATGGAGCTTCCGGGATGCCATGAAGACCGCGTATGCTATTTTTTGATAATGAGGGTACCGGGATTTGCATGGTGCAAGGACAGTAGATACGTAGTATACTGGCTTCTGAAGCGAGAATTTATGTCTGTCCTGTTCTTGTTCGACAACGAGTACGGCGCTCACCACCTGATGTGTTGCCGATATGTACAATAACATCGGTTCGCCGGAGTTTGGTGCGGCCAGGATTGGATTGCTCGCAAGAAGGGTTTTTATTTCTTCCAGTCCAGCTGTTGCCGCGTCTGTCCCACTTGAAGTGGTATGTTCGCCGTAGAAGGCGATAGAGAGGCAGTGCCTTTTCTCCTAATCTAAAGATAAAGCGGCTTAGAGATGCCACGCAACCTGCGAGTTTTTGAACTTGCTTAAGGTCTGTTGGCTTAGCCAATTGTGACAAAGCCCGAATTTTGGCTAGGTTTGCTTCGATTCCTCTATTGGAAACGATAAAGCCCAACAGTTTTCCAGCGGGGACGCCGAAGGCACACTTTTCCGGGTTGAGCTTAATGTCATACGCCCTGAGGTTGTCGAATGTACGACGTAAGTCGTCTATTAGTGTTTCCACGTGCCTGGTTTTGATGACGGCGTCATCAATGTAAGCTTCTACTGTTTTGCCAATATGTTTCTCCAGGCATGTTTGAATCATGCGTTGATATGTGGCGCCGGCGTTCTTGAGCCCAAAGGGCATGGTATTGAAGCAGAATGGCCCATATGGGGTAATAAATGCTGTTGTAGCTTGATCGGATTCCTTCATTTTGATTTGATGGTATCCGGAGTATGCATCGAGGAAACACAGTGAGTCGTGCCCTGCGATGGCGTTAATGATTTGATCAATGCGGGGGAGGGGGAAGGGATCCTTAGGGCACGCTTTGTTGAGGTCTTTGAAATCGACGCACAGGCGCCATGATTTGTCCTTCTTTGGTACCATCACCAGGTTTGCCAGCCAGTCCGGATGTTTGATATCTCTACTGAATCCGGCCTCGATGAGTTTGGCCAGCTCCTCCCCCATGGCTTGTCGCTTGGGTTCGGAAAAGCGCCGCAATGTCTGCTTAACCGGTTTAAACCCCTTTAATATATTGAGGCTATGTTCGGCCAGCTTGCGTGGGATCCCTGGCATGTCCGGAGGGTGCCAGGCAAAAATGTCCCAGTTTTCGCGCAAGAATTCTCGTAGTGTGGCATCAACTGTTGGGTTTAGTTGAGCTCCGATGGATGCTGTCTTCTTGGGGTACGTTGGGTGGACCTGGAATTTGACTATTTCTTCTGCCGGTTTGAACGAGGTGGATTTGGGGCGTTTGTCGAGGATCACATCGTCCCTGTCCACTATGGAGCGTAGTGCGGTTAATTCTTCGGCCGCAAGGGCTTCAGATAGCGCCTCTAGGGCCAGGGATGCGGTTTTGTTTTCAGCGCGGAGTGCTATGTCCGGATCACTGACGAGAGTGATTATACCGTTTGGTCCGGGCATTTTGAGCTTCATATATCCGTAGTGAGGTATATCTTGGAAGCCTGTAAAAGCATCCCGCCCCAACAGGGCATGATATCCGCTGCTGAAAGGGGCAACTTGGAAGGTTATTTCTTCAGACCAATAGTTCTCCGGTGAGCCGAATACCACGTCAAGTGTGATTTTGCCTACGCACCGCGCCTCCCGACTAGGAATAATTCCCCGGAAGGTTGTGTTACTTTGTTTGATGCGGCTCCTGTCTATTTCCATTTTATGGAGTGTGTCCTCATGAATGAGATTTAGTCCGCTGCCGCCGTCCATGAGGACCTTGGTGAGTCGAAACCCATCCACGATGGGGCTGAGGACTAACACGGCTGGTGCTCGTGTTGTTCTGTACTTTGGTTCGTCACCGGCGTTGAATCGTGTTGTTCCATGGGTTTATTACAGCAATTTGGCAGACTTTGTTGAGCTCGGGAAGTGCCCTTTTGCGCTTGTTATTTGAAGCGAATGTCTCGAAGACTGTCAATACTCTTGGGTCGTCGTCTTCTAGGGGGTGTTGTTCTGGGGCGTCCTTGATAAGGATGTCCTCGCCGCTCTTGGCTACTTGTCGTAGTATCCAACATGCTCTAAGGCTGTGGGTTGCCACGGTATCTGTTGTTGTATGTATTTTGCATGGGCCATCGAGCCACCCTTCCAGAACAGTGGCATGCCGTATAGTGGCTTTGTGTTTTTTGAATGTTGGATTGGGCGTGCCACGAGGGTATGCCCTTTTCGCCTGTAGGGTAAGTTGGGTTGGGGCTGGTGGTTCCCAGCGAGCTGCCCAAGTTTCCCAAGCGCTTTCCATCGTGCAGTAATTTTGTACGGTGGTTGCTAAGTCAGAAAATTTTAGTATGCGGCGGCGATTGATGGCGTTGAGGATTCCTTCATCCGCACAGTTTTTGCAGAACGCTGATATTGCGTCCTCGTCATGGCAATCCTTTACCTTGTCCTTGACAAGGAGGAATATGGCCCAAAAGTGGTGGACCTTCTCCCGAGATTGTTGTTTTATGCTCATGAGAGCCTCTATGTCTGGGTGGGTGGGTGGAATTAAATTCGAATCCCGACCTAACCGGTTGTCCGGAGTCTGACGACCTTCTGGACTAGACAGTCTGAGTTCCGAAATATCTTCTGATTGTTTGGAACCGCCGTCCGATGCTATGTTCGGAGGGCTGGTTGCGTCCTTTCGCGGGTGAGTATCCGGTTCTTCATGAACGGCGACCCGAACATAGTCCGTCTTCAATATAGAAGAAGACTCGCCGTCCTCCTCCAGGACTGCCGCGATCTGGTGGGTGGCCGATGGGGTTTCGGTTTCTCCCTGTTCGGTTTTAAGCCCAATCTGATCGTAATCTGTGATGATTCCCAAAGCGGCAATGTGATCTAGGAGCTCGTTTAAGGACGAAAACTCAACTGGATCCATCTGCTTGGAGTGCTCGGAGTTGATGCGAAGGGGATTTTTGATGGCCCGAGAGGTCATCGTCGGCTCCGCGGCCAAATGGGCGATCATAGTAAAGTCACCCAGCCGGAGGGTTTGGCCCGAGGCCAAAACTACCCCTGCGGTAATATTGTCTTTAATGACAAGGCAAGCCATCGAGCCTTTTATCGACGACACAGTGGAACTCTCAATGAAAGCACCAATGTCGGTGTCAAAACCGGCGGATCTCGGGTAGGGGGTCCCAAACTGTGCGTGTAGGATCGATGGTAACAGGAGACGAGGGACATGATGTTTACCCAGGTTCAGGCCCTCTCTATGGAGGTAATACCCTACGCCCTGCTTGATTGATATAGATGAATATGAGTATTACAAGAGTGGATCTACCACGAGATCGTAAGGGCTAAACCCTAGAAGTCTAGCCTATGTGGGTATGGTAATGAGTAGATGTGTTGTCCTTTCCGGACTACCCCTTCGGTTTATATAGACACTGAGGGATCTAGGGTTTACATGGAGTCGGTTACACAAGAAGGAATCTTTGGTCGCCAAGCTTGCCTTCCACGCCAAGTAGAGTCCAATCCAGACACGGTGCAGTCTTCAACCTTCATGTCTTCACAGCCCATCAGTCCGGCCCGTGGATAACAGGCCGGACGCCCGAGGACCCCTTAGTACAGGACTCCCTCAACCTCCCCGACAAAGGCGCCGGAAATCCATCTTGCTACCTCTTGAGCATGCGTTGGTTTTCCCTTGAAGAGGAAAGGGTGACGCAGCACAGTAGCGTAAGTATTTCCCTCAGTTTTTGAGAACCAAGGTATCAATCCAGTAGGAGGTAACACACAAGTCACCTAGTACCTGCACAAACAAACAAGAACCTCGCAACCAATGCGATAAAAGGGTTGTCAATCCCTTCACGGACACTTACGAAAGTGAGATATGATAGAGATAATAATATAAATATTTTTGGTATTTTTATGATATAGATTGGAAAATAAAGATTGCAAAATAAACGGTAATAGAAATAACAAATTGATAAGGAAATAATATGATGGAAGATAGACCTGGGGGCCATAGGTTTCACTAGTGGCTCCTCTCAAGATAGCAAATTCTATGGTGGGTGAACAAATTACTGTCGAGCAATTGATAGAAAAGCGAATACTTATGAGAATATCTAGGCATGATCATGTATATAGGCATCATGTCTGCGACAAGTAGACCGAAACGATTCTACATCTACTGCTATTACTCTACAGACCGCTATCCAGCATGCATCTAGAGTATTAAGTTCATAAGAACAGAGTAACGCATTAGGCAAGATGACATGATGTAGAGGGATAAACTCAAGCAATATGATATAAACCCCATCTTTTTATCCTCGATGGCAACAATACAATACGTGCCTTGCTGCCCCTGCTGTCACTGGGAAAGGACACCGCGAGATTGAACCCAAAGCTAAGCACTTCTCCCATTGCAAGAACGATCAATCTAGTAGGCCAAACCAAACTGATAATTCGAAGAGACTTGCAAAGATATTTAAATCATGCATAAAAGATTTCAGAGAAGAATCAAATATTGTTCATAGATAATCTTGATCATAAACCCACAATTCATCGGATCTCGACAAACACACCGACAAAAGAATTACATCGAATAGATCTCCAAGAGAATCGAGGAGAACTTTGTATTGAGATCCAAAGAGAGAGAAGAAGCTATCTAGCTAATAACTATGGACTCGAAGGTCTGTGGTAAACTACTCACACATC
Source organism: Triticum dicoccoides (assembly GCF_002162155.2). Taxonomy (NCBI): domain Eukaryota; kingdom Viridiplantae; phylum Streptophyta; class Magnoliopsida; order Poales; family Poaceae; genus Triticum; species Triticum dicoccoides. Next base: position 548,745,403 of record NC_041390.1, read on the forward strand.
ATCAGAGAGGCTATGGTGTTGATGTAGAAGCCCTCCATGATCGATTCCCCCTCCGGCAAAGCGCCGAAAAAGGCCCAAAGATGGGATCTCACGGGTACAGAAGGTTTCGGAGGTGGAAATAGGGTTTCGTGGTGCTCCTGGATGTTTTCAGGGTATATGGGTATATATAGGAGGAAGAAGTACGTCGGTGGAGCTGCGAGGGGCCCGCGAGGGTGGGGGGCGCGCCTAGCCCCCCTGGGCGCGCCTCCCTGCCTCGTGGCCTCCTCGCTTCTTTCTTGACGCCCACTCCAAGTCTCCTGGATCACGTTTGTTCCAAAAATAACTCTCCCGAAGGTTTCATTCCGTTTGGATTCCGTTTGATATTCCTTTTCTGTGAAACACTGAAATAGGCAAACAAACAGCAATTTGCACTGGGCCTTTGGTTAGTAGGTTAGTCCCAAAAATAATATAAAAGGTAAATTAAAGCCCATTAAACATCCAAAACAGATAATATGATAGCATGGAACAATAAAAAATTATAGATACGTTGGAGATGTATCACGCACCAACCCACTAGGGGGCTGGTTCCCACCCTTATTCAGCCCACTTGGACCACCGGGGCAGGTGGCCCTACTCGGTGGACCCCCGGACACCTTTCGGTGGCCCCGGTACAATACCGATAACCTTCGAAACCATTCTGGCGACTGAAACTGGACTTCTCATATATAACTCTTTACCTCTGGACCATTCCGGAACTCCTCGTGACGTTGGGGATCTCATCCGGGACTCCGAAGAACCTTCGGTAACCACATATTATTTCCCATAACAACTCTAGCGTCACTGAACCTTAAGTGTGTAGACCCTACGGGTTCGGGAACCATGTAGACATGGCCGAGACATCTCTCCGGCCAATAACCAACAACAGGATTTAGATACCCATGTTGGCTCCCACATGTTCCATGATGATCTCATCGGATGAACCACAATGTCGGGGATTCAATCAATCCCGTATACAATTCCCTTTATCCATCGGTATGTTACTTGCCCGAGATTCGATCGTCGGTATCTCTATACCTCGTTCAATCTCGTTACCTGCAAGTCTCTTTATTCGTTCCGTAACGCATGATCCCGTGGGTAGCTCCTTAGTCACATTGAGCTCGTTATGATGATGCATCACCGAGTGGGCCCAGAGATACCTCTCCGTCATACGGAGTGACAAATCCCAGTCTCGATTCGTGTCAACCCAACAGATACTTTCGGAGAGACATGTAGTGCACCTTTATAGCCACCCAGTTACGTTGTGACGTTTGGTACACCCAAAGCATTCCTACGGTATCCGGTTGTTGCACAATCTCATGGTCTAAGGAAATGATACTTAACATTAGAAAAGCTTTTAGCAAACGAACTACACGATCTTGTGCTATGCTTAGGATTGGGTCTTGTCCATCACATCATTCTCCTAATGATGTGATCCCGTTATCAACGACATCCAATGTCCATGGTCAGGAAACCATGACCATCTATTGATCAACGAGCTAGTCAACTAGAGGTTTACTAGGGACATATTACGATCTATGTATTCACACATGTATTACGGTTTCCGGTTAATATAATTATAGCATGAACAATAGAAAATTATCATGAACAAGGAAATATAATAATAACCACTTTATTATTGCCTCTAGGGCATATTTTCAACAATTCTTAGTTATAGAAGTTACTTTGTGTTTTCTTATATTTTAGATCCAAATCAGTGTACCTATAATTGTTATGAGTATGAATAAAATTACATGTGTTCTCAAAAAAATGTCACTATTCTATTCTATTCTACAAAAGTTTCACTATTCAGCCTAAGCTCACACACCTTCATCAAAACATACAGTCTCAAAAGGTTTATACAACGAAAAAAATTGAAAGGATTATGTAGTTAAATAAGCAAGAGAATCAAATGATTCGATATTTAGGTCTAAAGGCATCTCCAACGCTGACCCCAAAATGGACACCACTTTTGTCCGCGGACTAGTCTAGACACGTCCGCGGACACGGATACAGGAGTCGGCTATCCAATCCTGTCCGCTAAATGTTTGCCCTATTTTCTTATTTCTTAAATTTGCAACCCTTAAAATAATTATAAAAATTAGCATAATTCAACCATAAATAGCATGCAAATATCGCCGGTGCAACAATAGTTTCAAATATAAATATTACATCCTAGATAACTTAATGTTCAACAAGTTTTTTAAACTCGTCAAAATTCAATGATACCCGAGTCTGCGGTCCCGAGCATTGTGCCCTTAAACTTCATCCAACAATGTCTGAGTGTAAATGGTCTGCCCTTGGTCATCTCGGACAGTGCGTCTGGGCTATACAACGTGG
>NC_041390.1:548748151-548759516 GCF_002162155.2 Triticum dicoccoides
TGCTTCTGTTTTTGGAAAATTCGGACAACCGGACCGCCCGCGGACCGTCGGGATACCATATTGGATGGCAAATTACGTCTGGACAGCTAGGTCCGAACGATTGCAGGTGTTTTTGAGGGTCGGCGTTGGAGATGCCTTAAGAGGGTTGCGGTACTCCAGTTGATCATGATCAAACCTCGCGTTTGGCACTTTAGTGTCCATTAATGTCGATTAATCTTACACTGGTAGGCAATATTTTTTCCTAGATAGCCGACTGTGATGAGTTCATCGATCTCGAAGCTCCACAACTTTGATTTTCGGTAGTTGTTGTGTGAGTGTGTGTGGGTGTGTGGTGGTGGTGGTGGTGTGAGCGTGTGTGCATGTCTGCATTGTGGTAAGTGTTTCTTATAAGAAAGAAAACCCTAAAAAAGCAATTACTAACAATGGTGATTTTGTCAGAGTGGTCATTGCACTACAAAGAAGTCTGAGCGACCCTCTTACACTTGTCATATGATACACCTTACAAGTACAACCATAAATTTGATTTGGTTCACTTTACCCGTGAAACTTTGTACTTTACAACGTTCCTTCTCCCTTTACTTGATATGTTTGACTCCAGTTTTTTCTTAGTTACCAGTGTCATATCACATATTTTCTCTCTAACTAAAACCAAAATTACACGTTTCTTTCAAACTATAGTTTAGTTACCTGTAAAAATTTAGTATAATGTTCACCGAACTATGATTAATTTACAATGATTTGTATAGAAACATATGTTGTTGTCTGAATTTTGAACCCAAAAATCAAACTTGAGACTGAAGCATGTTAAACCTAGGTCATGGACCAATATGGTGATATTTTAGATAAATCTGACATACTGGTTGAGAGAAACTTCTTGTTTTAGTTTCAAGCTCAACTTTTGGGTTCAAAATTCAGACAACCTATTTTTTAACTTCCAAAAATGCCAGTAAATCGAGCGTAATTCACTGACAATCTATTGGCATACGATTTGAGAGAAACCTTCTATTTTAATTTTAGTTGTGAGGAGGGAGAAATGACATAACAGAGGGGAGAAAATATGCGATGTGGCACCACTGACTAGGACAAAACTGTAGCCAAACAGGTCAAAACCGGCTAAATAAGGAAGAAGGGTTTTCATAGTTCAGAGGGGTAAACTGCAAAGCAAAGTTTGGTATTGTATAGTACACTCGGACAAGTTTAGGGAGTGCTATGGACTTCTCTCATCACACTGTTGGCTATCTAGACAGGGCAACAGAGCATTATCCAACTTAAGAAGCAATCACTAAACAAAATGCAGCCACTCGAAAGGTTGCATACAGACCCAGGGATGCTCCGAAAGGTTTCATAAATCTCAGTCACCTGAAATTGCACCTTGGTTTGTCTAAATTTATACTTTCCAGATCATGCAACTTCAGTGCAAGTTTGAATGGATAGCTGATATACAAAAAGTTAGATGAGATGTGAATTGTTGGATGTTGGTCCAAAGGCTTAAAAAGGCGACTGAGGTATATAAATATTTGAAGCAACTTACAAAATATACACTCCCAAAGTATTTGTTTTATACTGAAGCCAGCTACTCCTATTTAGGTTTAATGTATTGTGCAGGGGCATTACTTTAGGGCTAACAGCAATTCAGATATGCACAATAAGAATTGACCACTGCGTTAAACACTTTTGAAGCATTGCACGCATATGCAAGATGGCGATGTTCATCTTCTGTAAACTAGACAGAACCAAATAGACATGTTTGCTCGGAGTTTTACACCAAATCCATTATTCAATCAGTAATGACCACTTCCAAGTTCCAAAATTATGAACATCCACCTCGTTGCTGTCGACTGTAATCAACCTACACTAAATGGCCATGAATCTGGTATTGTTCATCAGTAGAATTGAGGTTATACACACCAAAGCACACCTCCAGAATCCTCTTCTAGTCACTCACTGCCCACTCAGCTTTCACCGGCTCCTTGCCGGCACAGGCAGCGTCGTAAGCATCGCCGAGGCCCGGGATACATTCCTCGAAGGGGACAACGAACTTCTCCAAGAACTTCTCCTCCGTCGGCGCCACCACGTTGAAGAAGCACCGGTCTTCCTCGATCAGCCGCCTCTGCTTGAGGAGCTTCACCACGAGATGCCGGGGCATGAGCCTCCTCTCGAGGCTGTACATGAGCAGCACCGACCGGCGCGCGATGTACTGCGGCTCCAGCCCGACCTCCTTGACCAGGAACTCGGCGTTGCGGCGCAGCCTCTCCTCGGAGGCGACCAGGATCCGCGGCGCCTTGCTGATGGCCAGGCTCACCTCCTCCTTCGACCACCCCAGCGTCTCCCTGAGGACGGCGATCTTGGCGTCCACCTTCTCCTGGCCGATGCAGCCGGCGGTGGAGATCGCGTGCCGGAACATCTGGGAGCCCGGTGGCACGCCGAGCTCAATGGCCCGCCTGACGGAGTCCTGGACGTACTCGGGGTGCATGGTGACCAGACGCGGCGCGGCCACGAGCAGCTTGGAAATATCACAAGCACTTAGCCCGCATTGCCTGAGGAAGGAGACGTTGGGCTCGACCACCTTCTCGAGGTCGGAGGTGAGGAGCCAGTAGTTCCAGTCGCTGGCCTGTAGCAGCCTCTCCGGGGAGCCGAACAGGGGGAGCCAGAACTGCACCTTGGACACGAAGCTGCGGCAGAGGAAGTAGCGGCCGGCGATCTTGGCGAGGCGGGCGACCTGGGAGGTGGAGAGGCCGAGGGCGCGGAGCTCCGCGGAGATGGGCGCGAGGGAGCGCTCGATGCGGGCGCAGAGGATGCGCGGGTTGGAGGCGACGGCGGCGGCGACCTCCTTGGGGGAGAAGCCGAGGCCGTCGAGGAATGCGAGGACGGCGTCGGGGTTGGAGGCGGACTTGAGGTGGGCGAGGTTCTTGGAGGCCTTGACGGCCTGCGGCTGGGTGAGGTGGCAGTTGGCGACGAGGTAGTCCTCGACGGCGAAGCTGTTTCCCGGAGTGGTGGCAGCGCCGGCGGCGGTGGCGACGTGGGGGATACGGAGGCGGAGGCGGAGGCGGCAGCGGGCAGAGAAGTGGACGGCGGCGAGCGGACCGGCGGCGAGGAAGAGGATAGGCATGGGGGAGTGGAGACGTGGCGCGGAGGGAGTGGCCATTTTTGACCGGGATGCGTAATCCGCAGCCGCAGCTGCTAGCCGCGGTGCTGTAGCGTGCTGCGTGCGCGAGCGCGAGCGAGTGGATACTGGATAGATAGCTTTACTCGTTCATTGAGACATTGACTAATTTTCTGTATCTGGACCATGCAAGACAGAGATAGAGAAGTAGTACAACGCGCTGGAAATCGAAAAGTTTACCCAAAAGGGATTTCCCCGCTTTGTATTCCAAATCAACCAACTAACATTGTACACATCACGACGCTGGGCGAGCAGACATCAAGCCCAAAGACAGAAAAGAAGAAGAAACAAATGCCAACAATGGCAGCTCGACAAAGCGCGGAAGGCCCGCCACCGCTGCGCCCTCCGGAAACACCCCACCACAGCTCGAGGCTCCAAGTGCCGCGTACCAAGCAGCACCTCCAAGAAGGTATGCGACGCTGACGACACTGCTGTCCGGACGAGTCCTAGGGTTTCGACCGGTATGCGAAGGAAAGTGAGGGATGGCTACCACCGACACCCTTCAAGAAGGAATGGTGGCACCCACCGGTGTCACCGCATCGGGATCGGACGAACCGGCAAGGATTCCTCCCACACACCAAACATCACCGCCCATCCGGAGCCTACCATCCAAACCACCGCCCAATGCGCCATCGCGCTTGCGCACTGTCGCGGTAGCCGACGGACACGGCAGCAGGGCATACCAGGCCATCCCTGGCCCGAAACGGGTCCGCTAAGCCCCACCGGCCATGCAAGTAGTAACAAATTTCTTTGAGTGGTATCCATGAAAAAAGGCAAGATATTTCTGAACCAGGCTTTTGCCCCGCTTTGTCGACAAAGCAACAATAGAATAAAGTACACGATTAGGTGATGAGGTGACCCACATATAACTCCGATCGCAGGATAACCGGACCATGCAGAACACATGCTACCGAAAGAAAACACAGAAAAATCTAAGTGCAACGCCACACTAAGCCTCAGAACACCTAAGCCCCACAACAACGTCCTCGGGAGGGAGGACGACGCTAAGTGTCACCGCTGTTGTGTCCACACTGGAAAAGGATCTTCACCTGGGACCCTGACATTAAGAGGAGCTCCACGATGACGTCTTTAAGAAGGGAGTGGCACCCATGAGCGTCACCGTTGTTGTGTCCACACTAGAAAAGGATCTTCACCTGGGACCCTGACATTAAGAGGAGCTCCACGATGACGTCTTTAAGAAGGGAGTGGCACCCATGAGCGTCGCCGCCGTTGCTGCCAAAGCGTGGAACTTTCGCTTGGTAGCTCCCGTGTGCCACCACGAGGTCTACAAGACAAGTGCGACGAATTCAGATCCTCGGATTCGGGTCGGGGCGTCGCCACTCACAAACAGAGAGCACGCCAAGGCCACCCATCGCTACACCTCTCTCCGCCCACACGACCAACAGGGAAAGCCACCAACGCTTTCATGGAACTCGCCTGGGAGCCAACCATGTTGACTGCCATGCGGGGCCGCCACCTCGGCATCCATGTCCGAGACACCACCACCCGCTCACATCATAATGCACCAACCATAGCAGGAAGAGTAGAACGCGTCTCCTTCCACTCCTAGCCTGACATCAGATAAGGATCAGGGTCAAACCCTCCAGGGTGGAAGGCGCCGACGCCTGCGTCGCCAGCTACTCACACTGGACTAGGGAAGACACAACCCCATGACTACCGACGACCGTCATAGAGTAAGATCGCACGACCCCATGCTTGTGGCCATCGACGTCGACGGTGTCCTAGACTAGGGGGCACTCACCACGTCATCTCCCGATCAGAGGGCTGGGGCGAGGACCCCCATGGTGGTTCACTAATGGGCCACTTCAAGAAGCCCATGACATATACGAGGAAAGATTCCACAAGACTTGGTGATCAAGACAAGGACTCCTCTACACTGACGTATCCGACGAGGATTCTAGCTACCCCAGGCCTCCGATACATTATATAAGCCGCGACTAGGCTAGTCAATGGATATATTCCAGATCATTACGATCACAATTACACCCACCTAGCCTTAGGGTTAGAACAAAACTTACGATCTCGAGGTAGATCAAGCTTGTACTCGATACACAATCATCAATACAATCAAATCAGGACATAGGGTATTATCACTTCGAGAGGGCCCGGACCTGGGTAAATACTGTCTCACTTGTCGTTTGTTACCCATAGATCCGAGATCCACAAATCAGGACCCCCTGCCCCGAGGTCTGCCGGTTTTACCACCGGTAGACGTCGATCTACCCGACAAGGTAACGATGCCCCAACCACCACCATCAACCACGACACCCACGGGTAGAGGGACCTCATTGCCTATGGGAACCACCAGGACCGAGCCACCATCGCCTACCAGGAGTGGGAGCTCCGCCCAATCAGATCCGCCCAAGCACGAGCTCCAAGTCCAGTCCATCTACACCTCGCGAGCAGCCTGTCGTGGTTCTAAGTCTGACAGTAGAATGGGGGTAGGTATGAGGAGGCAAGATCCTAGCTACGGTGAAGTTGTGCATGCAAGATTTATGAGTTCAGGCCTTCTCGGAGAAAGTAACAGCCCTACGTCTTGGTGCCCAGAGGCTGGTTGATTGGATTATGCGTGAAGTTACAGGGGGTGCGAACCCTTGTCCCAGAGGAGGGGGTGTCTTATATAGAGTGCGCCAGGACCCCAGCCATCCCCCGTTACATAGGGTTTAATGTACATAAAGATGAGGCATTACCGGTAACATCAGTAATAAAGTCATATAACTGATCGTTAATGCTGCAGAGTGAATGCCCGACCGTTGCTATCTAGAGTGACTTTAGACCTTCCATACTCCGAGTGGTTCTTTTACGGCCGAGTGATGATATACTAGTCGAATGGAATTGGGATATCCGAGTGGAGATGTTGGTCGAGTGTTCATGCACTGAGGTGATTCGAGTCGGTAGAATTTGCTGTCTTTTGATTGTCTTTGACTGTAGGGCAGTGTTCTTGGGTGGGGTGCTTAGATCAGGTCTATTACCATACCCTAGGTACACGACATCATCATTAGCCCCCGAATGGTTCTGGGTTCGAGTGGAAAATGGAGTTGATGATGGTTCCGACCCAACCTTTATGCTGCGGAAGCATATTACTGGATTGGTGAACCATGCAACAGCTTCGACTTCGTTTTGAGTCGCCTTGAACCATTCAGAGATTGTCGAGTGAAATTTCTGCTGATGAGTTTCGACTGCTAGTGTTGCATAAAATCTTCGGTATGATTGGCTGCTCTGCCGTTTCCGGATCTGGCGGGGATTCAAAATTTGGGGAAGCACATGGGGCGAAGAGGGTCGTGGTAATCGGAGTAGATTAGACAGGGCCACCTTTTTCGCCACGTACTACGCACGTGCCTATTGCGGGATTTGACAAGATCGTTTGGGTCCACCAGTCAGTCACTCGGGGAACGGGGCCATATAAGGCGGGGCCGATGCTTTCACATTGTGCGCCCCATTCTCCCCTTTCCTCCTCTGCTCCACTTTGCTTCTGCCTCTGCTCTCGGTGCCGCCGCCCAGCCCGAGCTCGATCTACCGCAATGGGGAAGGACAAGACCGTTGCTCTGGAGCGCACAAAGAAGGCGACGGCGAAAGCGAAGGGGAAGAAGATGAGCCGGGGCGGGTCGTCGTCGAGATCTACTCTGCCGCCCGGCTGGATTCAGGGTGACTGGATCCGGTCGACGATCTTGAAAGAAGACATGGAGGATCTGGTTGACGGGGGGCTGATCGCCCACGAGTCCTGGCGGATTCCTGGGGATGAGACCGAGCCGCGACCGCAAGAGGGTGAGTGTGTCCTCCTTGCGACCCATGTCGACCGCGGTTTTTCTTTGCCTCCCCATCCTTTCTTCCGGGGTTTTCTGGACTTCTTTGGAGCCCAGCTTCATCACTTTTCCCCCAATACTATCACATACCTCGCTGCTTATGTGTCCATGTGCGAGAACTTTCTAGGTTGTCGACCGCACTGGGGCCTCTTCAAACACATTTTTCACCTGCCGCTCTCAGTCGGTAAAAAAGGCCAATCCGAGTGATGAGAGGACACATGTGATCCATATGTGTGGGGTTTTAGGGATCCAGATGAGAAACAAAAGCACTTTCCCTGCCATGATTCTTCTCGAGTCAGTCAGGGGGTGGCAGTCGACCTGGTTCTATTGTAAGGATGAATTGACCCCGGGTTAGTCGTCTGGTCTTCCTCCGTTTTCCACCGAGCGAGTCGAGAAGCCTTCTCCCTTGAGAGTGACTCAAGCGAAGAAAGAGGAGGTTGCTATGCTGGTTGAGCGAGTGGTCCAACTTTTCCGCGACGACGTGATTAGCATGGATTTGTTAGAAGCATTTCTAAGTCGATGCATCCAGCCGCTCCAAGCTCGTGACCATCCAATGTGGATGTACTCGGGCGTTGAGGACAACACTCGAATCCACCCAGAGGAAGTCAACGAGGAGACGGTGGCGCTGTGGTTGCAAGGCATCACTGGGAATAAGGACAACCCCAGGGGGTCCAGGAGGGTCTCCACTCGACAACACCACTGAACCTGACAAGGTCCAATTCTTTCCTTCCGAGTGTATCTTGCTCTGATATGTGTTAGCTCTTGAAACTGATTGATATCCACTCGACTCTATCCTTTGCAGATCTTTACTGAAATGTACTCGATGCCCAACGAAGAGCAGGAGCAGGAGGGAGAGGTGAGCGGGGGTGACAGCGGCGACTGGCACTCTGATGGAGGAGGAGACAAGGAGAGCGAGGACTCGAGCAGTGGCGAGGAGGTCGACTCTCCGCCTCGCACAGAAAGGCGCTGCAAACAGAGGCAGGATCCAGCAAACATTCGGGGCAAAACGACTCCTCCGACTGGACAACCCTTAAAGCGTACTCGGACGTCTTCTCCTGTGCCGACTGAAAAAGCTCCTAAGCAGCCCAAAGTTGTGACGTCAAAACCCCGGAAGGCTCTGCCCAAGATTAAAGTGTCTGTCCCCATCGCTTCTGGGTAATTACTGAGCTCAACTCTTTAGTTTTTGCATGACTCAAACTTTGGTCGATTCACTTTCTTGTTTTGACCGAGTGAATTCTGAATTTTGTAGTGCTGCCTCTGAGACTTCTATTTACCAAGATGACGATGATGAGGAGATGGAAGACGTGGTCACCTCACATGCAGGTATAACTCTTTGTCGTTCTATCATTACTTAATCTGCTCTTTTGACGGTCGAGTGAACTTCTGTAATTGATTGCTTTGTAGCTCCACCCAATGTCATTGAACTTACAGATGATGAGGAAGACGTGCCGCAGCGGGCCATGGGAAGGAGGGGCAAGGCTTCGAGCAAGAAGGCATCTGCTGGCCAAACGTCTCAATCGATGCCGGTGATGGAGCCAGTGGTTCAATAGCCTGGAGATGCGAACCGGACTTCTGTCACCTTTGCTGTTCCAGTGTCGAGTGAACGCCCTTCATCGTCAACTATGCCAGTCCCTGCTTCATCTGTTCAACGTCACGCCTCGGATTCTCAGGCTACCGCGACTGAACCGCCGACTCCGTTCTTCACCACCCATCATGTCCCGGAGGAGCAGGCAAGCGCCGCTGCAGAAGCCATACGCCAAGCGGTCCTGATGATGGAGCGGGTGAAGACCGTGCACGAGAATAGTCAAGTTGCTTATGATGCCAGTGCAGCCCTCCGAGCCAATGTCCAGGTAAGTTGGTTTTCGACTGAACTCCTATCTTGACACTTGTTTTGTTAGGATATGCTACCTGAAAAAACTCTTCTTTGTGCATCCATCTGTTAGTCTACAGTTTGCATCTGCACACCCACTGGGTGTTTCAATTTATGTCGAATAATTTTTCCAGTTGAGTCAACTAGGTTAATTCGATTGTAGTTTTTGGACTAGTGGGGCCACAGAGAGTGCACCCACTGGGTGTAGTCCCCGAGGCCGCCATCGAATGTGTGATTCGGCGGGGGCCTTGATAAAAATATCTTATCCTTCAGTTCTTCCACTCGGTCTGGGCGAACCATGTCGAGTGGAACCTGAACTAGTGGGGGCACGCAGAGTGCACCCACTGGGTGTAGTCCCCGAGACCGCGGTCGACTGCGGGCAGTCGATTGGGGTCTGAGAATGACTATTGCTGGTCTCGTGTTTTTTTTCTTCTTCCACTCAGTCTGGGCGGACCATGTCGAGTGGAATCTAAACCAGTGGGGGCACGCTAAGTGCACCCACTGGGTGTAGTCCCCGAGACTACTGTTGAATGTTTGATTCTGCAGTAGTCTTAGAGTTCTTTTCACTCAGAAGCGAATAATCTTTGATTCTGTCCATTAATGTATCTTTTTGCTGACTGCAGAAATCCTGTGAGCTCATCTCCAAGTTTTTCGATTTCCAGGAGAAGTAGAGACAGCTCAACCTTGACTTAGAGTTGGCTAATCAGAACTTGCAAAAATCCAAAGACGAAGCAGCTGGTACGGAAGGTAACAACCTGTCGACTGTCAATCTTGACCGTCCCACAAGCTATCTCCTCGTTCTTCTCTTTGACCCGAGTGTATATTTTTCATAGAATATTAAGCAAGCTCTGGCGCAAAAGGACCTTGATCTTGCTACTGCGCAGAAGGAGGCTAAGGAGAAACAACACTCACCGATAAGAAGCTGGCTTCAGTCGGGGCGCTGGAGGAAGATAACGCCAAGCTGAAGGCATCTCTTACCGAAGCCAACAAAGAAGTGACCCTTCTGAAGAAAGACAAAGTTGCTTTAAACGAGAAGATTGAAGGCATTTCTCGTAAGAGAAATGACCTGGAGGCTTATCTGGGGGCACTCGCCAAGAAGTTATTCCTTATGCTTGAAGGTATTTTTCCTTATCCGATTGTTTAGCTATCGTCGATTCACTATAAAACCGCCGACTCATTATTTCTTTGCATTTGTAGAATTCTATCAAAACTTTGAGGAAGAAACTGGGCGGATCGAGACAGGCCTGGACCCCATTATTTCCCCTGTCGGTGATGAAGCTGCCATGAACGTGCTCTGACTGGACTCCCGTATTGCCAGTGTTACGGACTACCTTGCTCGCCTGAAGGTTGCGGTGTCACGAATTGACTCGGCGCTTTGGCCATGGGAGACGCTCCAGAATGACCTCGAGTCTTTGATCACTCGACTCAATGAGATCCCTGGTCGAGTGCAGGAGTGGAAGAAGTCATCTGCTTGCTGTGGTGCTGATGTAGCTCTGTCTCTTGTGCGTGTCCATTGCAAGGAGGCCAAGGAAGAAAAGTTAGCAGCGATCAAGGTTGCCAACACCAAGAAACTTGACTTCCGGTCCTTCATGGAGACCTTCATTGCTGTTGCTACATGAATTGCAGACGAAATCGACCTGGACGAGTTCGTCGAGCCTGCCAGTCCTTCTCCCGTGGAGTGAACAAACTTTTTATGATCTGATTAAATTTGCCTCGGTATGCCGAGTGGTTTTGTTACCGTTAAAATTCCTTCGGGCCGGATGCCTGAGTACTTTAAACTGTTGTCTAGAATCTCGTAGGATTTATCTGGATTTTGTTGCTTTTGAATCTTTGACTTTGAGTGGAATTTGATTCTTCAGTCTGAATTGCTACTGACTTTGTGGTGCAGCTCAGTCGAGTGGATCATGGAGAAGGGCACTCAGTGTCGTCCATGATCTACACCTCGTCGTCCTTGCGGATCGGGATGGAGCGGATGTTGTATTTGTGCCGCAGCTCTGAGGATAAGGTCGCGGTCGACATGCACCTCGTCGTCCTTCCGGATAAGGATGGAGCGGATGTTGTATTTCTGCCGTAGCTCTGAGGATAAGGTCGCGGTCGACCTGCATGTCGTCATCCTTGTGAATAAGGATGGAGCGGACGTTGTATTTGTGCCACATCTCTGAGGATAAGGTCGCGGTCGCCCTGCACCTCGTCATCCTTGCGAATAAGGATGGAGCGTGTTTTAAACTTAAGCGAGTACTGGACTGCAGCTAAGCCCCCGAGTGGGAGGGTTGCTCTCCACTCTGTGGGATTTTGTTAACTTAGGTGAGTACTGGACTGCAGCTAAGCCCCCGAATGGGAGGATTGCTCTCTAGTCGATAGGATTTTTTGAACTTAGGCGAGTACTGGACTGCAGCTAAGCCCCCGAGTGGGAGGATTGCTCTCCACTCGGTAGGATTTTTTAAACTCAGGCGAGTACTAGACTGCAGCTAAGCCCCCGAGTGGGAGGATTGCTCTCCACTTGATAGG
>NC_041390.1:548759952-548796021 GCF_002162155.2 Triticum dicoccoides
TAAACTTAGGCGAGTACTGGACCGCAGCTAAGCCCCCGAGTGGGAGGATTGCTCTCCACTCGGTAGGATTTTTTAAACTTAGGCAAGTACTGGACTGCAGCTAAGCCCCCGAGTGGGAGGATTGCTCTCCACTCGATATGATTTTTCAAACTTAGGCAAGTACTGGACTGCAGCTAAGCCCCTGAGTGGGAGGATTGCTCTCCACTCAGTAGGATTTTTCAAACTTAGGCGAGTACTGGACTGCAGCTAAGCCCCCGAGTGGGAGGATTGCTCTCCACTCGGTAGGATTTTGTTTTTTTTTGAAACTTAGGCGAATCGGATTCGCGGCTAATCCACCCACTCGGGGATTTTGGACACATGTATAAGTAATAACAATCATTTAGGAGACTGCAAAACCATGTCTTTGATAAACAAACTGAAAGGTACTTCTTATTACATCTCGACAGTCTGAATGCTTAAGTGTTAAAGTGGCGGAGAAGCTCCGCATTCCAGGCGCGCGACTCGTCTTTCTTGTGTTCCACATCGTACAGGTGATATGCACCCTTGTGGAGCACTTTGGTGATGATGAAGGGGCCCTCCCAGGCGGGAGCAAGCTTGTGTGGACGTTGCTGATCCACTCGGAGAACCAGGTCCCCCTCCTGAAATGCTCGACCTCTTACATTCCTAGCATGGAACCGACGAAGGTCTTGCTGATAGATGGTCGACCTGATCAGGGCCATCTCTCTCTCTTCTTCTAAAAGATCAACAGTGTCTTGACGGGCTTGTTCTGCTTCTGCCTCCGAGAAGAGCTCCACTCGCGGGCATTATGGAGTAAATCAGTTGGTAGCACGGCCTCGGCTCCATAAACCAGGAAGAAAGGAGTCCGGCCAGTCGACCAATTTGGCGCTGTCCTCAGGCCCCACAGTACTGAAGGTAACTCATCCACCCAGGCACCAGCTGCATGTTTGAGGTCTCGCATCAATTTGGGCTTCTACCCTTGTAAGATCAAACCATTTGCTTTTTCTGCTTGTCCATTTGACTGAGGGTGAGTGACTGAAGCGTAGTCCACAGTGGTGCCCTGGGAAGCGCGGAAAGCTCTCAACTCATCTGAATCAAAATTTGAACCATTGTCCGTGATGATGCTGTGCGGGACTCCATATCTGAATATTAACTCTCCGACGAAGCTGACGGTAGTTCTCGAATCAAGATTCTTGATGGGTTTGGCTTCAATCCATTTAGTGAACTTGTCGACTGCAACGAGCAAGTGAGTGAGACCACTTCTGCCAGTCCTCAAGGGTCCAACCATATCCAGCCTCCAAACCGCAAATGGCCAGACGAGTGGAATGGTTTTCAAGGCTGAAGCAGGCTTGTGAGACATGTTGGAGTAGAATTGGCATCCCTCACATTTGTCAACTATTTCCTTTGCCATTTCATTTGCTCGTGGCCAGTAAAAACCCGCTCGGTATGCTTTGGCCACGATTGGCCGAGAGGACCCATGGTGACCATAGGTCCCCGAGTGGATATCATTAAGAATCATTCGACCCTCCTCTGGGGTGATGCATCGCTGGGCAACTCTAGTCACACTTTCCCTGTACAGTCGACCACTTATCACGGTGAAGGCTTTAGATCGACGGACAATCTATCGCGCTTCATCTTCGTCTTCTGGCAATTCTTTCCTAAGAATATGTGCGATATACGGCATAGTC
Source organism: Triticum dicoccoides (assembly GCF_002162155.2). Lineage (NCBI taxonomy): Eukaryota > Viridiplantae > Streptophyta > Magnoliopsida > Poales > Poaceae > Triticum > Triticum dicoccoides. Next base: position 548,761,638 of record NC_041390.1, read on the forward strand.
CAGTCAGTAATGACGACCAGAACTTCCATGACTAGGTCGGCCACGGCTGGGATTTCAACTTCAGTCAGATTAGTGGAACTCTTAGGTTGCGGGGGCTCTTCTGTGAAGGGATCCTCTTGAACTGATGGTGTGTGAAGATGTTCCAAAAACACATTGCTGGGAATGGGCTCTCGCTTGGAACCTATTTTTGCTAGGTCATCCGCTGCCTGGTTCTTCAGTCGGGGAATGTGGTGGAGCTCTAGACCTTCAAACTTCTTTTCCAGTTTTCCTACTGCATTGCAATAACCAGTCATAGCTGGACTTCTGACATCCCAGTCCTTCATCACTTGATTGACCAACAAATCTGAGTCACCGTAGACCATTAGGCGATGAACGCCGAGTGAAATGGCCATTCGCATCCCGTACGAAAGTGCTTCGTATTCAGCTTCATTGTTGGAGGAATCAAAGTGAATCTGAAGGACATAACTGAGTTTGTCGCCTCATGGGGATACCAGAACTACTCCAGCGCCAGAACCATTCAACATCTTGGATCCATCAAAAAACATAGTCCAATGTTCCGAGTGGACTTGAGTCGGTTGTTGTTGCTCAATCCACTCGACAAGGAAATTTGCTATTGCCTGGGACTTGATTGCTTTCTTTTCCTCAAACTTGATATCCAATGGAAGGAGTTCAATCGCCCACTTTGCCACTCGACCAGTTGCATCTCTGTTGTTCAGAATTTCTAACAATGGAGCATCGCTGACGACTGTGATAGAGTGATCCGAGAAATAATGTGCCACTTTCTTCGAAGTCAAATAAATTCCATAAACAAGCTTCTGATAATGCGGGTATCTCTGCTTGGACGGAGTTAAGACTTCAGAAATACAGTACACTGGGCGCTGAACCTTGTAGGCTTTACCTTCTTCTTCCCGCTCGACCATGAGTACTATACTGACAACTTGTGCAGTGGCTGCAATATAAAGCAGTAAAGACTCTTTGCTGATTGGAGCAGCGAGCACCAGCTAGGTGGAAAGCAGGGTTTTGAGCTCTGCAAACGTTGCGTCAGCTTCAGGAGTCCACTTGAACTTATCAGATTTTTTCATCAATCGGTAAAGAGGCAATGCCTTTTCGCCGAGGCGAGAGATGAATCGACTTAAGGCGGCCAAACAACCAGTAAGCTTCTGAACATCGTGTATGCGCACATGGCTTTTCATTCGGAGTATTGCGCCAACTTTCTCTGGGTTAGCATCGATCCCACATTCGAAAACGAGGAAATTGAGTAACTTTCTGATGACCCACAAGTGTAGGGGATCTATCGTAGCCTTTTCGATAAGTAACAGTGTCGAACCTAACAAGGAGCAGAAGGAAATGATAAGCAGTTTTCAGTAAGGTATTCTCTGCAAGCACTGAAATTATCGGTAACAGATAGTTTTGTGATAAGGTAATTTGTAACGAGTAGCAAGTAGCAAGAAATAAAAGCAAATAAGGTGCAGCAAGATGGACCAATCCTTTTTGTAGCAAAGTACAAGCATGGACAAACTCTTATATGAAGGAAAGCGCCCCCGAGGACACATGGGAATTATCGTCAAGCTAGTTTTCATCACGTTCATATGATTCGCGTTCGGTACTTTGATAATTTGATATGTGGGTGGACCGGTGCTTGGGTACTATCCTTACTTGGACAAGCATCCCGCTTATGATTAACCCCCATTGCAAGCATCCGCAACTACAACAGAAGTATTAAGGTAAATCTAACCATATCATGAAACATATGGATCCAAATCAGCCCCTTACTAAGCAACGCATAAACTAGGGTTTAAGCTTCTGTCACTCTGGCAACCCATCATCTACTTATTACTTCCCAATGCCTCCCTCTAGTCCCAAACAATGGTGAAGTGTCATGTAGTTGATGTTCACATGACACCACTAGAGGGATGACAACATACATCTCATCAAAATATCGAACGAATACCAAATTCACATGACTACTCATAGCAAGACTTCTCCCATGTCCTCAGGAACAAACATAACTACTCACAAAGCATATTCATGTTCATAATCAGAGGAATATTAATATGCATAATGGAACTGAACATATGATCTTCCACCAAGTAAACCAACTAGCATCAACTACAAGGAGTAATCAACATTACTAGCAACCCACAGGTACCAATCTGAGGTTTGGATACAAAGATTGGATACAAGAGATGAACTAGGGGTTGAGATGAGATGGTGCTGGTGAAGATGTTGATGGAGATTAACCCCCTCCCAATGAGAGGATCATTGGTGATGATGATGGTGATGATTTCCCCCTCCCAGAGGGAAGTTTCCCCGGCAGAACAGCTCTGCCGGAGCCCTAGATTGGTTCCGCCAAGGTTCCACCTCATGGCGGCGGAGTTTTGTCCCATGAGCTTGCTTATGATTTTTTCCTCGACGAAAGACTCCATATAGCCAAAGATGGGCATCAAAGGGCCACCAGGGGGGCCATGAGGAAGGGGCACACTCAGGGGGGTAGGGCGCACCCCCACCCTCGTGGATGGTGGGTGGCCCTCCTCTGGTACTTTCTTCGCTCAGTATTTTTATATATTCTGAAAATAACTCCCGTGGAGTGTCAGGAATTTTGGAGATGTGCAGAATAGGTCTCTAATATTTGCTCCTTTTCCAGCCCAGAATTCCAGCTGTCGTCATTCCCCCTCTTCATGTAAACCTTGTAAAATAAGAGAGAATAGGCATAAGTATTGTGGCATAATGTGTAATAACAGCCCATAATGCAATAAATATTGATATAAAAGCATGATGCAAAATGGACGTATAAATTCCCCCAAGCTTAGACCTCGGTTGTCCTCAAGCGAAAGCCGAAATCGAAAAATATGTCCACATGTTTAGAGATAGAGATGTCGATAAAATAAAATACGGACATGAGGGCATCATGATCATTCTTAGAACAACATATATATATATATATATATATATATATATATATATATATATATATATATATATATATATATATATATATATAGGGAAAAGCAAAGCTATTGTGTTTCCCTCTAGAGGTTGCAATCTGAGCCAGATGCTCGTGTTGGGATATGGTCCACTTTCTTTCCCTCTAAAATTTTTCATCATTTTGGTTGTGTGAAGTTTTTTTCCTCTTTTAGATGAATCTGGACCACTTTCTCATGTGCATAGGCATTAGGCCCAGCCCGTAGCCTGGCATGCCTGCACTGTGTCAGTGTTCGAGCCGCCAGCAAAGAGTTTCAGCCCACGAAATGTTCTCAACATGCGATCGGTTCCTTGCGTAGGTAAGGTTCGTGCATTTTTTTATGGTTAATATTTTCGGCCGTGCTATGCTAAGTTTGTGGGCTGGGATATTTCCGTCCCGTTTCTCTCTCCCTTGCTCAGTCCTTCTCCACTCAAAAAAAACCATTGCTCTCTCTGCCTCGTTCTCCATCTCGGATCTAGATGTTCTCAGAAAAATAAATAAATCTTGATCTAGATCCCACCGCCCCAATCCTCTCCCTTCCATGGCCAGCTGCCTTCCCTTCCCTGGCGAGCAGCTCCGCTCGACCCTCTTCCACCCCTTCTCCGGAGGTCGTGGGCGTCGTCGGTGGAGCTCATCCATCACGGGCCATACGACGACCACCGTTGCCGGTGGAGCTCATCCATCAGGTGCTAATATGTAATTCATGGATGTCCGAGGAATCGCTCATTCGTCTCCCAGCCTCCTGCGCCATATCGCCAAACTGAAGTGGATTTGCGAGAACTATACTAGTTCTTATTTCGTTTTCCCCGTCCTCTTCCACAAGGCCAGATTTGTCTGGAGAATTACCTGCAGATTGGGGTAACCACATGCGTTGAAGTTGATTTTATGGTTGCTCAAAGGTGAGATTGCTGTTACATTATTTTGATTTGTTGCGAGTTCTTCACCCTGCTACCCAACTTCCTCTTCTGCTCATGTGCATTGTTCGTGTTCTGGCAAGTGTCGTTGTCCATTGTTTCATGTTTTAAAATTTTGATGTTTACACTCCATCGTTGTATGCAGTTCTGGAGCGAGCTGGATGGATTTTGAATTGGTTCCTTTCCATCATACATGGCTCGTGGTTCAAGTTTTAAGGTGTTATGTGCTACATGGATTAGCTGCCTCACCCTCTAAACTTTTTAGCTCGGGTGGCGGGGAAGATGCCCACGCCAATGGCTGTGCAGAACTCCCTGCCTGCGGCGACGCATCCACTTGCAACCGGGCCATGGGCGAGCCTGCTGTCACAGTCCTCGGAGGTGCGTGAATTGGGGTGGGTGGCTTACTGGTTATCCATTCGCTTCAAGATTTTCTGTCATGTTTCCATATATTTCATTTATGCTATTCTGACAATGATGAAACCTGCAAGATTTGTTAGCTTTACACTTCTCTGAAATTTTGGGAGTTACCCTTTACCTGATGGCAGATTTTCCAGTTTGTTTTAAATGATCATGAAGTGTCAATCTCTATATCTTTTAAACATGTGTTATCTGAATAAATGTTTGAGCACTGCGTGTGCACTATGTTCTCTGAATAAATGAAATGTGCACCCTGCTCTTTGATTGTGTGGCTATTTAGTTATGTGAGGATAGTGAGATTCTGAAGTGCAGATAGTGATGGATTTTTTGTTGAGGCTGACGGGTGAGCACATTTGTGCTTGCCTTTCATAGTTCATCTTTCCTCTTTTTTTTGCAATTATTGTTTTGGCCGATTAGGTTTTTTGGTTTGCCTTGCTGAATTTTGTAAAGTTAGTCAAAAAATCATGTACCTTGCCTTGCTGACAAGGTTGTATGATTAGTGAAGCTTTTATCAATATAAAGAGCAGCTCAAAGAGCACGCTCCTTGTCGCTCTCCCCTTCTCTAGTTTTTTTATAATAGACCAGATGTTCATGGAATCATCACCACCCTTGTTCTGGCTCCCTCCTCGCCCCTTCTCTGTAACAATGAGATTGATTTCTCCACTGTTTTTCGGCTCAATTTCTTGCTTCCATGCATGCAGTTTGTGCTTTTTATTTGAGATCTCGTAAGTTCCAGTTGGCTAAAGTTGTTCAGATATTGTGTGCGTGCCTCCGGCTGCTGGTGTGAAGAAAATTTGATGCCCATGTGTGTGCTTGTGGCCGCAATTGATATAATTCTTATTCAGGTCATGGCTGAACTTGTAGTTCTTATTCGGATCATGGCTGAACTGGTAGTGTAGAACATTGTTCTTGTCACATACTACTGCGTTGACCTGGAGTTTTTGAGCTCTTTCTCATTGTCGTGGTTTTAGTTATATTGATTCGTCTTGTACCCTAATACAATGTTACCCTCCCCCTGAATGTGGTAGTTTGTTGCCCAACTTGTGTTGAGTGCTGACCGAATGATAGTTATGTATCAAAATGAGATGAATAAGAATCCTTTTGTTTTTTCCCTAAGATATTGGTTCTAATTTCTAAAAAAACCGAAGTTACTAAGTTGTGTTCAGGGTTCTTACTACCACTCTGCAACTTGTACGAATTACTTGAAAGGAAAACAGAGCATGTTAAAGGACGTATCTGGTATGGCAACAATAGGAGGTGCAATAATCTGAACATTCTGACAAGCATGATGCACTCTTCTTAGACATTGTATGTGTAGCAGGGAATCATGGCACGACAACCAGTCCGGTCCTGGCCGCACTGGTCCCTGCATGTGCACCCGCTGGCCGCGGCCTTGTCGTCGCCATCGTCCAAGCCCACCATCCCATACCGCATCATGTCAATAGTCAGGCTACAAAGGCAACATAATCGTCCTCCTGCAATGGCTCAGATACAAAAGCTCTAGAATCAATTTAACAGTCGACTTGGGAGACAATCAAGGACAAAACTGGAATCGAAACGACGAGTATCAGACATTTGCGGCGACGTCTTTCCTGGAGGAGCACTATTTAGCTGTCGGCTGGAGCTTCTGATGGCGAGTTCTTTGGCTATATGCACACTACTACTTGTACCAAAGTGAATACTTTTTGGAGTTGAGTTTTCACCCTTGGTTACTCTTGGCTATTATGTACTCCCTCTGTCCCATAATGTAAGACATTTTTTAACGCTACAAAAAAATATATTACATTATGAGACGGAAGGAGTGGTTACGATTGTTTGAAACTTTTTTATACTATAAGAATAAGAGCATGGAGCTGGATATAGCAAGTCTTGCTCCCTATACGTCGACGCACCCGGTCACCCCTCAAATGCACGCGTCCACAACTCGATACCTCAAATCCGGTACCCGCTATCCATGCAACGTGATGAATGAAACTACATAGATAAACAAAACAAAGCAAAAAATGAACATAGATCAACAAAATTGCATAGGGGCAATATATACATCGCAGTTCGTCGGACCAAATACACACGATTCACTGCCTGACAATCTAGGATCTAAACTAAAATAACTAAATGGAGATGGTCAGAGAAAATTAGCATTTCCTCACCGGCCCCTTCCCCTTGCGGTCATCGGTGCGGTTGTACCCCTCTTTATTGGCGTCGACGGTGAAAGGAACATCATCGTCAGAGTTGGAGCCATCAGAGAGGCCAGACTCCTTGTCGGAGGAGATGACAACGGCCATCCTCCGGGTTGCGCGCAACTACACCTTGGCCATCCGGGCCGCCTATGCTTTCGCCGCATCCTCCGCCCTAGCCTTGCGCTTCGACTGCTCAATGGTGAGCCAGAGGGCTTTGGCGTTTTTGCGGAGCCGCCACGCATCGGTCTTCACCGACGCAAGGGAGCGGTGGAGGACCGTCGCGAGGAGCTGGTCCTCCAGATCCACTGGTGCGCACGCATGGTCCTGGCGTGCGGCCAATGCCCCCCCACCGCTGCCACCTCCTTTGCCTACTGTCGCTCGGTGGCGTGCAACCCACGCCTCCGATTCAGGTGTCCACGTCCTCGCCAGCACCGATGCGGGCATGAGTACCCAGTGGTGGTCGGGAACTCTGTCCGGAGCAGGGCAAGGTGGTAGAGATGTGTGCGTGGGCCGACGGATCAGCAGATGTGCGGAGCGCATAGAGCTGCGTGGACGCAACGATGGTGTGCCTCCAGAGCTTCTGCTACCACCCCGGTCCAACTGCGGCCGGCGCAGCGCGATGTGGAGGGCAAGCTCCTCCACGCCATCATCGACGTTGGATCTGCCACCGGACGCTACGATGATGTCGTCGCTCACCATAGATCGGAAGAGGAGTGGAGTGGAGAGACGAGGAGTGTGGTTTGACCACATTCTAGGGTTCGTCGGGAGTGGCGATATATGTGGGGCCATGATGGGCATGGCCTAAATATGCTATGGCACACACGCAGTCATCTATATGACTGTAGATCCCCTAAAATATTGACTGTAGATGGCAAAACAATGCATTCAACATTCAGCACTGCATTTTAGGCATGGCAAAACAATGCATTCATCCTCAGTTTACCATGTTGTTTGTCTAGAGCTAATCATGCATTACGTTTGGCAAGCAGATCAAAGACCATCAAACCAGGCCTTACAACCACGCTCAAATTCAACTTGTCAAATACCTCCTTTCTCTTTGCATGGTGGAGTCCACTGGACAAAATGCATGTATGTTTCCTCAATAAGCATACACGCATGTCTGGTACAACAGAAAGGGAGCCCTGAGATTTGATTGAGTTCCTATGAGCCCTCGCAAGCCAAAGACATTTTAGTTGTTGTCACGGACCATCTGCCATCGGAGTCCTGTCAATCACCCCTCGGTTCACGCAACAACTCTATTCTCGTTTGTACACACGATATAGCATATTCGACTCTAAGATTTAATATTTTCCACTATATAGTGGCCAAGGCCTTGTGACCAGAACTTGCGTCCTTTGATTCTGCATGGCTGGGGCATCTATTCCCAGTACTAAGTAAAAATTAATGTATGTTTTGTTTTCTAACAATCAACAGTATGTTGCTATCTGGTATTATACTAGTCCATGGATGGTGGGATCAATTGCATTTCTTGCTTGAATTAAAATAACTGAAATAACTTCTTCTCATTTCTCATAAGTACGCAACACGAAACAGTTCAAAATATATGCACGCACTGGCACACATAGCATTTTCACTTCTTTGCACATAATTTAGTTGTGGTGCTTCTAGTTTGACCAACACAAAGGTAATAGGATTAGGCAGGGACGGCTTATAGCGAGAGATACTTGGCAATGGTAATATGATTCTTATGTTTCTACTTGCTACATATTGTCCATTCATTATTATTGTTTCCTCTTAAGCGAGCTTAACTATGTTGGTGCCTTGACACACACAAAGAACACACACACACGCACGCACGCACACACACACGCACGCACGTGCGCGCGCACACACACGCACACCCACACGCACGCACACACGCACGCACGCACACATACACACACACAGAGAGAGAGTTTGGGGGTATGGATTGTCTGGAGCGCCGGCGGACCGTCAAAGGGACATTCTATTCCAGGGTGGTGCTCCCATGGGTACAACCCTCATGGTATAAAAAGGTGCCCGATCCAATAAAAAGAGTGCACACATATGATTGCGTAAGGTTTGGGCAATGAAAAATTCCCGTGTCATTATGATGATATGGGGATACTAGGCTAACGTGATGGGTATAAGTTGCACCACACACACAGAGATTAAATTATGGTCCGTCTATCCATACGACAAAACACACACACACACACACACACGAACACAAACACACGAAGAGAGAGAAAGAGAGAGAGAGGGCGGAAGGGGCAGGACGGGAATATACGAATTCTCGAGAGCAACAATGGACTTCCAAAGGAGCGGCTCAAAAAGGATGGTGCCCCGATGGGCATAATGTTCATGATAAATGGTGTCTAGTCCAATGAAAAGAGTGCACACATACTATTTGTGTAAAGTTCGTGCAGTGGAAAATGAAGGTTCATGTGTTATTATGACGATACAAGACCACCCTGATGGGTGTAACTTGCATGTTTCAATTACGATTGTTGTTCATGGTTGTTGTTTACTCTTAAGCGAGCTTAAGTACGTAAGTATTGGCACATTCACGCACACAAAGAACAAACAAACACACACAGACACACAGACACACACACAGAGAGAGAGAGAGAGAGGTTGGGAGTATGGATTGTCCAGAGCACCGGCGGACCATCAAAGGGACCTTCTATACCAGGGTGGTGCTCCGGTAGGTACATTGCTCATGGTATAAAAGGTGCCCGATAGAATAAAAAGAGTGCACACATACGATTGTGTAAGGTTTGGGCAATGGAAAATGAAGGTTCCCGTGTCATTATGACAATACAGGGATACTAGACTAACGTGATGGGTATAAGTTGCACGTTTCACTCATATTGTCTGGTGATAATTTGTGTTTCCTCCTATGCCAACTCTATAAACTTATGTTTTGAGTAAGTTTTACCATGTGAAGGGTTGGTGCCTAGATTGAATTATAGTTTGTCCATCCCTAGGACAAAAAAACCTACACACACACATGCACAGAGAGAGAGATAAAGAGGGGGTGAAGGGGCATGACGGGAATATATGAATTATCGTAGCAGCGACGGACTTTCAAAGGAGCGGCTCAAAAAGGATGGTGCCCCGATGGCCATAATGTTCATGATAAACAGTGTTTGGTCCAATGAAAAGAGTGCACACATACTATTGTGTAAAGTTCATGCAATGGAAAATGAAGGTTCCTGGGTCATTATGATGATAGAAGACCACCCTAAGGGCTGTAACTTGCATGTTTCAATTACGATTGTTATTCATTGTTGTTGTTTCCTCTTAAGCGAGCTTAACTACTTGACGCGCGCATGCACACACACACACACACACCAGTTGGGAGTATGGATTGTACGGAGCATTGGTGGACCGTCAAAGGGGCCACCTATACCAGGGTGGTGCTTCGATGGGTACAATGCTCATGGTATAAAAGGTGCCCGATCCAATAAAAATACTGCACACATACGATTATGTAAGGTTTGGGAAATGGAAAATGAAGGTTCCCGTGTCATTATGACAATACGGGGATACTAGACTAATGTGAGGGGTATAAGTTGCACGTTTCACTCATATTGTCTGGTGATAATTTGTGTTTCCTCCTATGCCAACTCTATAAACTTATGTTTTGAGTGAGTTTTACCACGTCAAGGGTTGGTGCCTAGATTGAATTATAGTTTGTCCATCCCTAGTACAAAACACACACACACACACACACACACACATAGAGAGAGAGATGATGGGAATATATGAATTGTCGGGAGCAATTGCGGACTTTCAAAGGAGCGACTAAAAAGGATGATGCCCTAATGGGTATAATGTTCATGGTAAAAGATGTTTGGTCCAATGAAAAGAGTGCACACATACTATTGTTCAAGGTTTGTGCAGTGAGAAATGAAGGTTCCTGTGTCATTATGATGATACAAGACCACCTTGAGGGATGTAACTTGCATGTTTCAATTACAATTTTTGTTCATTGTTGTTGTTTCCTCTTAAGCGAGCTTAACTACGTAAGTGTTGGCACATTGACGCACACAAAGAACACACACACACACACAAAGAGAGAGAGAGAGAGAGAGAGAGAGAGAGAGAGAGAGAGAGAGAGAGAGAGAGGTTGGGAGTATGGATTGCCACTCATGGTATATAAGGTGCCCGATCCAATAAAAAGAGTGCACACATACGATTGTGTAGAGTTTGGGCAATAGAAAATGAAGGTTCCCATGTCATTGTAACAATACATGGATACTAGACTAACGTGAGGGGTATATGTTGCACGTTTCACTCATATTGTCTGTTCATAATTTGTGTTTCCTCCTATGCCAACTCTATAAACTTATGTTTTGAGTGAGTTTTACCACGTCAAGGGTTGGTGCCTAGATTGAATTATAGTTTGTCCATCCCTAGGACAAAACACACACACACACACACGCACGCACGCACGCACACACACACACACACACACATACGCGCGCGCGCGCGCACACACACACACAGAGAGATAGAGAGAGAGAGAGAGGGAATGCATATATGAGTTGTCGGGAGCAATGGTGGACTTTCAAAGGAGCGACTCAAAAAGGGCGGTGCCCCAATTGGTATAATGTTCATGGTGAAAGATGTCTGGTCCAATGAAAATAGTGCACAAATACTATTGTGCAAATTTTGTGTAGTGAGAAATGAATGTTCCTCTATCATTGTGATGATACAAGACCACAATGAGGGGTGTAACTTGACGATACAGGACCAACATGAGGGGTGTAATTTGCATGTCTCAATTATGATTGTCCATTCATTATTGACGTTTCCTCTTAACCAAGCTTAACTACGTCAAGTGTTAGCGCCTAGACACACACACACACACACAGAGAGAGAGAGAGGTTGGGAATATGGATTATCGGGAGCGCCAGGGGTCCGTCAAAGGGACCTTCTATACCAGGGTGGTGCTTTGATGGGAACAACGCTGATGGTATAAAAGGTGCCCAGTCCGATAAAAAGAGTGCACAAATACGATTGTGTAAGGTTTGGGCAATAAAAAATGAAGGTTCCTGTGTCATTAGGAAAATACGGGGAAACTAGACTAACGTGAGGAGTATAAGCTGCATGTATCACTAATAATTGGTTGTTCATAATTTGTGTTTCCTCCAATGGCAACTCTATAAACTTATGTTTTGAGTGAGTTTTACCATGTGAATTGTTGGTGCCTAGATTGAATTATAGTCCATCTATCCCTAGGACAAAACGCATGCTCACACACACAGACACACACACACACAAAGAGAGAGAGAGAGAGAGGGGAAGGACAGAATATATGAATTGTCGGAAGGAGCGACGGACCTTCAATGGAGTGGCTCAAAAAGGGTGGTTCCCCGATAGGTGTAATATTCATGGTAAAAGGCGTCTGGTTCAATGAAAAGAGTGCACACATACTATTGTGCAAGGTTTTGGTAGTGGAAATGAAGGTTCCTATGTTATTATGATGATACAAGACCACCATGAGGGGTGTAACTTGCATGTTTCAATTACGATTGTCCTTTCATTATTGTTCTTTCCTCTTAAGCAAGTATTGGCGCCTTGACACACACACACACACACATAGAGAGAGAGAGCGAGAGGTTGGGAGTATGGATTGTCCGGAGCGCTGACGGACCGTCAAAGGGACCTTCTATACCAAGGTGGTGCTTCGATGGGTACAACGCTCATGGTATAAAAAGGTGCCCGGTCCAATAAAAAGAGTGCACACATATGATTGTGTAAGGTTTGTGCAACAAAAAATGAAGGTTCCCATTTCATTATGACAATACGGGGATACTAGACTAACGTGAGGGGTATAAGTTGCATGTTTCGCTCATAATTGTCTGTTAATAATTTGTGCTTCCCCATACACCAACTCTATAAACTTTTGTTCTGAGTGAGTTTTACCACGTCAAGGGTTGGTGCCTCGATTGAATTATAGTCCGTCTATGCCTAAGAGAAAACACACACACACACACACACATAGAGAGAGAGGGGGGGAATATGATTGTGTAAGGTTTGGGCAATGGAAAATGATTGTTCCCGTGTTATTATGACGACACGGGGATACCAGACTAACTTAAGGGGTCTAAGTTGCATGTTTCACTCATAATTGTCTATTCATAATTTGTGTTTCCTCCTATGCCAACTCTATAAACTTATGTTTTGAGTGAGGTTTACCACATCAAGGGTTGGTGCCTAAATTGAATTATAGTCCATCTAACCCTAGGACATAACACGCACATGCACACACACACACGCACACCAGAAAAGAGTGAAAAAGGGAGAGAGAGAGAGAGAGGTATTGGGACTATATGGATTGTCGGGAGCGGCGACGAATATTCAAAGGTAGTACCTCGACCATGGTGGTGCCCGATGGGTACAATGATCTTGGTGCCTACATTAAATTATAATCCGTACAACAAGAGAGAGAGAGAGAGAGAGAGAGGACGAGAGTATATGAATTACCGGGAGCGTCGACGGGGAGCTAGATCCGACCATTATAGGAGGCGGGGGAGCACTGGAGAGGTTTGCTGCCTCTACCCGGAGCACGTCGATAGCGGTGGCAAATAAGCACGCTCCAGCGATGCTCGTGATGTAATGAGAGTTGTATCGACGTTAGTAGTTTTAGTAACTTTTTACTACCTTAGTCCGAAAATACTTGTTGGAGAAATGGGTAAAAATGGATGTATGTAGAATTAAAATGCGTCTAGATACATCCATTTCTTCGACAAGTATTTCCGAACAGAGGGAGTATGCAATATTTTATAAATCTCAAGTAAGCATCTATGTGAGATGTTTTGAATCAGGTTTGATGTACTAGTTTCAACCAAATATGCACCGAATGTTATGTTCATGTGCTAGTGAAATTAATGTTGAAAACTCCAAACTGGGAATGACATGAACACGGCGCCTATCTTTAAGCATGACAGTACAATGAACATCAGAAAAAATACATCCAGATCCGTAGACTATCTAACGACGACTACAAGCACTGAAGTAAGCCAAATGCACACCGTCGTCATCGCCCTGCCTTGCCGGAGCCGGGCAAAACTTGTTGTAGTAGATAATCAGGTAGTCATCGTGCTAAGGCCCTATAGGACCAGGGCACTAGAACAACAACCTAGCATAGATCAGAATGATCCAACCTGAAGACACATGAACGTAGACACACTACGACCAGATCCGAACAAACCCATCAGAGACACACCTTCACATGCCCACAGAAGATGCTAGACGCACCACCGAGACGGGGGGGAGGTGGGGAGAACCTTATTCCATCTTTAGGGAGCCTCCGCTGTCTGGTCTTCCTAAGCAGGACACAAATCCTAACAAAACTAGAAGGAACATCTAAAAGCAGAGCCCTCGCACTGGCAAGGGCCGGGATCCCCCGCCCCGCTATGGCCCTAAGACCGCTTGAGACGAGGCGGACCGCCGGCGGTGCAAGCAGGAGGTAGAGAAACCCTAGGGTTTTTTTGGAGGGAGGGGGAGGAGGAGGCGGCTGCGTGCTGGTTCTCCTAGCACGACGCCTATCAACGGGATCACCGTAATATATACATTTTCAATGTTGAAATTACTTTATACTTGCATTTTGTATGTGCACTATACTTACGCACATTTTTATTACAATTTTGATAAGAAAGAAGTACTTGATAATAAAAATAGAAAAATAAAGAAGTATTCGTCGCTCATCATATCTCCATCATTATTCTCTCTATATTCCTGTATCAGTTTCTATCTCGGTATATAGACACTTTGTAAATTATCTAGATAGACTTAAATCATTAGGTCATGCGCTAGCTGGTAAGTTTATTTTGAACATCAAGACAGTCAAATCAATTTGACCACTTGCGAACAGAAAGGAATATGGCATACCCGTGACCACGGTCCAAACATTGGCAGGTCACGACAGAGAAAAAGACACGCGATGTTGCAGTATGTCAACAATACCCGTGACCAAACCATCTTCTTACCGGAGCAGCCTGCACCAAAGAGAGAGACAGGCTTCTCCTTCACCAGAAGAATGACCACGGAGCGCACGGCGAGGAATTCGTCAACCAGCAAATTGATCAGTTTTCATTCCGGCAGCCTTTTTTTTACTTATTTTCTTTGAATCCCTGGGCTGACTTGAATCTTATTTTGGAACAGAGGGAGTTACTCCAATGAGACGTGCCTTTATCAAACAACCATCAGACTTTTTATATTGCGGTATAATCTTAAAGCGCATGTGAATAATATATACTGTAGTTTTCTTACTATACTGATTGGCATCCCATGGAGGGATAGCCCACCTCGTATTTCATTGCAGGAACGAGCATTGAGACTTGTTTTACTGTCAGCCGAGAAATTTAAGTAGTGCACCAAGCGCAGATGTATTACGAAATTACAAAAAAAAAATCCATACCTGCCTCTCACTGGACTGGTTGACAGAAACGCTTTCTGCAGCAAGAACATCACATGGTGGTTCGATGATCCCAGCAAAATGGTCCTCAACCTTGATAATACTCTTTGAGAGACTCCCCTTGGAACTACTTGCATCTCCCAAACCAAACCTCCCATTGAAGCCAGTGTACTTTGCTCAAACTTGTAGAAGAGATGCATCACTATATAGGGCGGATTGAAGCTATGCTGCAATAAAATGGTGCTGTAAAAACAATAGCTGCCATGTAATATTTAGTACATAAACATTTTTGGGACTGCATTTGATGCTGCTTTTGTCACGGCGAGTACCGGTCAGAAAAGCTTGCACTTCACAATAAGTTGACGATTCATCAAGTTCTCCAGTCTCGAAACGAACGGATTGTATGAATGCTTGGTTAACTACCAACACATTGGGTTCCATTACATGTGGCTCTCCTGCTTGAACTTTTCATAATAAATGAACAAAGAAACTAGTAGAAACCATGGTATGTAATGCAACTTGAAGCTGGCAGGTTTGCTTCTTGAAAATGCGGCAGATTTATTAGAGATCTCATTTTTGGTTGCATTAGATGATTGCTTCCAGGCTCAAACTCAAATTCCTAGTTTTTCACGGGCAAGAATGCATTGCTGTATTGCCCGTAATGGAAGGATGCATGTAGATTGTGGCAGAATTTATTGCCCACAATGGAAGGATGCATTGTTGTATCCAGTTTGGTTGCAATGTATGGCGATGCTCAGGCTCAAACAATAAAAAGTTCCGAACCGTAAGGAGTGGAGGCAGATGATGGACGGTCATTTTGCTAAAAAAGAAGGCCACGGATGGAACCTTTTGAAGATAGCAAAGCAACAAAACCTACTCCATAGCCTTGCCGAAACTGTTGCATGTGAGAGCCCCGATGTTGGAAAGTGGCTGCAAACGAACTCTGGATACACCTGACACTACAGGCCCTAGGTTGTCGTTTTTGTCCAAGCGCCAGTAAAGTAGAGGCACATGGCTTCCTCTTTGGACAGTGAGATCACCAATAATTCCAGAAATTGAAACCTTATCCGCGACAAAGTTCGAATCTCCAGGCAATTGAAAGGTTCTGATAGAAATGTCTGTAGCTAGTGTTGATAGGAAAGCCGTGCTCTCTCTATATATTGTCATATGATCTCCCATGCTAAAGTAACAATTCATTCACATACTCAAGTATGAATCAGAAACTTCATTGAAAACTAACAAACTATAATTTCAGTCATTGAAGCAATTCCAGTTTATCATAACATAGGAAAGAGTCAATATAAGAGCTTTTCAGAAAGTCCACACACTCAACCATCATTTAGTCTTTCACAATTGCTAACACTCACGCGATATTTATGGTTATGAAGTTTTAATCGGACACAGAGAAAGATAGGGGCTTATAGTTTTGCCTCCCAATGTTTTACCTCAAGGGTAATGTCAACAATAATAGTTCATGAAAACCCACATCCAATTAGCCATATATATCAGGATCTTTCCAACACATTGTGCTTGCCAAAGGATAAAATGTAAAAATGAAAGGTGAAGATCACCATAAATCTTATATGAAGTATAAGATGAAAGTAAAAGATAGGCCCTTCGCAGAGGGAAGCAGAGGTTGTCATGCGCTTTTATGGTTGGATGCACAAAATCTTAATGCAAAAGAATGTCACTTTATATTGCCACTTATGATATGGACCTTCATTATGCAGTCTGTCGCTTTTATTTCTTCCACATCACAAGATCGTATAAAGCTTATTTTCTCCACATTAATAGATCATACATATTTAGAGAGAATTTTTTATTGCGTGCACCGATGACAACTTACTTGAAGGATCTTACTCAATCCAT
Source organism: Triticum dicoccoides (assembly GCF_002162155.2). Lineage (NCBI taxonomy): Eukaryota > Viridiplantae > Streptophyta > Magnoliopsida > Poales > Poaceae > Triticum > Triticum dicoccoides. The sequence goes on from NC_041390.1 coordinate 548,778,390, forward strand.
AGGTAGGTATAGTGGACTCTCATGGAAAAAATGGGTTTAGGGATATTTGGAAGCACAAGTAGTATCTCTACTTGGTGCAAAGAAATTGGCTAGAAAGAGAGGGAAAGGCAAGCTCAACATGTTGGATGATCCATGAATTTATAATTTATCTCAGTTGTAAGAAAACATAACCCATTACGTCGTCTTCCTTGTCCAACATCAACTCTTTATCATATCATACTTTAATGAGTGCTCACAATTATAAAAGATGTCCAAGATAGTATATTTATATGTGAAAACCTCTCTTTCTTTATTACTTCACATTAATTGCAACGATGACCAAAACTATGTTTGTCAACTCTCAACAACTTTTATTCATCATACTCTTTATATGTGAGCTCATTACTCTCCATAAGATCCATATGATCTCTTTATTTCTTTTTATTTCTTCTCTTTTTATTTTATTCCCTCAAGATTATAGCAAAATAATCAAGCCCTTGACTCAACTCTAATCTTTATTATATAGCTCACGGACTCGATTACATAGAAAGATCATAAAGCAAAACTCAAAACTAGATCATTCTAAAACTTTATTCTACTAGATCAAGATATTATCAAAAGGATCGAACTAAGAAAAAGGGTAAAGATAAAAGTGATTGTGATACGATACCGGGGCACTCCCCCAAGCTTGGCAGTTGCCAAGGGGAGTGCCCATACCCGATGCTTAGTTCTTCTTTGTTGGTGAAGAAGGTGTTGGCTTTGTTGATGGCGTAGGCTTCTTCCTTAATTTGCGCTTGAGGACAGAATGTTGATCCCTCATGTCATCGATCTCCTGCTCCAGGCTTAGTATCTTTTTGCATAATTCCTGCTTGTTTTCCTGCAAGAGGCGAAAAGGGATAAACTCGATCTTAGGTTTCTTTGCTCTATCCGGGAGGCTTGACTTTTTGAACTCCACATGCATGTCCCCAGGTTGACGTAATGGGTTCATCTTCATCTGAGCTCGTCTCCTCCTTTCCCTTAGGTTCATAGTCCTCTTCTTCTTCCGTAGTCCAACCACAATGCTCCACATCCCCATAGACCTTAGGATCAGTAAGGTAGTCGGCCACATAGCTTTCTCCTTCCGAATCCTGGGACGACATGTTGCTCAAATCTATAGCAGGCCAGCTCGAAACAAAGACAGGAGATATTTGCGTGATACGGTGGTCAAAACCTTTGGGAGATTATATAATGATTTTTACTGACCAAAAGAAGTATCGTGCAAGAAAATAGAGTCTGGAGAGCGCACGAGGTGCCCATGAGGCAGGGGGGGTGCGCCCTCCACCCTCGTGGAAGCCTCGTGTCCTTTCCGGACTGCTTCTTATTTTCCTATTTTCTTAAATATTCCAAAACGGAGAAAAAATGCCATTAGAACTGTTTTGGAGTCGGTTTACTTACCGTACCACGTACCCATTCCTTTTCGGAGTCTGAAATGTTCTGGAAAGTGTCCCTTATGTATTCCTCCGGGGTTACAGTTTCAATAACATTAGTTTCAACATTTATAGGATTACCTGAGATATAACGTTTCATTCTTTGGCCGTTCAGCACCCTCAGATTTGTGCCTTCAAAGTTGTTGATTTTTATGGCACCGGAACGATAGACCTCCTCGATGACGTAAGGACCTTCCCATTTAGAGAGAAGTTTGCCTGCAAAAAATCTTAAACGAGAGTTGTATAGCAATACATAATCACCTACATTAAACTCACATTTTTGTATCCTTTTATCATGCCATCTTTTAACTTTTTCTTTAAACAGCTTGGCATTTTCATAGGCCTGAGTTCTCCATTCATCAAGTGAGCTAATGCCAAATAACCTCTTCTCACTGGCACGTTTGAAATCATAATTGAGTTGTTTGATGGCCCAATATGCCTTATGTTCTAATTCGATAGGTAAGTGACATGCTTTTCCATAAACCATTTTATATGGAGACATACCTATAGGATTTTTATATGCAGTTCTATCAGCACATAATGCATCATCAAGTTTCTTGGACCAATTCTTTCTAGATCTATTAATAATCTTTTGCAAAATTAATTTAAGCTCTCTATTGCTAAGCTCTACTTGACCACTAGACTGTGGATGATATGGAGATGCAATTCTATGATTAACATCATACTTAGCAAGCATTTTACGAAAGGCACCATGAATAAAATGTGAACCATCATCAGTCATTAAATATAGTGACTCCAAACCTCGGAAAAATAACTTCTTTAAGCATCTTAATAGAGGTGTTATGATCAGCACTACTAGTTGGAATAGCTTCTACCCACTTAATAAAGTAATCAACATCAACTAAAAATATGTGTATACCCATTAGAGGAAGGAAACGGTCCCATATAATCAAAGCCCCAAACATCAAATGGTTCAATAACAAGTGAATAATTCATAGGCATTTCTTGACGTCTACTAATATTACCAATTCTCTGACATTCATCGCAAGATAAGACAAACTTACGGGCATCCTTGAAGAGAGTAGGCCAATAAAAACCGGATTGCAATACCTTATGTGCAGTTCTATCTCCAACATGGTGTCCTCCATAAGCTTCGGAGTGACACTTGCATAGGATCTGTTCCTGTTAATGCTCAGGTACACAACATCTAATAACACCATCTACTCCTTCTTTATAAAGGTGTGGGTCATCCCAGAATTAATGTCTTAAATCATAGAAAACCTTTTTCTTTTGCTGGTATGTGAAACTAGGTGGTATAAATTTAGCAACAATGTAATTAGCATAATCAGCATACCATGGAGTAGTACGAGAAGCATTTATGACATCTAATTGTTCATCAGGAAAGCTATCATATATAGGTAGTGGGTCATCAAGAACATTCTCTAACCTAGACAAGTTGTCTGCAACGGGGTTCTCAGCTCCCTTTCTATCAATAATATGCAAATAAAATTCTTGTAGTAGGAGAACCCATCTAATAAGTCTAGGTTTACCATCTTTCTTTTCCATAATATATTTAATAGCAGCATGATCGGTGTGAATAGTTACTTTAGAATCAACAATATAAGGTATGAACTTATCACAAGCAAATACAACTGCTAAGAATTCCTTTTCAGTAAAAGCATAATTTCTCTGGGCATTGTCTAGATTTTTACTAGCATATTGAATAACATTTAATTTTTTATCAACTCTTTGTCCTAGAACAACACCTACAGCATAGTCACTAGCATCACACATGATTTCAAAGGGTAAATTCCAATCAGGAGGCTGAACAATAGGTGCAGAAATCAAGGCTTTCTTAAGTATTTCAAATGCTTCTACACAATCATCATCAAAGACAAAAGGAATATCTTTTTGTAATAGGTTAGTCAGAGGCCGGGAAATTTTTGAGAAGTCCTTAATGAACCTTCTATAAAAACTGGCATGACCAAGGAAACTTCTTATACCTTTGATGTCCTTGGGACACGGAATATTTTCAATAGCATCAACTTTAGCTTTGTCAACTTCAATACCTCTTGCAGAAATTTTATGCCCCAAGACAATACCTTCATTAACCATAAAGTGGCACCTCTCCCAATTCAAGACAAGGTTAGTTTCTTCACATCTCTGCAAAACTCGATCAAGGTTGATCAAGCAATCATCAAAACAGGATCCATAAAAAAGAAATCATCCATGAAAACTTCACAAATCTTTTCACGAAAGTTAGAGAATATAGCGCTCATACATCTTTGAAAAGTAGCAGGTGCATTACATAAACCAAAAGGCATACATCTATAAGCAAAGGTACCAAAAGGGCAAGTAAAAATGGTATTTTCTTGATCCTCAGCTGACACAGGTATTTGGGAGAAACCAGAGTAACCATCTAGAAAGCAAAAATGTGTATGTTTGGATAATATTTCTAACATTTGATCAATAAAAGGCAAAGGGTAATGATCTTTTTAGTAGCTTTATTTAGTTTGCGGAAATAAGTTACCATCCTATAACATGTAATAATTATTTGTGGAATCTATTCATATTTATCATTAGGAACAATAGTAATACCTCCCTTCTTGGGGACACAATGTACAGGACTTACCCACTGACTATCAGCAACGGGATAAATTATACCTGCCTCAAGGAGCTTTTATATTTTCTTTCTTACCACTTCTTTCATCTTAGGATTTAGCCGTCGTTGGTGATCATCAAGAGTATATCCAATAGCAGCACGGTGCTTCTTCAGAGTTTTCAATAATTTCTCTTCTTCATGCTTTGAAAGGTTAGCACTAATAATAACAGGATATATCTTCTTTTCATCAGGATAAGCATATTTAAGAGTATCAGGCAATGGTTCAAGCTCAAACACGGGATCACCCTTGGGTGGAGGAGGATCCCCTAGGATTTCAACAGGCAAGTTGTGTTTCAGAATAGGTCCCTATTTAAATAATACTTCATCTATTTCCCTTCTTTCATTCATAAACATATTGTTTTCATGGTCTAGCAAATATTGTTCTAAAGGATCAGTAGGAGGCACGGCAATAGAAGCAAGACCAATAATTTCATCTTTACTAGGCAATTCTTTATCATGGGGTTGTCTATGCAATTTAGCGAAATTAAACTCATGAGACATATCCCCTAAACCAACAGAAACATATCCTTATTGCAGTCTATCTTAGCATTAACAGTATTCAAGAAGGGTCTACCAAATATAATGGGACAACACCTATCTTGTGGAGAACCGAGAACAAGAAAATCAGCAGGGTATTTAACTTTCCCACACAAGACTTCAACATCACTAACAATCCCAACTGGTGAAATAGTATCTCTATTGGCAAGCTTAATTGTAACATCAATCTCTTCTATCTTAGTAGGTGCAATACCATGCATAATTTCTTGGTATAAGGAATGAGGTATTGCACTTGCACTAGCACCCATATCACATAAGCCATGATAGCAATGATCTCCTATTTTAACAGAAATAACAGGCATGCCTACAACAGGTCTATGTTAATTTTTAGCATCAGGTCTAGCAATTCTAGCAGCTTCATTGCAGAAGTAAATAACATGCCCTTCAATATTATCGTCCAAGAGATCTTTAACCATAGCGATACTAGGTTCAAATTTAATTTGCTTAGGGGATTTAGGTGTCTTAATATTACTTCTGTTAACCACAGTTGAAGCTTTAGCATGATCCTTTATTCTAACAGGGGAAGGTGGTTTCTCAATATAAGTAGTAGGAACAACAGGATCATTATAAGTGATAGTCTTTTCTTCAACTTTAATAGGTGCAACTACCTTTAAATGGGAGGATTATATTTAAACCACTTCTCCTTAGGGAGATTAACATGAGTACCAAAGGATTCATAGAAAGAAGCTACTATCTCAGAGTCAAGTCCATATTTAGTGCTAAATTCACGGAAAACATCGATATCCATAAAATATTTAACACAATCAAACTTAGGTGTTATACCCGACTCCTTACCTTCGTCGAGGTCCTAATCTTCAGAGTTGCATTTAATTCTTTCCAATAAATCCCATTTGAATTCAATAGTCTTCATCATAAAAGATCCAGTACAAGAAGTATCGAGCATGGAGCGATTACTGAGAGAAAGCCGAGCATAAGATTTTTGAACAATCATTTCTTTTGAGAGCTCATGATTGGGGCATGAATATAACATTGACTTAAGCCTCCCCCAAGCTTGAGCGATGCTTTCTCCTTCGCGAGGCCAAAAATTATGTATATAATTACGATCACGATGAACAAGATGCATAGGATAAAACTTCTCATGAAATTCCAATTTCAATCATTGGTAGTTCTATGATCCAATATCATCACATAGCCTCAACCATGTCAATGCATCTCCCTTCAAAGATAAAGGAAAGACCTTCTTCTTGATAACATCATCGGGCATACCTGCAAGCTTAAATAATCCACAAACCTCATCCACATAGATTAAGTGTAAATCGGGATCCAATGTTCCATCACCTTTGAAAGGATTAGCTAGCAGTTTCTCTATCATACCCGAAGGAATTTCAAAGTAAACATTTTCAGTAGGTTCAGTAGGTTGAGGAGCAATGATACGTCTCCAACGTATCTATAATTTTTGATTGCTCCATGTTATATTATATTCTGTTTTGGACATTATTGGGCTTTATTACACACTTTTCTATTATTTTTGGGACTAACCTACTAACCGGAGGCCTAGCCCAGAATTGTTGTTTGTTTTCCTATTTTAGGGTTTCAAAGAAAAGGAATATCAAACGGAGTCCAAACGGAATGAAACCTTCGGGAACGTGATTTTTGGAACGAACAAGATCCAGGAGACTTGGACCCTACGTCAAGCAACCAACAGGGAAGCCATGAGGTAGGGGCGCGCCTACCCCCCAGGTGTGCTTTCCACCCTCGTGGGCCCCCTGTTGCTCCACCGACGTACTTCTTCCTCCTATATATACCTACATACCCCCAAATGATCAGATACGGAGCCAAAACCCTAATTCCACTGCCGTAACTTTCTGTATCCACGAGATCCCATCTTGGGGCCTGTTCTGGAGCTCCGCCGGAAGGGGCATCGATCACAGAGGGCTTCTACATCAACACCATAGCCTCTCCGATGAAGTGTGAGTAGTTTACCTCAGACCTTCGGGTCCATAGTTATTAGCTAGATGGCTTCTTCTCTCCTTTTGGATCTCAATACAAAGTTCTCCCCCTCTCTTGTGGAGATCTATTCGATGTAATCTTCTTTTGCTGTGTGTTTGTTGAGACCGATGAATTGTGGGTTTATGATCAAGTTTATCTATGAACAATATTTGAATCTTCTCTGAATTCTTTTATGTATGATTGGTTATCTTTGCAAGTCTCTTGGAATTATTAGTTTGGTTTGGCCTACTAGATTGATCTTTCTTGTAATGGGAGAAGTGCTTAGCTTTGGGTTCAATCTTGCGGTGTCCTTTCCTAGTGACAGTAGGGGCAGCAAGGCACGTATTGTATTGTTGCCATCGAGGATAACAAGATGGGGTTTTCATCATATTGCATGAGTTTATCCCTCTACATCATGTCATCTTGCTTAAGGCGTTACTTTGTTCTTATGAACTTAATACTCTAGATTCATGCTGAATAGCGGTCGATGTGTGGAGTAATAGTAGTAGGTGCAGGCAGGAGTCGGTCTACTTGTCTCGGACGTGATGCCTATATACATGATCGTACCTAGATATTCTCATAACTATGCTCAATTCTGTCAATTGCTCAACAGTAATTTGTTCACCCACCGTAAAATACCTATGTTCTTGAGAGAAGCCACTAGTGAAACCTATGGCCCCCAGGTCTATCTTCATCATATTAATCTTCCAATACTTAGTTATTTTCATTGCTTTTATTTTACTTTGCATCTTTATCATAAAAATATTATCTTATCATATCTATCAGATCTCACTCTCGTAAGTGGCCGTGTAGGGATTGACAACCCCTTATCGCGTTGGTTGTGTGGATTTATTTGTTTTGTGTAGGTGCGAGGGACTGGCGCATAGCCTCCTACTGGATTGATACCTTGGTTCTAAAAAACTGAGGGAAATACTTATGCTACTTTGCTGCATCACTCTTTCCTCTTCAAGGGAAAACCAACGCAGTGCTCAAGAGGTAGCAAGAAGGATTTCTGGCGCTGTTGCCGGGGAGGTCTACGCAAAAGTCAACATACCAAGTACCCATCACAAACCCTTATCTCCCGCATTACATTATTTTCCATTTGCCTCTCGTTTTCCTATCCCCTATTTCACCCTTGCCGTTTTATTCGCCCTCTCTCTCTCTATCCTCCATCTCTTTTTCTATTTGCCTCTTTTTGCCCGTTCCTCGTTTGCTTGTGTGTTGGATTGCTTGCTTGTCACGATGGCTCGAGATAACACTAAATTGTGTGACTTTACCAATACCAACAACAATGATTTTATTAGCACTCCGATTGCTCCTCTTACCGATGCCGAATCTTGTGAAATTAATGGTGCCTTGCTGAATCTTGTCATGAAAGATCTGTTTTCCGGCCTTCCTAGTGAAGATTCCGCTACCCATCTAAATAGCTTCGTTGATTTGTGTGATATGCAAAAGAGGAAATATGTGGAAAATGATATTGTTAAATTTAAGCTATTTCCTTTTTCGCTTAGAGATCGTGCTAAAGCTTGGTTTTCGTCTTTGCCTAAAAATAGTATTGATTCTTGGAATAAGTGCAAAGATGCTTTTATCTCTAAGTATTTTCCTCCCGCTAAGATCATCTCTCTTAGAAATGATATTATGAATTTTAAGCAACTTGGTCATGAACATGTTGCACAAGCTTGGGAGAGGATGAAATTAATGATATGTAATTGCCCAACACATGGTTTGAATTTGTGGATGACTATACAAAACTTTTATGCCGGATTGAATTTTACTTCTAGAAATCTTTTAGATTCGGCCGCGAAAGGCACTTTTACGGAAATCACATTAGGAGAAGCTACTAAACTCCTAGATAATATTATGGTTAATTATTCTCAATGGCACACTGAAAGATCTACTAATAAAAAAGTGCATGCGATAGAAGAAATTAATGTTTTGAGTGGAAAGATAGATGAACTTATGAAATTATTTGCTAATAAAAGTGTTTCTTCTGATCCTAATGATATGCCTTTGTCTACTTTGATTGGGAATAATAATGAATCTATGGATGTGAATTTTGTTGGTAGGAATAATTTTGGTAACAACGCGTATAGAGGAAACTTTAATCCTAGGTCGTATCCTAGTAATTCCTCTAATAATTATGGTAATTCCTAAAACAATTCTTATGGAAATTATAATAAGATGCCCTCTGATTTTGAATCTAATATTAAAGAATTTATTACTTCGCAAAAGAATTTCAATGCTGTGATTGAATAAAAATTACTTAAGATTGATGAGTTGGCTAGGAACGTTGATAGAATTTCCCTGGATGTTGATTCTTTGAGACTTAGATCTATTCCTCCTAAGGATGATATCAATGAGTCTCTCAAAGTCATGAGAATTTCCATTGGTGAATGCAAAGAAAGAACCGCTAGGATGCGTGCTAAGAAAGATTCCTTTATAAGAGCGTGTTCTTCTAGTTTCCATGATAATAAAGATGAAGATCTAAAAGTTATTGATGTGTCCCCTATTAAATCTTTGTTTTGCAATATGAATCTTGATAATGATGGGGCTGAATACGATCCACCTTTACCTCGAAGGCGTTCCAAAAATTCGGAGTTTTTAGATCTTGATGCTAAAATTGATAAAAGTGGGACTGAAGAGATCAAAACTCTAGATGTTAATGAACCTACTATTTTGGATTACAAGGAATTTAATTATGATAGCTGCTATTTGATAGATTGTATTTCCTTGTTGCAATCCGTGCTAAATTCTCCTCATGCTTATAGTCAAAATAAAGCTTTTACCAAACATATCGTTGATGCTTTGATGCAATCTTATGAAGAAAAACTTAAGTTGGAAGTTTCTATCCCTAGAAAACTTTATGATGAGTGGGAACCAACTATTAAAATTAAAATTAAAGATCATGAATGCTATGCTTTGTGAGATTTGGGTGCTAGTGTTTCCATGATTCCAAAGGCTTTGTGTGATTTGTTAGGTTTCCGTGATTTTGATGATTGCTCTTTAAACTTGCACCTTGCGGATTCCACTATTAAGAAACCTATGGGAAGCATTAATGATGTTCTTACTGTTGCAAATAGAAACTATGTGCCCATAGATTTTATTGTTCTTGACATAGATTGCAATCCTTCATGTCCTATTATTCTTGGTAGACCTTTCCTTAGAACGATTGGTGCAATTATTGATATGAAGGAAGGAAATATTAGATTCCAATTTTCGTTAAGGAAAGGCATGGAACAATTTCCTAGAAAGAAAACTAAATTACCTTATGAATCTATTATGAGAGCCACTTATGGATTGCCTACCAAAGATAGCAATACCTAGATCTATCCTTGCTTTTTATGCCTAGCCAGGGGCGTTAAACGGTAGCGCTTGTTGGGAGGCAACCCAATTTTATTTTTATTCCTTGATTTTTGCTCCTGTTTAGTAATAAATACTTTATCTAGCCTCTATTTTGGTTGTGTTTTTGTGTTTAATTAGTGTTTGTGCCAAGTAGAACCGTTGGGAGGACTTGGGGAAAGTCTTGTTAATCTTGCTGTAAAAAATAGAAACTTTAGCGCTCACGAGAACTGCTGCCATTTTTATTTGGAAAGTGCTATTTAGTTAATTCTTTTTGAAGATGACTAGCAAAAATGCCCGTGCAATTCTACGGGAGAAAAAATAACACACGCCGGTGGGACATGGAACTATGTTTTACAAATCATATTCGGTACAACCTTCCTTAGCTAAAAGATGGGCAACTTTGTTCGCCAAACGACGCACCCAACAAACCTTGGACTCCACCAAGTCCTCAAGAAGTTCTTTGTTATTACCCACAATTTTTTATATTTAGTTCTAATAAATGTCTGTATTAATGTTGCACCGATTATTGCTTCTCGTTTGATTTTTTTCGTTAAGAAGCCACCTTGGCATTCTTCTAATTGAAGAGTAGCTCATGGAATAGTCTCTGAATCAGTTTTCCTTTTTTCTTTTCGGAAAACACGGTTTTTAATAAAAATAAATACTTTATTTAAAATTAGAAAATAGTGAGTTTTTATGGAACATTTCTAAATACTTTTTTAAATGGAACAACTTTTGGAATTTTGACCAGTTTTTAAAAATGTGCACCTATTATAATACTAATTTTACCATGTTGATTTTTTTAGATATATAAGTTTCTCGTTTGGTTTGGAATCGTTATTCTTGTATTTTTGATTATTTAGGCTTGGCCCAAACAAAGCACTTGACATAGACACTTCACGTACACAGAGAACACTTTGGTATTAAAAAAAGGGAGTGTCTATATTACAATCAGACTGAAATTGAACTGGCCTTCTATCAAATCTGCCATCCATGAGCAAGCAATGAAAGGGCCCAAAAAGCAACACTGCCACCTCATTACTCTCACGACCTTCTCTAGGTTATTGACAATTTTGTTTTCTTCACAACACTTTTGGAAGGAAACCTGGAATTCTCATGGCATTATCAAGGATCTGAATTTGCTTGAAACAGGAACAATTCACAGAAAATAACTTATTCAACTACCAGGAGTGAAAAGATGCTACAAAAAACCAGTTTGATGATACAAGACCGTACAACCCTGTAACTATAAGTTACAACAATGTACGGCAGGACAACAAGCTACATAAAGCTTCAGACAATGTACAGCAAGACAGCAAGCTACATAAAGTTTCTCTACATAAAGCCAGTATTGATCCAACTTCTTCAAATCCTGACAATCTAAGCTTGGACAAGGTAATTAAGAAACATCAATTAGAGAAACTGAAATGTAAACACATATCCAGGTTGCCTCAGCAACAAAAATTCCTGAAGAAAATAAATAAATAAAAAGCATACACTTTCCACAGGTTAGTTGAAGATGAAGGATCCATCATGTTATGGGGAAATTCATACACTTCAGACAATTTGCCACATGTGTGGAACATAAAGAGAGTAATAATGAAGCTGAGAAAAGCATGGGTAACCATCAGTTACGGCAAATTGAAAAGGAAGATGAGTATTTAAATGAAGAGGGTATTGAGATTTCTTGGAAAATGGAAATACTGTAGCACACGAAGGAAATGTCATGAACACTGAGAGCATTATAATGCCGCACCTAGAAATGGAGTTCAACACAAGAGAAGGACAAGAATTCTTTGACTTCTATTTGAGTGTTGTCGGATTCTCAGTTACCATTGTTGCAGCATCGAGGTACAATGAGTATAAAAGAATCACAATGAAATGCAACAAACATGGCAAAGTAAAAGAAGTAGAAAGAGAAAGTATAACCTATTAGGAGGAAAACAGTTATAGCAAAATCAGAGTGCTAGGTAGTGTGGTGATCTCAGAAAGCGGTAGCCACTGGAAAATTCACTGTTATCTCAATGTAAAAACAGCAGTCACAAAAGAACTACTAAAATTTACAGAAGCTATAGGACCATAAATCCATCATCAATGTATTATAAATTAAACACCAGGAAACTGTAATATACATTCAAAAAAATTCATGTGATCAAGCATTCTATATGAACTCACTATACAAACAACAATGACACACTATATGGAGCTATAGCTAGTCAGCAACTACAATAAATTACAAAATCTACAGGGCAGTGTAAATCCACCATCACCATATTGTAAATTCAAAATCTATAGGACAGTGTAAATCCACCATCACCATACTGATGCAGCTAGATTAGTTTGTGTGATGAAGCATTCTATATCAGCTCACTGTACAAACAACAGTCACCAACTTTGTGGAGCAACTTTAAATTACAAAATCTATAAGACAGTAAATCCAACATCAGGACCTTGTAAATTCAGCATCAAGGTACTGTATATGCATTCAAACTAATTCCAATAACTATATATGCATTCAAACAACATCAGCATTCTTGTAAGCTGAAAACAACATTGCTGGTTACCTATTACATATAGTCGAAACAAAATTATATTATGATATTCATATAAATCAGACAAACTTTGGGCTATTGTGCAATAGCATGGTTCAGTTTATGTGCTTCAAATCACACGGGTCGGAGAAACAAACTGACTCTCCTTTTGGCTATTGTGCAGTAGCACGGTTCAGTTCAACCGCTTGACCAAAACAACTCCAAATCAGTATGACTCGAGCAGTTTGAATGATGTACCTTGGCTACACGGGCGGATGTAATTCCGATGAAGTTGGCAGTACGGAGAAATTCCGGCTAGGTTGGCAGAACAGTGAGATTTCCATGACTTCGGCAGAATGGCAAGATACCAATGTCGAGCACGGATGAAACGACGCAATTGGGTTGGGGCTTCAGTCGAGGGAGTGGATGTGTATTTATATGTTTTGGGACTCTAGAATGGCCAAATCAGTCCCTGTCGGACACCCCATGGGCGCACGAAGGATTGGATCAAGACAAACACATTACAATCCAGTATGTGGAAGGCAAAGCATAGAGATAAAAACTACCAATACATATGTTTTGAAAGTGAGTCACTAATAAGATCAGAAAACCAGGATGCTTCTGGTAGAATATATAGGCCTTTCATTGCTACACCTGCCATTATATAGAATGAGAAAGTAAGTCATATCAGTAAGTGTGGTCTGCCACAGAGCATAAAGGAACTCAGTTGATTAAGTAGCTATATATGCACATGTTAAAAAAATCTAGGCTACAAAGCCAAAGAAAATAGGAAGTAATCTGATATTATTGCTCCAGTTTATACATGAAGCCCCATTGTTCAGTTTAGATGGCAATTTAAAGCAAGAGCACCAACTCATACTATGGAAACCTAAAGAGCAAACAACAAAATTACCCATTTACATAATCTAACAAACTTTAAGGTAGCAGTCCTGTGACCACAAGTTTACCAGTTACAATAAACTTCCAAATCAATTTGCCTTTCAGCACATACATGTTGAAGTATCCTCTCTTCAGTTCATGCTAAGCTCCAATTTAAAATCTGGCATGTAAACTGATACACAATGAAATACATAAGACATATGTTGTAGCATAAGATTGGAGTGAAGAAATTGTAAGGCATGTGTTGTAGCACGACCATTGCAGAATTTATATTGTTCCAAGACAAAAAGGACTAAATATTTTTTCAAACAAAAAATGTATCAGCATGAAAGTGTTCTTGCTAGGTTGAGACTTGAGACTGTACGTCCAACCAATAATTCTGAAACTGCATACCTACTGTCAGGTAACCCAGCATCCTCAACAGTGACCACCACAGTAATCCTCCATTCCTATTTCAGAATCGATCAGAACAAGATCATCATGCAACTATCCCCTTTCACCATTGGGTCGTTGCTGCCACTGTAGCCTACATATGATTCAGTACACAACATCAAGATTCAGTACAGAGCAGTAATCTTTTACATTATCTCATCCGTCAATATTGGCACCATATTCAATCAGGCCACCACTCAGCTCTGTCGGATGGTGCCTGTGCAATTAAGTAGCAGCTCCCTAAAAAATTGAGCACAGGCCAAGACGTACCATTGGGCTCTCCGCCCGAGAATTAACCAAGTAGCTCAGCTGGACTAAGCTCCGCCTCGGCTCTTGAGCACCGGCGCGCCACGCCGCCGCTGCTGTAACACCCTCGATGCGGCTATATCGCCCACGTGTCGAAGCACGACTTAGAGGCATAACCGCATTAAAAGCAATGTCGCAAGTGACGTAATCTTCACACAACCCATGTAATACATAAGGGAAAGATATACATAGTTGGCTTACAATCGCCACTTCACACAATTACATGAATAAAGCATTACATCATCCAAATACACTCAAGGTCCGACTACGGAACCAAAATAAAAGAAGACTACCCCAAATGCCACACAGATTCCCGATCGTCCCGACTGGGCTCCACTACTGATCAATTAGAACGAAACAACACAAAGGACAAGATCTTCATCGAGCTCCTCCTTGAGCTTGGTTGTGTCACCTGCTCGGTAACATCGGCACCTGCAAACTGGTTTTGGAAGTATCTGTGAGTCACGGGGACTCAGCAATCTCGCACCCTCGCGATCAAGACTATTTAAGCTTATATGTAGGATAAAAGGTATGAGGTGGAGCTGCACAAGCGACTAGCATATATGGTGGCTAAACATACGCAAAAGAGAGCGAGAAGAGAAGGCAAAGCACGATCGTGAAACTATGATCAAGAAGTGATCCTAGAACAACCTACTTCAAACATTACTCCAACACCGTGTTCACTTCCCGGACTCCACCGGAAAGAGACCATCACGGTAACACACGCGGTTGATGTATTTTAATTAAGGTCAACTTCAGGTTTTCTACAACCGGACATTAACAAATTCCCATCTGCCCATAACTGCGGGCACGGCTTTCGAAAGTTCAAATCCCTGCAGGGGTGTCCCAACTTAGCCCATAACAAGCTCTCACGATCAACGAAGGATATTCCTTCTAGCGGGAAGTCCCGATCAGACTCGGAATCCCGGTTACAAGACTTTTCGACAAGGTAAAACTAAACGAGCAACACCGCCCGAATGTGTCGACAAATCCCGATAGGAGCTGCACATATCTCTTTCTCAGGGCACACTCAGATTGTCTTAGGTACGGGTAGGCCAGCCCAGAGTTGCCCCTGGTGGCCACCGGCAGCTGACAGGTTGGACCAACACTCAGAGGAGCACTGGCCCGGGGGGGGGGGGGGTTAAAATAATGATGACCCTTGAGTCTGCAGAACCCAAGGGAAAGAAAAGGCTAGGTGGCGAATGGTAAAACCAATGTTGGGCATTGCTGGAGGAGTTTTATTCAAGGCGAACTGTCAAGGGGTTCCCATTATTACCCAACCGCGTAAGAAACGCAAAATCCGGGAACATAACAGCGATATGACGGAAACTAGGGCGGCAAGAGTGGAACAAAACACCAGGCATAAGGCCGAGCCTTCCACCCTTTACCAAGTATATAGATGCATTAATTAAATAAGATATATTGTGATATCCCAACAAGTAAACATGTTCCAATAAGGAACAACATCTCCATGTTCCAACAAGGAATAAACTTCAATCTTCACCTGCAACTAACAACGCTATAATAGGGGCTGAGCAAAGCTGTAACATAGCCAAACAACGGTTTGCTAGGACAAGGTGGGTTAGAGGCTTGGTTCAACAATATAGGAGGCATGATAAGCAAGTGGTAGGTATCGCTGCATAGGCATAGCAAAAGAGCGAGCAACTAGCAAGCAAAGATAGAAGTGATTTAGAGGGTATGGTCATCTTGCCTGAAAACCCGCAAGGAAGAAGAACGATTCCATGAAGAAGACAAACGGACGTAGACGAATGGGTCCTCACAAACGCGACGTTACCGAAACCAACCCGAAGAAGCAACACCGGAAAAGAAGCACACAACATAGTAAACAACCAACACATGAACATGGGATGATATGCGGGATGCGGTATGCGACGCATATGCATGATTTGACAAGGAATGATTGAACCTGGCCTCAACTTGGAAATCCAAGAGTGTCACTGGAAAGGTGAGGTGATTTCGGTTGAAATCGATATAAAGAACACCGGAATCAGATGCACGGTTTGGAAATGGCAAGCAAAACAAATATGGGACCGGTCTGCGATAAATAGCTAGTAGCCATCTAAATGCAACAAGATAAACATGCTACAGCACTCAAACATGGCAACAAAATACATGGAAGAGATCCACTCATAATTCTTAACAAAAGATGAACACTGAGCTACGGCCAATTCATCCATTAACAGGTTCAAACAAGCATGGCAAAAGTGCAATTGGTAAGCAGACTCAGACTTAGTGAAATTAACACTAGTCTGGAATTTCAGATCAGGTAGCACACTTTGGAGCATGAAAACTATATGCTACAGGGCCTGAACATGGCAACGCAAAGCATGGCATGGAGCTACTCAAAGAGCTTAACAAAAGGTCCTTAGTGACCTTGAGCCAAAAGGGATCAGAAAATACAATTGCAAGCATACGAACATGGCAAAAACATAATCAGATCACAGACTTAGAGAAAAACTGGAACATGCAAATCTGATAGCAAGTAGGCATGTTTACGAGCTCGATGCACTCACTACAGAGCAAGGCATGACAAACTAAGCATGCACCCATCAAGAATACACATAATAGAAGCTAGACATGGCAAGAACAACAACATAGCATGCACGGATCAACAACAACATCCTCGGCAAAATCGCTAACAAGTAGACAATCTTCCCAGATTCACGAAATAGCAAAAGTAGAGCTCGATTGACTCAAGCTATGGTGCTCCATAAATGCAAACAAAGACATGGATGGATAGAGCACCACAAGATTAACAAATCATCCTTACTGGTCATCCTGAAAAGAGGCACGGATCACTATGAATCAACATGAACATATGGCATATTAATAAAAACAGATCAAGGACTTAGTGGAATTGCTAAGTCCCTGAAATCAGCATTAACAAATGCACTACTTTGCAAGCTTGTGCTAGTCACCACACATGTCACAAAAATACATGGTAAGCACCTCTGTAAAGATGGCAAAGCATATAACAAAACTCATGTAGAGCTCAGGAGCATATCATGCACACAATAATCATGGCAAAAATGACAAATAGCTAATTGATGCAACAGATCTGACCATTAACTCAAATAGCACTCTTCCAACAGCATTTCGGGCATCAAGATGAACTCACATGAAAATGATGCAATTATATGAAATGATGTGCTCTCTGAGGCGAACATTTCGATATGCTACACGCCCAAAACGGATCTACGGATGCAAAGTTACGACATGATGAACATGGGCATATGAATCTAGGAATTTCGGGGACTTAGTGAAATTATACCTCCGTGAAAAGTCAATGCGGGATGAGGATATCCGGGACGTGGGGAAGGAGCCGTTTGGTTGGAGGGATGGGTGGATCTGATCCACCCTCACCAGATCTGGCCGGAGTTGACTCCGGTGAGGGCGAGGGTGAACTCCGGCGAGGAGCGCGGAAGCCGAGGCGGTGGCGCACGGCACCCGAGGCAGCGGCGCGCGGCGAGCGAGGCGGCGGGGAACGACGAGCGAGGCGGCGGTGAGCGCGGGCACGGTGCGCGACG
>NC_041390.1:548796582-548829742 GCF_002162155.2 Triticum dicoccoides
CCCGATTGGCGGCAGCGGGCGGCCGACCGGGCCGGGAGGGCCGCGGCTGGGCCTGGCGGGCCTGGCGGGTGGTGCGGCGAAGTGGGGAGGCTGGGCGGACACGTGGCGGCGGCTGAGTGGGTGCGGGAGGCGGCGGTGCTGACGTGTCGCGCTCCCATTGGTCGGAGCGATGTGGCGGCGGCGGCGGACCCGTCCAGTGGCGGGACGGACATGTCCGGTGGCGCAAGGAGGAAGACGCTAGGGTTTGGACTACGCGAAAAATTCGGAGGAGAGCACATATATATAGGTAGAGGGAGCTAGGAGAGTCCAAATGAGGTGCGGTTTTCCGCCACGCGATCATGATCGAACAACCGAGATGATGGAGGAGGTTTAAGTGGGTTTTGGGCCACTTTGGAAGGGTGTTGGGCTGCAACACACACGAGGCCTTTTCGGGTCTCGGTTAACCGTTGGAGTATCAAACGAAGTCCAAATGGCGCGAAACTTGACAGGCGGTCTACCGGTAGTAAACCAAGGCTGCTTGGCAAGTCTCGGTCCAATCCGGAAATGTTTAACCCCCACACACGAAAGAAAGGTAGAAAGGACCACCAGAGGAGATAGGAGCGCCGGAATGCAAAACGGACAACGGGGAAAATGCTCGAATGCAAGAGACGAACATGTATGCAAATGAAATGCACATGATGACATGATATGCAAAGCATGACACGCAAGCAATGACAAGGCAACAACAACGAATAACTGGAGGACACCTGGCACAACGGTCTCGGGGCGTTACAGCCGCGCCTTGGCTGCAAGTCTACCCCGCGTCGCCAGTCTGTGCGCCGGCGCCGCCCTTACGTTGGTCTTGTCATTGGCACTATGGCAGGCACGAACTGATGCCCAGCAAGCTCAGGGCGCATCACAAGTTGCCAAGGCTGCAATGACGTGCTTTAGACTAGCGCCCTCCTCACTCCCCCAGCGACCGGACGATAGCTGCTCGCCCCCCACCACCATGGTTAGAGCCTGTGGGAGAAGGGGTGGGAAGGAACAGGGAGGAAGAGGGGTAACGGGCGAGAATAGGGCGCCTAGAGCCTTGGCTGTGGTAGGAGGGATGGGAGGGAACAGAGAGGAAGAAGGCGGCCGAAGCGTCATGGAACAAGGATACTCGAGGAAGACCCGTTCCGACCATGGGAATGTGGATCTAGCGGAGGAGATACTCCAACGGTAGAGCTTGGCAGGGCGCCGGCACTGGGAGGTGCAGCCGACAGGGAAGGCAAGGGGCGTTCGGATCAGCGGGTGCTGGCGACGAACGGCAGCTCGGCGGCGGTGGTGGCCGGTGGCGCGCGGTGAGGCGGGGCAGGGCAAGAGGTGGCGGCGCGCTGCAGGAGGAGATGGGATTGAGAGGCAGGGTCGTGCGAGTGGCCGGGGATTTTTTTTCTCTCCGCCGTACCGGTTCGGGCTGAGTTATGACGAGGACTGCGGGTTCAATTCCTAAAAACGATAGGACCTTTGTGTAAAAATGCCGCGACGGTGAACCCGGAGACTCAATCCGTGCTTTATTATTAAGGAGAGATTAATAGATAAATTCCTCACGTCCATAAATTTATTTTAGAATTTTTGGGGTTCCTGATCTTGCGCTAGCTACTGATTACTACAGACTGTTCTGTTTTTGACGGATTCTGTTTTTTGTGTGTTGTTTGCTTATTTTGATGAATCTATGGCTAGTAAAATAGTTTATAAACCATAGAGAAGTTGGAATACAGTAGGTTTAACACCAATATAATTAAAGAATGAGTTCATTACAGTACCTTGAAGTGGTGTTTTGTTTTATTTCGCTAACGGAGCTCACGAGATTTTCTACTTTAAGTTTTGTGTTGTGAAGTTTTCAAGTTTTGGGTAAGGATTTGATGGATTATGGAACAAGGAGTGGCAAGAGCCTAAGCTTGGGGATGACCATGGCACCCCAAGATAATCTAAGGACACGAAAAATCCAAAGCTTGGGGATGCCCCGGAAGGCATCCCCTCTTTCATCTACTTCCATCGGTAACTTCACTTGGAGCTATATTTTTATTCACCACATGATATGTGTTTTGCTTGGAGCGTCTTGTATGATTTGAGTCTTTGCTTTTTAGTTTACCACAATCATGTTTGCTGTACACACATTTTGAGAGACACACACATGATTCGGAAATTATTAGAATACTCTATGTGCTTCACTTATATCTTTTGAGTTATATAGTTTTGCTCTAGTACTTCACTTATATCTTTTAGAGAACGGTGGTGGATTTGTTTTATAGAAACTATTGATCTCTCATGCTTCACTTAGATTATTTTGAGAGTCTTAATAGCATGGTAATTTGCTTAAATAATCCTAATATGCTAGGTATTCAAGATTAGTAAAAACTTTCTTATGAGTGTTTTGAATACTAAGAGAAGTTTGATGCTTGATGATTGTTTTGAGATGTGGAGGTAGTGATATTAAAGTTGTGCTAGTTGAGTAGTTGTGAAATTGAGAAATACTTGTGTTGAAGTTTGCAAGTCCCCTAGCATGCACGTATGGTAAACGTTATGTAACAAATTTGAAACATGAGGTGTTCTTTGATTGTCTTCCTTATGAGTGGCGGTCGGGGACGAGCGATGGTCTTTTCCTACCAATCTATCCCCTAGGAGCATGCGCGTAGTGCTTGGTTTTTGATGACTTGTAGATTTTTGCAATAATTATGTGAGTTCTTTATGACTAATGTTGAGTCCATGGATTATACACACTCTCACCTTTCCATCATTGCTAGCCTCTTCGGTACCGTGCATTGCCCTTTCTCACATTGAGAGTTGGTGCAAACTTCGCCGGTGCATCCAAACCCCATGATATGATACGCTCTTTCACACATAATCCTCCTTATATCTTCCTCAGAACAGCCACCATACCTACCTATTATGGCATTTCCATAGCCATTCCGAGATATATTGCCATGCAACTTTCCACCATCATGTTTATCATGACACATTCCTCATTGTCATATTGCTTAGCATGATCATGTAGTTGAAATAGTATTTGTGGCAAAACCACCGTTCATAATTTTTTCATACATGTCACACTTGATTCATTGCATATCCCGGTACACCGCCGGAGGCATTCATATAGAGTCATACCTTGTTCTAGTATCGAGTTGTAATCATTGAGTTGTAAATAAATAGAAGTGTGATGATCATCATTTAATAGAGCATTGTCGTAATAAAAAAAAAGAAGGCCAAAAAAAGAGAAATGAAAAGGGACAATGCTACTATCTTTTTTTTTCCACACTTGTGCTTCAAAGTAGCGCCATGATCTTCATGATAGAGAGTCTCTTGTTTTGTCACTTTCTTATACTAGTGGGAATTTTTCATTATAGAACTTGGCTTGTATATTCCAACAATGGGCTCCTCAAGTGCCCTAGGTCTTCGTGAGCAAGCAAGTTGGATGCACACCCACTAGTTTATTTTGTTGAGCTTTCATACATTTATAGCTCTAGTGCATCCGTTGCATGACAATCCCTACTCCTTGCATTAACATCAATCGATGGGCATCTCTATAGCTCATTGATTAGCCTCGTTGATGTGAGACTTTTTCCTTTTTTGTCTTCTCCACATAACCCCCATCATTACTCTATTCCACCCATAGTGCTATATCCATGGCTCACGCTCATGTATCGCATGAAGGTTTATGAAGTTTGAGATTACTAAAGTATGAAACAATTGCTTGGCTTGTCATCGGGGTTGTGCATGATGAGAGCATTCTTGTGTGACGAAAATGGAGCATGACTAAACTATATGATTTTGTATGGATGAACTTTCTTTGGCCATGTTATTTTGAGAAGACATAATTGCTTAGTTAGTATGCTTGACGTATTATTATTTCTATGTCAATATTAAACTTTTATCTTGAATCTTTCGGATCTGAATATTCATGCCACAGTTAAGAAGAATTACATTGAAATTATGCCTAGTGGCATTCCACATCAAAAATTCTGTTTTTATCATTTACCTACTCGAGGACGAGCGGGAATTAAGCTTGGGGATGCTTGATACGTCTCCAACGTATCTATAATTTTTGATTCCTCCATGCTATATTATATTCTGTTTTGGACATTATTGGGATTTATTATACACTTTTATATTATTTTCGGGACTAACCTACTAACCGGAGGCCCATCCCAGAATTGCTGTTTTTTTCCTATTGTAGGGTTTCGAAGAAAAGGAATATCAAGCGGAGTCCAAACGGAATGAAACCTTCGGGAACGTGATTTTTGGAATGAACAAGATCCAGGAGACTTGGACCCTACGTCAAGCAACCAACAGGGGAGCCACGAGGTAGGGGGCGCGCCTACCCCCCCCCAAGCGCACCCTCCACCCTCGTGGGCCCCCTGTTGTTCCACCGACGTACTTCTTCCTTCTATATATACCTACGTACCCCCAAACAATCAGATACGGAGCCAAAACCCTAATTCCACCGCCGTAACTTTCTGTATCCACGAGATCCCATCTTGGAGCCTGTTTCGGAGCTCCGCCAGAAGGGGCATCGATCACGGAGGGCTTCTACATCAACACCATAGCCTCTCCGATGAAGTGTGAGTAGTTTACCTCAGACCTTCGGGTCCATAGTTATTAGCTAGATGGCTTCTTCTCTCTTTTTGGATCTCAATACAAAGTTCTCCCCCTCTCTTGTGGAGATCTATTCGATGTAATCTTATTTTGCGGTGTGTTTGTTGAGACCGATGAATTGTGGGTTTATGATCAAGTTTATTTATGAACAATATTTGAATCTTCTTTGAATTCTTTTATGTATGATTGGTTATCTTTGGAAGTCTCTTCGAATTATCAGTTTGGTTTGGCCTACTAGATTGATCTTTCTTGCAATGGGAGAAGTGCTTAGCTTTGGGTTCAATCTTGCGGTGTCCTTTCCCAGTGACAGTAGGGGCAGCAAGGCACGTATTGTATTGTTGCCATCGAGGATAACAAGATGGGGTTTTCATCATATTGCATGAGTTTATCCCTCTACATCATGTCATCTTGCTTAAGGCGTTACTCTGTTTTTATGAACTTAATACTCTAGATGCATGCTGGATAGTGGTCGATGTGTGGAGTAATAGTAGTAGGTGCAGGCAGGAGTCGGTCTACTTGTCTCGGACGTGATGCCTATATACATGATCATACCTAGATATTCTCATAACTATGCTCAATTCTGTCAATTGCTCAACAGTAATTTGTTCACCCATCGTAAAATACCTATGCTCTTGAGAGAATCCAGTAGTGAAACCTATGGCCCCCAGGTCTATCTTCATCATATTAATCTTCCAATACTCAGTTATTTTCACTGCTTTTATTTTACTTTGCATCTTTATCATAAAAATACCAAAGATATTATTTTATCATATCTATCAGATCTCACTCTCGTAAGTGGCCGTGTAGGGATTGACAACCCCTTATCGCGTTGGCTGCGAGGATTTATTTGTTTTGTATAGGTGCGAGGGACTGGCGCGTAGCCTCCTACTGGATTGATACCTTGGTTCTCAAAAACTGAGGGAAATACTTACGCTACTTTGCTGCATCACCTTTCCTCTTCAAGGGAAAACCAACGCAGTGCTCAAGAGATAGCAAGCAACTCTTTGCTCTACTGATCAGGGTGAAGATACCCCGAACAAGCCCCTCAAAGGATTATGTTCCATACTAACAAGTGACAGTAAATTTTAGCACACTATATAAATTTTTCCTTACCAAATTCCACCTACCAAAGGCGCTTCACTCCCCGGGAATGGCGCCAGAAAAGAGTCTTGATGACCCACAAGTGTAGGGGATCTATCGTAGACTTTTCGATAAGAGTGTCGATCCCAACGAGGAGCAGAAGGAAATGATAAGCAGTTTTCAGTAAGGTATTCTCTGCAAGAACTGAAATTATCGGTAACAGATAGTTTTGTGATAAGGTAATTTGTAACGAGTAGCAAGTAATAAAATCAAATAAGGTGCAGCAAGATGGCCCAATCCTTTTTGTAGCAAAGGACAAACCTGGACAAACTCTTATATGAAGGAAAGCGCTCCCGAGGACACATGGGAATTATCGTCAAGCTAGTTTTCATCACGTTCATATGATTTGCGTTTGGTACTTTGATAATTTGATATGTGGGTGGACCGGTGCTTGGGTACTATCCTTACTTGGACAAGCATCCCACTTCTGATTAACCCCCATTGCAAGCATCCGCAACTACAACAGAAGTATTAAGGTAAACCTAACCATAGCATGAAACATATGGATCCAAATCATCCCCTTACGAAGCAACGCATAAACTAGGGTTTAAGCTTATGTCACTCTAGCAACCCATCATCTACTTATTACTTCCCAATGCCTCCCTCTAGGCCCAAACAATGGTGAAGTGTCATGTAGTCCATGTTCACATGACACCACTAGAGGGATGACAACATACATCTCATCAAAATATCGAACGAATACCAAATTCACATGACTACTTATAGCAAGACTTCTCCCATGTCCTCAGGAACAAACGTAACTACTCACAAAGCATATCCATGTTCATAATTAGAGGGGTATTAATATGCATAATGGATCTGAACATATGATATCCACCAAGTAAACCAACTAGCATAAACTACAAGGAGTAATCAACACTACTAGCAACCCACATGTACCAATCTGAGGTTTGGATAAAAAGATTGGATACAAGAGATGAACTAGGGTTTGAGATGAGATGGTGCTGGTGAAGATGTTGATGGAGATTGACCCCCTCCCGATGAGAGGATCGTTGGTGATGATGATGGTGATGATTTCCCCCTCCCGGAGGGAAGTTTCCCCGGCATAACAGCTCGGCCAGAGCCCTAGATTGGTTCCGCCAAGGTTCCGCCTCGTGGCGGTGAAGTTTTGTCCCGTGAGCTAGCTTATGATTTTTTTCCTCGACGAAAGACTCCATATAGCCAAAGATGGGCATCAGAGGGCCACCAGGGGGCCCACGAGGCAGGGGGCGCGCCCAGGGGGGTAGGGCGCGCCCCACCCTCATGGATGGTGGGTTGCCCCCCTGTGGTACTTTCTTCGCTCAGTATTTTTTATATATTTTGAAAATAACTCCCGTGGAGTTTCAGGACTTTTGGAGATGTGCATAATAGGTCTCTAATATTTGCTCCTTTTCCAGCCAGAATTCCAACTGCTGGTATTACCCCTCTTCATGTAAACCTTGTAAAATAAGAGAGAATAGGCATAAGTATTGTGACATAATGTGTAATAACAACCCATAATGCAATAAATATTGATATAAAGCATGATGCAAAATGGACGTACCACTTTCCTCCTGGAACTCCGAATGTACACTTTGACGGGTTAAGCTTGATATCATATCTCCTCAGGTTGGCAAAGGTTTCAGCAAGGTTAGTCAACAGGTTGGAACCTTTATGCGACTTAACCACAATATCATCCATGTATGCTTCCACATTCCGACTGATTTGAGTGAGTAGGCACTTCTGTATCATGCGCATGAATGTGGTGCCAGCATTCTTGAGACCAAAGGGCATGGTAACATAGCAAAAGCACCCGCATGGGGTGATAAAAGCTGTTTTTATTTCATCAGGTCCATACAGTCGGATCTGATGATACCCTGAATATGCATCCAGAAAGGACAATCGCTCACATCCCGCAGTTGAGTCGACTATTTGATCAATGCGGGGGAGGGGAAGTGATCTTTCGGGCAGGCTCGATTGATGTGCCTGAAGTAAATACACATACGGAGTGAATCGTCTTTCTTGGGAACCATGACGACATTGGCGAGCCACTCAGAGTGGTAAATCTCTCGGATGAACTGAGCTGCCAGAAGCCGGGCCACTTCCTTGCCAATTGCCTTTCTCTTTTCCACGGCGGACCATCAGAGGTGCTCTTTGACAGGTCTTTCTTTTGGGTTGACTCGCAAATGGTTCTCAGCCAGTCCCCTGGGTACACCTGGCATGTCATAAGGTTTCCATGTGAAGATGTCCCAGTTCTCACGGAGGAACTAGATGAGCACTTCTTCCTATTTGTTGTCGAGCGTTGTTGATATAAGAGTCGGAGCATCATTGGGATCAGTCGGGTGAATATGAACTGACTTTGTTTCACCAGACGACTTAAATGCAGACTCTGAAGCAGGCTTCTTAGCTCTCAATAAATCACTCAGATTTGCTGTCTTCTTGTATTCTTCCATTTCTATTGATGCCATCTGTTCATTGGCAATCTTAGAGCCCTTTTGGAATCACTCTTCTGCTCGCTGCCGATTACCAGTGACTGTGATCACGCCCCTAGGGTCAGGCATCTTGAGTTTGAGATACACATAACACGGTCGAGCCATGAAATGGGCATATGCAGTTCTGCCAAGGATAGCATGATAGGCACTGTGAAAATCCATGACTTCAAATGTCAACTTTTCCTTACGGTAATTTTTTGAATCACCAAAAGCCACATCAAGAGTGATCTAGCCGAGTGAATCGGCCTTCTTTCCAGGTATAACTCCGTGGAACCTCATGTTGCTCTTGCTAAGTTTGGACATTGGAATGCCCATCCCTCGGAGGGTCTCAGCATACAAAATGTTCAATCCGCTACCACCATCCATCAAGACTTTGGTCAATCGGGTGCCCTCAACGACTGGGTCGACCACCAACGCCTGCCTCCCTGGGGTGGCAACGTGCGGCGGGTGGTCTGACTGGTCGAATGTGATAGGAGTCTTTGACCATTTCAGATACGTTGTCATTGCCGGAGCAACCATGTTTACTTCCCTGTTGATGATCTTTAGTCAACTTTTGCTTTCAACATCAGCGAAAATCACCAAAGTGGAATTGATATAGGGAAATCCTTCATCATCCTCTTCCTTGTCCTCATCCTTATCAGATTCCTTCTCTTTCTCACTGGGTTGCTTTTCTCGGAACTGCTGTATAAGGACTCGGCACTACCGAGTGGTGTGCTTGGGATAAATTAGATTACGCTCTTCATCCTTCTTGATGTGAATGTAACATGGCGAATCCATCACGTCATTCCCTGTTGAATCTTTCACCTTCTTGGGGGTCCAGGGCCCTTTAGGCTTTCCTTTAGATTTACCTTGGATTGCGACTGCAACTTCCCCAGGGGCCACAGGTTCTGCTTTACGCTTCTACTTCCGATTGGAATTACCTCCTCCAGTGTCCTGGCCGACTGGTTTGCTCTTGCCGCTGCGGAATCGGTCTTCTTCTTCGCCGTTTGCATACCGAGTGGCAATCTCCATCATTCGGGTCAAAGACATGTCTCCTGTCCGACTGAATTTTAGGTTGAGCTCCCGATACCTAACGCCCTCCTTGAAGGCGCAAACTGCTTGATGATGAGACACATTCTCCATAGTGTGATGTAAAGTGGTCCACCTCTGGATGTAATCCCTCAAAGTTTCATTCGGCTTTTGAACACAATGTTGCAATTCTGTCAATCCTGCTGGCCGTTTGCACGTGCCCTGAAAAGTTCTGACAAACACTCGAGCCAACTCTTCCCAGCTGAATATACTGCCTGGAGTCAACTGATTCAGCCAAGCTCTAGCTGACCATTCAAGCATTAAGGGAAGGTGTTTCATGGCCACCTCATCGTTTCCACCACCAATCTGAACAGCCACTCGGTAATCCTCAAGCCAAGTGTCAGGCTTTGATTCACCAGTGAACTTACTAACCCCAGTCGCCAACCTGAAGTTGGGAGGGATTTCCGCCGCCCTGATGGCTCTGCTAAAACATTCGGGGCCAGAAACATGCACTCTGCTTCCAGACGGGCGATCTCTGTCTTGCCCTTCTCTGTGAGCCCGATTCCTGTCCACCAAACCTTGTACTAGAATCGATCTTGCATCAAACCCTGGCTCTCTTGGGTCGGCCGGCATTCTCCGCTCCTTGCTGTACGGGCGCCTATCATCATTATGCCAGGGCACGTAAGATCCGCCTCTCGGAGGAGGCATAGGCACTCGACAACGGTCGTCATGGTCGAGCCGATGATCATGTTGCTCGTGGTTCCGACCCAAATATTGCCCTTGACGATGCCCACGTCCCTCATGCCATGGAGGCGATCTTGGGCTATGAGCCGACTGAACGGTATCAGCCACCACAGATCTGCTATGGATTCTGTTACGCGACTGAGATACTGTAGTATTCTGCTCTCCTGCTACTCGGAGCAGCGCTCTTGTCGTGGTTTTGTCACGGCAGATGTCCTCGTGAAAGGACTTAGTCATGGAGCCATCGCAACGGGTTAGCTTGAAGGGGTTAAAGCGGACACAGGGACGCAAGAGAGTTTATACTAGTTCGGCCCCTTCGATGAAGGTAAAAGCCTACGTCTAGTTGTGATGGAATTGATGGGGTTTCGATGACTAGGGAGCAAACAAGCTTCGCCTAAGTCTCCAGTTGTTGTCTCTTGTCCTTGAACCGCCGCCGGGTCGTCCCCTTATATACATGGGTGACGCCCGTCAGTTTACAGAGTCCCAACACTGGCTCATATACGTGTTCGGTTTGGTCTCTACTTATTCCTAACTTACAATACAAGTTTACATACCGACACCGGTTTATGGCTACATGCCTTAAATTGATCATGGGCTTTAACATACTTAACTACTGATGAAGTTAACCCGGCCCAGATAGGCCGGTTTATGCCCAGTAGTAATATCCCCAACATTAGGCCCCAGATTGATTTGAATAGGTTCATGTCAATCCTTTAGCAAAAACTTCATCTTCAACATCTTCTTGTAGTTTGGTGAACTTCCGTGATGTCATCTTCTCTGATTGCTGTAAACCGGAGTGACGTCATCTGTCATAAAGAAACTATCTAGCATACCTTCTTGTTTAATAGATCTGCGACAATCGAGGCGACAACTCCATTTCCAAATTCGCGGCCCCTTGATTCTCGCGCCTGACACATGTCCCTTTCTTTATAAATAGGACCAAAGGGTCATTTCTTTTTTCCCCTTCATGCCCTTCTGCTTCGTCTTCCTCGCGTCGCCCAGCTTCGGAGCTCCGCCGCCGCCGTCAACTACTGCATCAACCTTGGCCGCTGCATCACCCTGAGCGTACCAGAGCACCGCGGCGACCTTCCGCGTCTTCCTCAGCTCCGGTAAGTCTTCTATATTTTTCATTATAGTTCTGTTCTAGGGTTTCCATGCTCTCTAGTGTTCATCGCCTTCTCCTTGTTCATATGCTAGATCTTTAGACGAGTTTGTGAATCTTTGATTTTGTGTAGCAGTAGTTTTTACCCTCTGTTTTCACTTTCGCATATTAAGACCATAGATCTTATCCGTAGCGAGCTCATTGATTCGGCACCGCTCCTTTTGAGCCTTGAATTTTTATCTCTTTTATGAACATGTTCCAGATCCAACGCTGTAGTATAATCTTGTGAAACCTGTTTTTGCATACTTACTCATCTGCAATCTCGACTGTTTCAATGTTTAGACCAGGCGGGTTAACTTTGTAGAAAAAATTGCCAAACCGGTATATACCATTAGTCCCCTTGTTGAACCGCCAGATGCTGTTGCTTCATAAAACTCCGGTTTAGATAGAGCTGTCTCTGGTTTAACATTGTACATACCAGTGTACTTTAATCAATGCATTCTTGAACCGGAATCACCTATCTTGTAGATTTCATCATGGCCAAGCAAGTATATGAGTGCAACTGGGTTCCTTCTCGCGTCACAGAGACTCAACTGAACAATTTAGTCCTGATCGGTGCTTTAGGCAGCAAAAACACCATCCATTGGAGGGTCCCTGGCAAAGAATGCCCTCCCACACCTCAAGAAGGAGAGGTTGTCGTTTTCTAGATCACTTAGCCCGGGGCTTTAAGCCTCCCGGTTCTAAATTTTATCGGGATGTTTTGGCCAATTTTCAACTCCACCCACAAGACACTGGCCCCAATTCTGTTACAAACATGTGTCACTTCCAAGTGTTCTGTGAGGTGTTCTTTCAAGAGGAGCCCATAGTTGAATTGTTCAGAGACTGCTTCCATCTAAACCACCGTACTAAGTTTACTGATGGTTCCAATACAGAATTGGGTGGTGTGGCGATTTAGAAAAGGAAAGAGGTCACATACCCTCACGCCAAACTGCACAACCACCCCAAAAAATGGAATCAAACATGGTTCTATTGCAAAGACACCTCCCCTGCTGGTGAAAATCCTTTGCCTGGCTTTCGTCCGGAGCGGCTTAGCAATACACACCCCTTTCCACAAAGGTTGACTGCCAAGGAGAGAAGCAAATGCGCTCCTCAACTGTCCAAGCTCAGAGCCTTCATGGCCAACGGTTTAACAGGGGTTGATCTCGCTCGCTGTTGGATATCATGGAGCATACTGCCCCTTAGTCAGCGCTCCGGTTTGATGTGCGAGTATACTAGCAGTGTTGATGACCCACAGTGACATGCTAACATCCAGCTCACTGATGAAGAAATCACAGAGGCTGTGAATAAAATGCTGAATGAATCGGAACACATCTGTGCTCGAACCGGCCTGCTTCCCTTCTGTGCCACCAACAAACCGCCAGCTGTAAGAGTTTGATTTTTCTTTTTACTGAACCTGTTATTGATATATCTGGTCATTGTTTAATATCAATGTCTGTTTAAATAGGGTAATGATCTGTTTTGGAGCAAGAAACTTCCACAGGAGAAGCCAGAAAAAACAGACAAACCGGAAAGACCAACCCGGCCAAAGACTAAAGTCATGAAACGGCCTGCTCAAAAGAAGAAAACCACTGCATCTTCTGATCCGGCCCCTGATGATGATGTGGGTAATCCGGACCTTGAGGTAGAGCTTGACTCACTTGGCTTATTTTTCATGCGCCTTATTGATGATCATATTTGTCAGGATGATGCCGAAGCCAGCCATGCTGATGCTGCAGAGGTAATTATTCTCTCTTCCGATTCAAACCCTTTGCCTTCACTAAAAATCCGTTAGGCAAACCGGAAGGTTAAATTTTCTCTTCCTCTTGCTTACTTGGATCCCAATTTCTTATGAAGACCCAATAGCACGAAGCTCGCCGCACAACCCGGCACAGCGGCCATGTAGTTACCTCCACTGGTTTACCGAATAGTCCGGTTCGGAAACGCCGTTCAGAGGTCTCTAATTTGCTTGTCAGTGCTTGTCCTAAAGCGGGCTGTTTTCGTCAACCTCTTAATCCATCTGACTCCGATTATCAGGTTACTTCCCACTCATCCTCTGGCGAGTCATCAACTACTCAGCTGCCACCGCTCAAAATGGTGCTTGGGTATGCTATACTTATCATAATATTTCTGGTACATCACCTTGTAACATATGCTGTATTTGACTTTGTTATTCCTTTCAGGGCCAAGCCTAGGCCGAGCAAGAAGGCTCGCCTGGATAAAGCGGCCAAGGAGGACACCGTCCCTCCGGGTAAAACACCAGATCTTGAAGCGGCTATTCATGAAGATATACCCAATGATCCACCCCACCAGGATGATGATTTTATTGCTGAAGAAAGGCCTATTGACACCTTAGGCCCTGTCAACCAGCCCACAAGCCCCATCCGGTTTGGGAGATCCACCAGTCCATCCCAGCCTGCTGACAAACCGACTGCGCCAGTGCAAACCGGTGATGCTAAGGATGATGAAGTTGTAATTACTGGTATTGGCCGTACAGAGCCCGGCAATCCTGTTGTTTTATCCAAGCATACCGCCAAAGAAGAATTTGCTGCCATGGGCAAAGGCAAGTGGAATGTTGACTTGGCGACCTATGTTGCTCCGAATGCCCAAGATCTTCATTCTGGCTACCTGAACCGGCTGTATACCAGCCGTGATTATGAAGCTGGTCTGGTGAATATGATGAAAGAGAAATTTGAGGTAACTTCTATGTGCTTTTCCCTGCTTGGATATTTCAATCTTGTTAATTCTCCTAGCCCCCAAGGGCCGGTTTAGAATCTTCATTCAAACCGGGACTTGCTAATATAAATCTCAATGCTTCGGAATTCGCTGATGTAGCCCCCAAGGGCCGGTTCAACTTAGTGTAGTTAAACCGGGACTTTAAGTAATTTGTCATCTTTATTTGAGCAAATAGCCATTAGCCCCCAAGTGCCAAGTTGAATACTTGTATTGATCTTGGGACTTTAGAATCTATTGAAATATTAAGATCAAATATACATTAGCCCCCAAGGGCCAAGTGCATAACTTGTTATGTGGTTGGTACTTCAATTGTTGTACTGCTTGTAGAATCATATATCTGTCTATGTGCAGGCTGAGCTGAAGACAAAAGAAAACCAAGTTGCCGATCTCCAAGAAAATCTAAAATCCCAACAAGCTAAAACCTCCAAAGCAAAAGAGGAATAACCAGCGCTTTAAGCGCCATGGAACAGCTTAAGGAGGGCTTCAAGAAAGAGCGGGCGGATTGGGCCACTGAAAAATCCGCTTTAACCAAACGAGCAGAAGATGTCGAGGCTGCACTGAAACCGGTGGTGGACGAACTGACCAGCATAAAGCGGCATGTGCATGCCATGACCGCTGCTATCTTTGGTAAGCTGGTTTGATTTCTAGATTGATTCGGCCATTTTATAGAGCTGCCGGTTTGTTAACCCTTTGTAATATTTCAGGGTCAGGCATTGGTCACTTGGGGTCAGATGTGCGGAAGAAATTGAAAGCCGCCTACACACTGATCGAACAACTGTACACTGGTGTACAGCGGATCATCTCTACTGCATCCCACAACAATTCGGCACCCACTTTGATTCAGGACACTCTGAAGAAACTGTCAATGCTTCCTGCCTAGGTTGAAGAGCTGAAGAAATCTGCTGCTCAAACCGGTGCGATCAATGCTTTAATCCGGGCAAAAGCTTGGGTGCCGGATTTTGATCCTGTTGAAGCGGCTCAGGGCTATCCCAGCTTGAAGGAAGACGGGTCAGAGTTTAGTGAAGCGGATCTGCAAGCAATAAACCGGGAGGTGCATCCGCTAGCTTGTCAATTGGTTGAAGAAGCAGACTTGTCTCATTATCAAGCCCAATATGACAACCAAAACAAGCGAGTAGTTGCACCCATTCCTGAAGCGGAAAATCTTATCCCTCCAATCCGTAAGCATACTTACGCTCCCGATATTGAACCGTCGTTGCTGATCCATGATGAAGCTGTCTTTCAAGCATTAATGGGAATTGACTGGACAACAGTTGATTTCCAGCCGCTAGGTAGAGAAGCTGAAGTTGAAGCGGCGCGGGATGACCCACAACCATCAGGCCAGGCTGGTGACCAAGCTTGAACCGGAAGCCGGTTTAAACTGCTTCTCCTTTGCAAAAAAACAATGGTCTTATTTTGGGCACCGTGTTGCCTTGTAATAGGCTAGTCGATACTCTTGATTTTGATATGCCTTCGTGCATAATTACTGCAACTTGTTCTTCCTTTGGGTGATGAACTTTCCAAAGTATTTTCTGCAATATAAAAAATCTTAAAGTGCCACCGCGGTTGTACCGTCAGGCGGAGTATGATGTCTGCATATATGAAATCAAAATATCTGAAATTTAAGCATATGATCAAATCTTTGAGATACATAATACCTGCCATCGTTGGGCATGAAGTTGGCTTGGCCAATCTTGAAGTAGAGGTTTATAAACCCGCACTGTTGGAGGAGATAGCAGCTCCTGTATATATATAATGCCGGTTTACCATGTAAACCGTGCCGGGTTATAATAAAACACCGTGTTACTCCGTAATAGGATGTTAATAAAAAATCAAACCGGGCAAACAGTCTCCGGATTAAAAATGGACCGTGTTCGTCAATTGAAAGTTTGAACCGGCTTAAAACTTTGTTGGTTTAAAAAACGCAACAAAAAGAAAGAAATATCTATCAAAGAAAATTGTGAAGCAAAGGCAATGATAAAACCGTTTGCAAAAAGAGGCTTTATTTGAGCTGATCAGATGGCGTTACCATGGTCGGACACAACCAAGCTCCCGATAGGTGTAGCTATGGTTCAAGTCAGCCAGGTCCCCAAATGAAACTGTGGCATTTATGCCGATCAAGAGGCGTGGAATGGTTCGGGTTCGACCAAGCCCCCAAGTGATTCTGTGGCCTTAGGCCGATCAAGAGGCGTGACTGGTTCAGACGTGACCAAGTCCCCAAGTGATCTGGTGGCTCTCGCCTATCAAGAGGTGTTGCATTGGTTCGGACACGACCAAGCCCCCAAATGATATGACATGATGCTTTGAAAAGCTAACTCAAGGGGTAAACCGGAGGCCGCTTTAGAACAACTCCGTGTAACCACACATGATGTAAAAGAACAGAGACCCCGCTTTAGCATAATCATAATATATACATCGTCGTAATATGTACATAAGTAGAGCCAATGGCTCAGGTATAGTAAGGCCGAAGATGAGTTATGTTCCACGGCCTGTTGGTCTCCTCCTCTGATGTACGTGAGTCTTTATGCTCTCGAATATCGATCAGATAGTATGATCTGTTGTGCAGATTCTTGCTGACCACAAAAGGTCCCTCCCAAGGTGGGAATAGCTTATGCATATCAGTCTGATCTTGGATGAGCCGAAGCACCAAATCTCCTTCCTGAAAGGTTCTGGTTCTGACTCGGCGACTGTGATAACGGCGAAGATCCTATTGGTAAATCGCCGAGCGGGCGGCTGCTATGTCACGTTCTTCATCCAACAGGTCCAAAGCGTCTTGCCGTGTTGTCTCATTTTCCGCTTCAACATAAGCCGCCACACGAGGTGAATCATGACGGATATCACTGGGGAGAACCGCCTCCGCTCCGTAGACCATGAAGAACGGTGTGTATCATGTTGATCTGTTGGGTGTAGTATTGATGCTCCATAACAAAGATGGTAACTCTTCTACCCAACAACCCGGTGTTCTCTGCAAAGGAACCATAAGCCGGGGCTTGATGCCTCTCAAGATCTCTTGATTAGCCCTTTCTGCTTGACCATTGGACTGTGGGTGTGCCACTGATGAAACGTCAAGCCGGATGTGCTCTCGTTCGCAGAACTCCTTCATGGCACCCTTGGACAAATTGGTACCATTATCTGTGATGATACTATGTGGAAAGCCAAACCGGAAAATCACTTTTTTGATGAACTGAACCGTCGTGGCCGCATCACACTTGCTAACAGGTTCTGCATCCACCCACTTTGTAAACTTGTCAACCGCCACTAGGAGGTGGGTCTTCTTATCTTTGGACCTTTTGAAAGGCCCAAACATATCCAGCCCCCAAGTCGCAAATGGCCAAGTAATTGGAATCATTCTCAATTCTTGAGCCGGCACATGAGCACGTCTTGAAAACTTTTGGCAACTGTCACATCGTCTGACCAGATCCTCCGCATCAGCATGAGCAGTTAACCAATAGAAGCCATGGCGAAACGCTTTAGCCACCAAAGATTTTGAACCGGCGTGGTGACCACAATCTCCTTCGTGGATCTCACGCAAAATTTCACAGCCTTCTTCAGGAGACACACAGCGTTGAAACGCCTTGATACACTGCAATGATGCAACTCACCATTGACAATAGTCATGGACTTGGACCGCCGGATTATCTGTCGGGCCAGAGTCTCATCCTCTGGTAATTCGCCCCGGTTCATGTACGCCAGGTAAGGAAGCGTCCAATCCGGAGTGACATGAAGAGATGCCACCAATTGCGCCTTCGGATCAGGAATAGCCAAATCCGCTTCACCAGGGAGCTGGACCGACGGGTTGTGTAGCACATCCAGAAAAACATTGGGCGGGACCGGTTTGCGCTAAGAGCCGAGCCGGCTTAAAGCGTCTGCCGCTTCACTCTTCCGTCGGTCCACGTGGTCCACCTGATAGCCTTTAAAGTGACCTGCAACAATATCCACCTCATGACGATATGCTGCCATGAGTGGGTCCTTGGAATCCCAAGTGCCAGACACTTGTTGAGCCATGAGGTCCGAGTCACCGAAGCACTTAACTCAACTTAGATTCATCTCCTTAGCCATCCGGAGACCATGGAGCAAGGCTTCATACTCAGCTGCATTGTTAGTATAAGGGAACATTAAGCGGAGAACATAACAAAACTTATCACCTCGTGGGGAAGTTAATACGGCTCCAGCCCCCGAGCCTTCCAATTGCCTGGATCCGTCAAAATGGATGGTCCAATATGTGTGATCCGACTTTTCTTCAGGTGCTTGCAGTTCCGTCCAATCATTGATGAAATCAACAAGTGCTTGAGACTTAACCGCCGTTCGAGGCACATACTTTAACCCGTGCGGCCCAAGATCTATAGCCCACATGGCAATCCGGCCAGTCGCTTCCCGGTTCTGGATGATATCCCCCAAGGGAGCAGAACTGACCACCATAATGGGGTGCCCTTGGAAGTATTGCTTGAGCTTCCGGCTTGCCATAAAAACTCCATATACCAGCTTTTGCCAATGCGGATACCTTTGCTTGGACTCAATGAGTACCTCGCTAATATAATAGACCGGACGTTGAACCGGATGCTCCTTGCCTGCCTCTTTTCGCTCCACCACAATAGCCACACTGACCGCACGAGCATTAGCAGCAACATATAGCAGCAACGGCTCCTTGTCCATGGGAGCGGCGAGCACAGGCGGATTGGCCAATTGCCGCTTTAAGTCCTCAAATGCTTTGTCAGCAGCAGAACTCCAGACGAATTGATCCGTCTTCTTCAACATCTGATACAAAGGGATTGCCTTCTCACCAAGGCGGCTGATAAACCGGCTTAACGCGGCAATCCGGCCTGCCACGCATTGAACATCGTTGATACACTTCAGTTTAGCCAGGGAGGTGATGGCTGTGATCTTCTCCGGATTAGCCTCGATTCCCCTGTTGGACACCAGAAAACCCAATAACTTGCCTGCCGGTACACCAAAGACACACTTGGCCAGATTAAGCATCATCTTGTACGTCCTCAGGTTATCAAAGGTTTCCTTCAAGTCGTCAACCAGAGTCTCCTTCTCCCTTGACTTAACCACGATATCATCCATGTAAGCATGTACATTATGGCCAATCTGCTTGTGAAGACAATTTTGTACACACCGTTGATAAGTTGCCTGGCACTCTTGAACCCAAAGGGCATAGACACATAGTAGAAGGCTCCAAAGGGAGTTATGAATGTCGTCTTCTCCTGGTCCTTAACTGCCATTTTGATCTGATGATAGCCAGAATATGCATCCAAAAAACTCAAACACTCACAACCCGCCGTAGCATCAATAATTTGATCAATACGGGGGAGGGCAAAAGGATCTGCTGGACAAGCCTTATTAAGATCTGTGTAATCCACACACATGTGCCAGGTGCCATTTTTCTTAAGGACCAGCACCGGATTGGCAAGCCACTCAGGGTGGAAAACTTCAATAATAAAGCCAGCTGCTAAGAGCCTGGCTACCTCTTCTCCAATCGCCTTGTGTCTTTCTTCGTTAAACCGGCAGAGGAACTGTTTCACTGGTTTGTATTTAGGATCCACATTAAGGGTGTGCTCAGCGAGTTGCCTCGGTACACCTGGCATGTCAGAGGGCTTCCATGCAAAAATGTCCCGATTCTCACGAATGAACTTGATGAGCGCGCTTTCTATTTCGGATCCAAGTTGGCACTGATGCTGAACTGCTTGGACGAATCGCCAGGCACAAAGTCAACAAGCTTAGTTTCAGCTGCCGATTTGAACTTCAGGGCCGGATCATGCTTCGTAGTTGGCTTCTTTAATGGAGTCATGTCCGCCGGATCAACATTGTCCTTATAATACTTCAGCTCCTCGGTGGCACAAACCGACTCTGCGTAGGCCGCATCTCCTTCCTCGCACTCCAAAGCGATTTTACGGCTTCCGAGAACCGTTATTGTCCCCTTGTGACCCGGCATCTTGAGCTGCAAATACACATAACATGGCCGTGCCATAAACTTGGCGTAGGCCGGTCGCCCAAACAGGGCGTGATATGGACTTTGGATTTTCACCACTTCAAACGTCAATGTTTTCGACCTAGAATCATGATCATCTCCAAAGGCCACTTCCAGAGATATCTTACCAACAGGATATGCTGACTTGCCAGGTACCACACCGTGGAACACCGTATTGGACGGTTTGAGATTTTTATCTGTTAGTCCCATACGACGGAAGGTCTCATAGTACAAGATATTAATGCTGCTCCCTCCATCCATGAGCACCTTGGTGAAGTTGTAACCTCCCACCTGAGGCGCCACCACCAGAGCCAACTGACCCGGATTATCAACCTGGGGAGGGTGATCCTCTCTGCTCCATATGATTGGCTGTTCAGACCAGTGTAGATAATGGGGCACGGCCGGTTCAACAGAGTTGACTGCCCGCCTCTGAACCTTCCGGTCTCGCTTGTTCAAGCTAGTGGTGAAAACATGGTACTGCCCACTATTCAACTGCTTTGGGTTGCTCTGGTAACCCGACTGTTGCTTCTGCTGGTTGTAACCACCCTGGTTGTTCTGATTATTTTGATTGTTATGTCTGCCCGGATTACCATTGAATCCTGAACCGGAATTTCCTCCACCGTATCCCGGCCCAGATCCTGAGCCACCACTGGAGCCGTGATCATACCGGAAAGCATTAGAATTCTTGAACTCCTGCATAATGAAGCAATCCTCCCAAAGGTGGTTTACTGGCACCTCCTTCGTCCCATGCTTTGGATAGGGCTGGTTCAATAGATAATTTAAGCGGTCTGGGTTAGGGTTAGGCGCTCCACCGCGATTCGGCGGTTTACCCTTGCATCGCTGACCCTTGTCCTGCGCGTTGGTATTAGCCACGAAGTCCATCTTGCCACCCGCTTTACGCTTGCCTCCGTTACCGTTACCGTTACCTACCGAGTGGTGCTGCTGACCCTTGGAGCTGCTGTTCTTCTTTCCCTTCCCTGTCTTGTCATCATCAGACTCGGGATCCTTGGTACTATCAGAATCAGCATAGTTTACCAAGGCAGCCATGAGGGTCCCCATGTCAGTGCAATGGCGCTTCATCCGTCCTAATTTTAGCTTTAGGGGCCCAAACCGGCAATTGCCTTCTAGGGTTATAACCGCGGTGTCAGCGTTGATGCAGTCTGATGAATGCAGAACCTGTGAGACCCAGCGCACCCAATGAGTCATCAATTCTCCTTCCTCCTGGACACAGGCAGCTAAGTCCACTATCGACATAGGATGCTTACATGTATCCTTGAAATTACTGATAAACCGGGCTCGTAATTGGGCCCATGAACTGATAGAATTGGCCGGTAAGCTTTTTAACCAAGTATGGGCTGTTCCTTCGAGCATCATGGTGAAGTACTTCGCACATGCCGCATCATCCACATCAAGCATTTCCATGGCCATCTCATAGCTCTCCACCCATGTCTCTGGAGGTTGATCCGCCGTGTAGTTTGGTACCTTGCGCGGGCCTTTGAAATCCTTGGGCAGGCGCACATTGCGTAAAGCGGGGACAAGGCAAGGCACCCCCAAAGAACTAGAAGTAACACCAGGTTCGATTGAGATAGTTGGACGAACTGGCGTAAGCTGCCGAGCCTGATACTGTGCAGCTAACTCGGCCTCCCTGCACGCTCGGGCCCGGTCCACCACTTCCTGAGCGTTATCAGCACCACCCGCCGGGTTGTTGTCGCGGGGTGCTCCACGTCGTTCATTACTTGACACTGCCGGTTCATCCATACGCCTGCTATAGCTCTGGCTTGGGCGAGGGGTCGAGTGGATCCAGTCGTGGCTGTATGAGTATGCTTCCTGTTGGAACAAAGCTGTCCTAAGAAGCTCCTTGACCCGTTGCGTCTCTACCGCCTGCGACGAGTCACCTTCAATTGGAATGGCCTCCAGCCGTCTAGCAGCGGCAACGAGATTGTCCATCGGGTTGGAGTAGTGACCCGGAGGTGTTGAGACAGCCTGAGGTATAACAGTGTTTTGACGAGGCAGATCCATCAGACGGGGCTGAACCGGCGCGCCGGTCCCAGGAGCTTCCGCCCGATTTCCCTCCAGTGGATTACTGGTTCCTACTCCTGGGGTGTTGAAAAGGTCTCTGGCCTCGAAAACCGAAGGCAAACGGGATCGGTACTTCCTCTTCATGACTTCATGCGACGCGTTCTGGTCCAATATGAGCCTGTAGGCTTGTGCGTCTAAAGCGGCCCGCTCTACGGTCATCCTGGCATTCTCAGCTGCCAGGTCCGCCTTGGCCTGGGTGATCTGTTCCTTCACCTTTGCAACCTCCGCGTTGTGGACGTCCTGATCCACCGGGTTAGCTTCTGCCACAAGCACATCCAATGCATCAAATAGATCTGATAGAACTTGAGCCGGCGGGCGTACAGAGCTTCCTGCCCCGGCAACTGTCGCCGCTACTGAACCGGAGGTTATTGGTGCAGCGGTCAAAGAATGAAGGGCTGCTTGTGTGCCGGCCATGAATATTCCAACTCGGTTGGGTAGATCAGAGGGGTCCGGAATACTGTCGCCATCGGAACAGCCCCCAATCCGGCCATCTTGAAGCTGATATAGAGATTCGGTTTCTCCGGTTGATGACTCGTCGCTGGAATAAACGACGGTCTCGCCGCGAGATTCTGATCCATCCTCATAACTTCCTCCACGGATGACTCCCACGAAGGCACGCTTCACAGCCAGTTTAACCCGGGTGGACCGCGCACGCTGAGCCATTTTGACGAGGTCGGTGCAGATGTCCGGCTCAGGGCCCGGTTCACCGATCTTGCCAATGAAAATGTGTATGCCACCAAAGGGGACCCGGTACCCGTACTCAACCGAGCCGGCCTCGGGGCCCCAGCCTGCATCATCGATGTAGAGCTTGCCGCGATGACTCTTAGTCATCCGGCCCACAGCATAGCCCTCGAGTCCTTCAAAGCGGCCCCCCAAGAACTTGAAACCATCGTGCGATAGCCCCACGGTGGGCGCCAACTGTCGTGGTTTTGTCATGGCAGATGTCCTCATGAAAGGACTTAGTCATGGAGCCATCGCAACGGGTTAGCTTGAAGGGGTTAAAGCGGACACAGGGACGCAAGAGAGTTTATACTAGTTCGGCCCCTTCGATGAAGGTAAAAGCCTACGTCTAGTTGTGATGGAATTGATGGGGTTTCGATGACTAGGGAGCAAACAAGCTTCGCCTAAGTCTCGAGTTGTTGTCTCTTGTCCTTGAACCGCCGCCGGGTCGTCCCCTTATATACATGGGTGACGCCCGTCGGTTTACAGAGTCCCAACACCGGCTCATATACGTGTTCGGTTTGGTCTCTAGTTATTCCTAACTTACAATACAAGTTTACATACTGACACCGGTTTACGGCTACATGCCTTAAATTGATCATGGGCTTTAACATACTTAACTATTGATGAAGTTAACCCGGCCCAGATAGGCCAGTTTACGCCCAGTAGTAATATCCCAACAGTTCTGATCTGCATCAAACCCCTACTAGCTTCCGACTGGGACGGCTGAATATATTCTGCTATACGGGCCGCAGCGGTAAGATTCTGAATGGAGTGTGGCATACATCTGGTTCAGGTGGAAATAATTGCCGCTGTCGTCGACTGGACTCGGGGATCTGTCGGCGAGCACGGTCATTGAGTGCACGCTGAAGGTTCTCCAGTCGGGTGCGCTCAGCCAAAGTGGCCAAACGCGCCGCCTCCAAGGCCCGAGTCTCAGAGGACTCGCCGATAACGGGCGTGTGGAGTGAATGCCCGACCGTTGCTATCTAGAGTGACTTTAGACCTTCCATACTCCGAGTGGTTCTTGTACGGTCGAGTGATGATATACTAGTCGAATGGAATAGGGATATCCGAGTGGAGATGTTGGTCGAGTGTTCATGCACTGAGGTGATTCGAGTCGGTAGAATTTGTTGTCCTTTGATTGTCTTTGACTGTAGGGCAGTGTTCTTGGGTGGGGTGCTTAGATCAGGTCTATTACCCTACCCTAGGTACACGGCATCGTCACAGCCCGCATCGTCAGCCTAGACCCAGAAGAAGGGAGGAGCCACCACCATCACCCGCACCCCGCTGTCGAGGGCACCTTCTACTGGTGCGTCCACCAGGGACCAGCACTACCGATGGCTACACCATGACCCAGCCTGGCACAGGATGGCCCTGCACCAAGGCAACACACTAGGACGCTAATGCAGCCTGCCCCGCACTACACACCGACCTCCCAATAGCGGAACCGGACATATATGGTTGGATGGCACCGTGCACATAACTACCAGGAGGAGGACGACCCACGTCCACCGCACCTCCAGGTCGCCCCATGACATTGTTGCACCGCCATCTAATACCCACATGCCATCCCACAAGCACAAGTCATGCCGCTGGGGCCCATGGCATCCCAATGCTGCTGCCTGATGACGATGTCCCACATCAGCGTCACATCGGTCATCGCATGGT
The DNA here is from genome assembly GCF_002162155.2 of Triticum dicoccoides. Lineage (NCBI taxonomy): Eukaryota > Viridiplantae > Streptophyta > Magnoliopsida > Poales > Poaceae > Triticum > Triticum dicoccoides. The sequence continues at coordinate 548,820,866 of NC_041390.1, forward strand.
TTGATATGATCAAGAAGCTTTTATCATTTAAACTCTTGCATGTAAACGGTGCCGTGGCCTCCTCATAAGAAGTTTTCTAAGAAGGGATTGGTGTTTACATTGTTTGAGCACGAAAGTAAATAGTGATGATATCATTTATTCTTGGTTTTTTATCATTTATGCCACTATTTGTGTCCCACTACTCAGTTTTGTCATTAGAAGTTATAACTGCTCAAAAATGCCATTGTTCCATGAGATGCTTCCTCAAAAATGCCATTAGATATCTAAAAATGACATCGTTCCATTAGATGATTACTAAAAAATGCCATTAGACATAATTATTGTCAGGTCAAACTCGTTGACCATGTTATATGATGAAAATCCTTCTATACCCACATGTCAGCTCTCTGTATCTCACAATGATAAGTGTGGACCCCACTTATCAGGAGTAAGCAAGCGAATAATTTTATAGGAAAATAAGAACATTGTTGGGATCAAGTGGGACCCACACTTTACTGTAGTGAGATAGAGGGAGAGCTGACATATTGGTCTATAGGTATTTTGGTCATTATAGCATGACAAATGAGATTAAAGCTGACAATAATGGTGTCCAGTAGCATTTTTGAGCTTGTGCCTAATGAAGCGATGCCATTTTTGAGCAGTTAAAATTCATAGTGGCAAAACTGAGTAGTGAAACACAATCAGTGGCGTAAACGATAAAAACCCTATATTCTTTATTATCAGTTCCTCACTTCATAAACTTGTGGTCATGTTTACCAAGTGAGGCCTAAGCTTTAGGGGTTGGGTGGTATGTCCATCTTTATCTATGATATTTTACACATCATTGCTCAATTTTGATGTACTTTTCCCTTCAATGGATAATCCTCAAGTGCAAGGAATTGTTTTAGCACTTTCCAAATATAGGGGTGATAAGTGTGGAGTGTTGAACCCGCAAGGAGCTAAAGGTAGGGTTGGTATTCTTTCAGGTCCTATCTGCCACTCATAAAACCTCTTTGTTAAAAACAAGAAATAAATCTACTTTGCTAGTATAAAGAGATAGCTTTGCAAGATAATAAGGAACTTACAAGTAAAACTTAGTTGTTGCTTTGTAAATGAACAATAAATAAAAGGATTTTCCCTAGGCAGTTGGATATGAAACTAAAGTGATAATCTATTTAGTTTTTATGCGAGAGGAGTCGACGCTAACATGTAGCAAAATTCATCGACTACAAGTACTTACTATTGGAACTATGGCAAGCATCCGAAAATTCTAAAGATTCATTAAGGTAAAACCCAATCATAGCATTAATATCTAAGGTCTCTTTAATCCCATATGCAACAACTAGTGAACTGGGGTTTAGGTTTCTATCACTTTCGCAACCCATCATAAACAAATTTATCACATATTGCAATACCCTATTGTGTGATTCCCACATGTGTGCATAAACGGTGGGCACCATAGGACAACACCATAATAACATACAAGTCAAACAACCATAGCATATCACAATTAACCCATAGGACAAAAAGAAACTACTCTGACATAATAGAGATGCAACATTGGATAATAATTTACAACATTTAAAACCATGTTCAAGTAAGAGATTACGTCGTTTGTGAGAGAGTGCTCTGCTGAATAGAGAAGGAGGGAGGAGTTGATGAAGTTGTTGAAGTTGATGAAGAAGATGACGGCGATTATGGTGATGAAGCTATGTACCTAGGGTAGGGTCATAGGCCTGGCCTAGACGTCCTCCCCAAGGTCATCGCCCTAAAGCCAGAAGCATTCGAAGGGTACCATCATCTACTTGACCAGAGACATTCCACTCAGAAAAATCAATGACACTCGACCGTCACAGTAACCACTCGACGTACACAAGACCTAAAGCCACTCTACACAACAACGGTCGGGCGTTTACTCATAGACTTAATTATCATTTATATCACTTAATTGCTAGCGTTACCAGTAAAGTTCCACTCTTAATGTACATTGAATCCTGTGTAATGGAGGAGAGCTGGGGTCCTGGCGCACTCTATAGAAGCCACTCCCCTCCTCTGGGACAAGGGTTGGCATCCTTTGTAAACACACACATATACACAATCCAGTTGACCGCCTCTGGGCACCGAGACGTAGGGTTGTTACTTCCTCCGTGAAGGGGCTGAAATCGTAAACTCGTGTGTACAACTACTCCATAGCTAGGATCTTGCCTCCTCATACCTACCCCCATTCTACTGTCAGTCTTAGACCCACGACAGTTGGCGCCCACCGTGGGGCAGGTGTCTTAGCAGTTTGTTGTAGAAGTTGCGATTTTTCCGATTCCCATCATCATGGTTTCTGGCGAAGAATTGGTTGAGGGCCGTGAGATCCGTCTTGGCACGCTCGTCTTCATCGCCGACGGCTCCGCTTGGCTCCACGAGGCTCCACTCGACGTCGATGCGCTTCCCATCCGCGGGGCGACACACTTCCACGCGTGCGTCCGCGGCGTCCTTCTTCGACAGCCGTCGACTCAATATCAGTCGGCTCCTACGGCTCCTCGCTCCCCGCTGCTTGTCGGCGCAAGCGGTCCGGTCGGTCACGACTTCAGTGGTGGGTGAGGCACGCGGTGGCCCGCCAATCAGCCACCCCACAAATCGCGGCGATCGAGCCCGATGAAACTCTCTACGGCTTGTTCGACGTGTCGACTGGCTCCGTCCAGACTGCATCCGAGTGCGACAACAGTGACCCCGCGGCAGAAGTCTTGATGATCAATGGACCGCGCAGTCCTCCTGGCTTCCCCCATGATGACGGTGGCGATGGCGTCGGCGATCCGTCATGCGTCCACGAAGAGTACCGCCCCAAACCCCTCTCTTCACTGCAGAGGGAAGATCTTCGCCGCTGCAATATGGATGCACTTCACACTCCTATCGTTGGAGAAACCCCCGAGGCCCGGGCCTTGGAGGAGGCGCGCCTGGCCAACTTGGCTGAGCGCACTCGACTGGAGAACCTCCAGCGCGCACTCGACGAGCATGCTCGGCCGCGGATTCCTGAGTCCAGTCGACGACAACTTTTTCCGCCTCCGACTCAGGTATACTGAACTCCGATCCAGAATCTCACAGCTGCATCCCGAATAGAAGAGTCAATTCAGCCTTCCCAGTCGGAAGCTGGCTGAGGTTTGATGCAGATCCGGGCTTTACTCCGGGCAGAAGGAGAGCAAAATACAGTAGTATCTCAGTCGTGGAATAGGATTCATAGCAGATCTGTGGTGGGAGACACTGTCCAATCTGCTCACAGCCCAAGATCGCCTCCGCTGCGTGAGGGACGTGGGCACCGGCAGGATTAGTACAGGAACCGTGAGCAGTATGATCATCGACTCAACCACGATGACCGTCGTCGAGTGCCCACGCCTCCTCCGAGGAGTGGGTCATACGTGCATCGGTGGCAAGAGGACAGGCGCCCCCATAGCGATGAACGAAGAATTCCAGTCGACCCCAGAGAGCCATGCTTTGATGCGAGATCTATTCTCGTTCAAGGTCTGGTTGACAGGAATAGGGCACACAGAGAGGGCCATGATAGAGATTATCCGACTGGAAGCAGGGTGCATCTTTCAGGTCCCGAGTGTTTCAGCAGAGCCATCAGAGCAGCAGTGATTCCTCCCAACTTCAGGTTGGCGACTGGAGTCAGCAAGTTCACTGGCGAGTCCAAGCCTGACACTTGGCTTGAGGACTACCGAGTGACTGTGCAGATTGGTGGTGGCAATGATGAAGTGGCCATGAAGCACCTTCCTTTGATGTTGGAGGGCTCAGCCAGAGCGTGGTTGAATCAGTTAGCACCTGGCAACATATATAGTTGGGAAGAACTTGCCCGAGTGTTTGTTAAAACCTTTGAAGGTACATGCAAAAGGCCGGCGGGGTTGACAAAGTTGCAGTCCTGTGTGTAGAAGCCGAATGAAACCTTGAGAGATTATATCCAGAGGTGGATCACATTGCACCATATAGTGGAGAATGTGTCGGATCACCAAGCAGTTTGTGCCTTCAAGGAAGGTGTTAAGTACAAAGAGTTGAATCTAAAGTTCGGTCAGACAGGAGATATGTCCCTGAGTCGAATGATGGAGATTGCCACCAAGTATGCCAATGGTGAAGAGGAAGACCGACTCCAGAGTGGCAAGCACAAAACAGTCGCCAAGAAACTGGAGGAGGGAATTCCAGTCGGAAACAGAAGCGCAAGGCCGAACCAGCTACTCCTGGTGAAAGTTAAGGGGAATTCAAGGGGAAGCCCAAGGGGCCCTGGACTCCCAAGAAAGTTAAAGATCAAGATGGGAATGATGTGTTGGATTTACCATGCCACATTCTTACCAAAAAAGATGAAGACGGGAATCTCATTTACCCTAAGCACACCACTCGACAGTGTCATCTCCTGATTCAACAGTTCCGAGAGAAACAACCCAAGGAGAAGGAAAAGGAGTCGGACAAGGGTGAGGAAAGGGAAGAAGATGATGATGGTTTTCCCAATGTCAATTCCACTCTGATGATTTTTACTGGTGTTGAGAGCAAAAGTTGATTGAAAGTTATTAACAAAGAGGTGAACATGGTTGCTCCGGCAACACCCAGTTATCTCAAGTGGCCCCAGGCTGCCATCACATTCGACTAGTCGGATCATCCAGCACATATAGCCACTCCTGGGAGGCAAGCGCTGGTAGTCGACCATGTTGTTGAAGGCACTCGACTGACCAAAGTACTGATGGATGGTGGCAGTGGTCTAAATATCCTTTATGCTGAAACGCTGAAAGGGATGGGCATTCCGATGTCCAAGCTTAGCGAAAGCAATATGAGTTTTCATGGAGTTATACCTGGCAAGAAGGCCCAGTCACTTGGCTAGATCGCCCTTAATGTGGTTTTTGGTGGTTCCAAGAATTACCGCAAGGAGAAGTTGACATTTGAAGTGGTGGACTTCAAGAGTGCTTACCATGCTATTCTGGGAAGGCCCGCTTATGCACGTTTTATGGCTCGACCATGTTACGTGTATCTGAAATTGAAGATTCTTGGTCCCAGAGGGGTGATCACTATCACTGGCAATCGGCAGAAGGCAGAAGAGTGCTTCCAGAAGGGCTCAAAAATTGCCGGTGCACAAATGGCAGTAGTAGAATTGCAAGAGTACCAGAAAAATGCAGATCCAAGTGATTTGCTGCGAGCTAAGAAGCCTGCCACAGACTCTGCATTTCAGTCGCCCGGTGAAATGAAACCGATTCATATTCACCCGACCGATCCCAATGCTGCTCCGACTCATATTTCAACGACACTCAACAGCAAATAGGAAGAAGCACTCGTCCAGTTCCTCCGTGAGAACTGGGACATCTTTGCATGGAAACCTTCTGACATGTCGGGTGTACCCAGGGGACTGGCTGAGCATCATTTGCGAGTCGACCCGAAAGTGAAACCTGTCAAGGAACATCTCCGACGGTCCGCCGTACAGAAGAGAAAAGCAATTGGTGAGGAAGTGGCCCGACTCCTAGCAGCTGAGTTCATCCGAGAAATCTACCACTCCGAATGGCTCACCAATGTTGTCATGGTCCCCAAGAAGGACGATTCACTTCGCATGTGCATTGACTTCAAGCATATCAATCGGACCTGCTCGAAAGATCATTTTCCTCTCCCCCGCATCGACCAAATCGTCGACTCAACTGCGGGGTGTGATTGTTTGTCTTTTTTGGATGCCTATTCCGGGTACCATCAGATCCGACTGTATGGACCTGATGAGATAAAAACGACTTTCATCACTCCATTCGGATGCTTATGTTATGTCATCATGCCATTCGGCCTGAAGAACGTCGGAGCCACAGGATGATCCAGAAGTGTCTGCTCACTCAAATCAGTCGGAATGTGGAAGCATACATGGATGACATTGTGGTCACGTCACGTAAGGGTTCTGACCTGTTGGCTGACCTTGCTGAAACCTTTGCCAACCTCAGAAGATATGATATCAAGCTTAATCCATCAAAGTGCACATTCAGAGTCCCTAGCGGAAAGTTACTCGGTTTCCTCATTTCCGAATGAGGGATCGACACTAACCCAGAGAAAGTTGGTGCTATACTTTGGAAGAAATGGCTTGTGCGTGTGCACGACATCCAGAAGCTTACTGGTTGTTTAGCCGCCTTGAGTCGATTCATTTCTCGCCTCGGTGAAAATGCATTGCCTCTTTACCGACTGATGAAGAAGTTTGATAAGTTCGAGTGGACTCCCGAAGCTGATGCAGCGTTTGCAGAGCTCAAAGCCCTGCTTTCCACCCAGCCGGTGCTTGTTGCACCAATCAGCAAAGAGCCTTTACTTCTTTATAATGCAGCCACTAGACAAGTTGTCAGTATAGTACTCATGGTCAAGCGGGAAGAAGAAGGAAAAGCCTATAAAGTTCAGCGCCCAGTATATTACATTTCTGAAGTTCTCACTCCATCGAAGCAAAGATATCCGCACTATCAGAAGCTTGTTTATGGGATTTACATGACCACGAAGAAGGTTGCACACTATTTCTCTGATCATTCCATTACAGTCGTCAGCGACGCTCCATTATCAGAGATTCTGAACAACAGAGATGCAACTGGTCGAGTGGCGAAGTGGGCGATTGAACTGCTTCCCCTGGACATCAAGTTTGAGGCAAAGAAAGCTATCAAGTCCCAAGCAATAACAGATTTCCTCGCTGAGTGGATCGAATAGCAACTTCCGGCCCAAATTCACTCGGAGCATTGGACCATGTTCTTCGATGGCTCCAAGATGCTAAATGGATCCGGTGCTGGGGTGGTGTTGGTATCCCCCCGTGGTGACAAACTCAGCTATGTTCTCCAGATTCACTTTGACTCTTCCAACAACGAAGCTGAATATGGGGCACTCCTATACGGGTTGCGTATGGCCATTTCACTCGGCGTCCGTCGCCTCATGGTCTATGGCAACTCGGATTTAGTGGTCAATCAGGTGATGAAGGAGTGGGACGTCAGAAGCCCAGCTATGACTGGTTATTGCAATGCAGTGAGAAAGTTAGAAAAGAGGTTTGAGGGGTTGGAGCTCCATCACATACCCCGACTGAAAAATCAAGCAGCTGATGATCTAGCAAAGATAGGTTCCAAGAGGGAAGTCATTCCCGGCAATGTGTTCCTGGAACATATTCATACACCTTCAGTTCAAGAAGATCCTTTCACTGAAGAGCCCCCGCAACCAAAGAGTGCCACTGATCCGACTGAAATCGAGGTCCCAGCCGTGGTTGATTTGATCATGGAGGTTTTGGTCATCACTCCTGATTGGACAGTACCATATATCGCATACATTCTTAGAAAGTAACTCCCAGAGGACGAAGAAGAGGCTCGACAAATCGTCCGCCGATCCAAAGCCTTTACCGTGATAAGAGGATAGTTGTTCAGAGAAAGTGCGACTGGAGTCTGCCAGAAATGCGTAACACCTGAAGAAGGTCGAGTGATCCTCAATGACATCCACTCGGGGACCTGTAGTCACCATGCGTCCCCTCGGACCATTGTGGCCAAAGCATATCGAGCGGGATTTTACTGGCCATGAGCAAACAAGATGGCAAAAGAAATAGTCAACAAATGTGAAGGTTACCGGTTTTACTCCAACATGTCTCACAAGCCTGCATCGGCCCTGAAGACCATTCCACTCATCTGGCCTTTTTCTCTTTGGGGATTGGATATGGTTGGACCTATGAGGACTGGTAGGAGCGGATTCACTCATGCTTGTAGCAGTCGACAAGTTCACCAAATGGATTGAAGCCAAGCCTATCAAGAACCTTGAAGCCAGCACTGCTGTCAGCTTCATCAGAGAGTTAACATTCAGATATGGTGTTCCACACAACATCATCACTGACAACGGGTCAAACTTCGATTCTGATGAGTTTAGGAGTTTCTGTGCTTCTCAAGGTACTCGAGTCGACTATGCTTCAGTCGCCCACCCCCAGTCGAATGGGCAAGCTGAAAGAGCAAATGGATTGATTCTCAAAGGACTGAAACCCCGATTGATGCGTGATCTCAAACACGTAGCAGGAGCCTGGGTCGATGAAATTCCATCGGTATTGTGGGGACTGAGGACAACTCCCAATCGGTCGACTGGCAGAACTCCCTTTTTCTTGGTTTATGGAGCCGAAGCCGTACTTCCGAGTGACTTGCTCCACAATGCGCCCCGAGTCGAGCTTTTCTTAGAAGAAGAAGCAGAACAGGCAAGGCAAGATCCAGTTGATCTCCTGGAGGAAGAAAGCGAGATGGCCTTGATCCGGTCGACCATTTAGCAGCAAGATTTGCGTCGATTCCACACCAGAAACGTAAGGGGTCGAGCATTTCAAGAGGGAGACCTGGTTCTTCAAGTGGATCAGCAGAAATCACACAAGCTTGCGCCTTCCTGGGAAGGCCCCTTCGTTGTCACCAGAGTGCTCCACAACGGAGTGTACCACCTCTATAACGTCGAGCACAAGAAAGACGAGTCGTGCGCTTGGAATGCGGAGCTACTCCGCCCCTTTTATACTTAAGCACTCAGTATGTTGAGATGTAATAAGAAGCACATTTGTAGCTTGTTTATCAAAGAAAAGAGTTTTACAGTCTTCTAAAATGATTGTCAATTACTTGAGTTTGTGTCTAAAATCCCCCAGTGGGTGGCTTAGCTGCGAATCCATTCGCCTAAGTTTTAAAATCCTAATGAGTGGCGAGCAAGTCTCTCACTCGGGGGCTTAGCTGCAGTCCAGTACTCGCCTAAGTATTGAAAAATCCTACCGAGTGGTGAGCAAGTCTCTCACTCGGGGGCTTAGCTGCAGTCCAGTACTCGCCTAAGTATTGACAATCCTACCGAGTGGTGAGCAAGTCTCTCACTCGGGGGCTTAGTTGCAGTCTAGTACTCACCTAAGTATTAAAAATCCTACCGAGGATGAGCAAGTCTCTC
>NC_041390.1:548829964-548938123 GCF_002162155.2 Triticum dicoccoides
GAGTGATGAGCAAACCTCACACTCGGGGGCTTAGCTGCAGTCCAGTACTCGCCTAAGTTTTAAAAATCCTACCGAGTGATGAGAAAACCTCACACTCGGGGGCTTAGCTGCAGTCCAGTACTCGCCTAAGTTTTAAAAATCCAACCGAGTGATGAGCAAACCTCACACTCGGAGGCTTAGCTGCAGTCCAGTACTCGCCTAAGTATTAAAAATCCTACCAAGTGATGAGCAAACCTCACACTCGGGGGCTTAGTTGAAGTCCAGTACTCGCCTAAGACGATGAGATGCAGGTCGACTGCAACTCTCTCCTCGGAGCTGCGTCACAAGTACAACGTGCGCTCCATCCCTATCCGCAAGGATGACGAGGTGCAGGTCGAATGCAACCTTCACCTTGGAGCTATGCCACAAATACAATGTGCGCTCCATCCCTATCCACAAGGATGACGAGGTGCAGGTCGAATGCAACCTTCACCTCGGAGCTACGCCACAAGTACAACGTGCGCTCTATCCCTATCCGCAAGGACGACGAGGTGCAGGTCGAATGCAATCTTCACCTCGGAGCTACACCACAAGTACAACGTGCGCTCCATCCCTATCCGCAAGGATGACGAGGTGCAGGTCGAATGCAACCTTCACCTCAGAGCTACGCTGCAAGTACAACGTGCGCTCCATCCCTATCCGCAAGGACGACGGGGTACATGTCGACTGCAACTCTCTCCTTGGTGCTTTGCCACGAGCACAACATGCGCTCCATCCCTATCTGAAAGGATGGAGAGGCGCAGGTCGACTGAGGTATCTCCCTCAGAGCTGCATTTCAAGAAATATTCCGAGTGAAGGATAAGCTTCACTCGAAGGCAGACGCAAGCACATGCAGAAGGTAAACCAAGATCGGATAAAACCTCAAAAGTTTCAGGACGAAGATAAAAGTACTCGGGCATCAGGCCCGAAGGAGTTTAACGGTTACAAAAATCACTCGGCATTCCGAGGCAAATTTAAAGGAAGTTTATGTATCAAGTTTGTTCACTCAGCAGGAGGAGGGCTTGCAGGCTCGACGAACTCGTCCAAATCGATCTCGTCCACGATCCGAGTGGCAGCAGCAATGCAAGTCTCCATGAAGGATTGGAAGTCGTTCCTTTTGGTGTTGGCGACCTTGATCGCCGCCAGCTTCTCTTCTCGAGCTTCTTTGCAGTGGACCCTAACCAGCGACAGAGCCACGTCAGCGCCGCATCGGGCAGAGGACTTCTTCCATTCCCGCACTCGACCGGGGACCTCATTGAGCCGAGTCACCAGAGACTCGAGATCCTTCTGAAGCGTTGCCCTTGGCCAGAGTGATGAGTCAATGCGCGACACCGCCACCTTCAGATGGGCAAGATAACCTGTAACACTAGCGACACGGGATTCTAGTCAAAGCACATTCATGGCAGCCTCGTCGCCGACTAGAGAAAGGATAGGATCTAAGCCCGTCTCGATCCGTCCAGTCTCCTCTTCAAAGTTTTGGCAGAATTATGCAGAGTCAAGGAGTTATTGAGTCGATTGGTCAGGACTAACTTGCAAACAGTAAAACAGTCGGGTAAAAAGGGGTACCTTCGAGCATAAGAAAGAGCTTCTTGGCGAGGGCTTTAAGATAAGCCTCCAAGTCAGTCCTCCTACGAGTCACGCTTTCCAGCTGATCGTTCAGAGCCACTTTATCTTTTTTCAGACGAGTCGCCTCTCGGTTGGACTCAGTGAGAGACGACTTCAACTTGTTGATTTCCTCCTCTAGCGCTCCGACCGAAGCCAGTTTCTGGTCAGCAAGGGCAGTCTTCTCTTGAGCCTCCTTCTGCGCAGTTGCAAGGTCCAAGTACTTCTTCTCTAGGGCCAGCCTCATTTTCTCTGCAAAATACACATTTAGATCAAACAGAAGAACGAAGGGATAACTTGAAGGATGGTCAAGATAAGTAGTCGACAGGCCGTTACCTTCCGTACCAGCGACTTCATCTTGAGCCTTCTTTAAGTTCTGCTGAGGCAGCTCCAGGTCAAGGTTGAGTTGCCTCTGCTTTTCCTCAAATTCGGCGAACTTGGAGATAAGCGTACAAGATTTCTACAGGGAGTAAAGGACATGTCAATCGACAACATCAAAGATTATTTACTTCCGAGTGAATAAAACTTCAAGACTACTCAGACCTCAACCGACTGCCGGCAGTCGACCGCGGTCTTGGGGACTACACCCAGTGGGTGAACTTAGCATGCCCCCACTGGTTCGGGTTCCACTCGGCTGGTCCTGCCAGACCGAGTAAAAAAACAGAGAAAGTAGTGCTCAGACCCCAACCGACTGCCAGCAGTCAACTACGGTCTCGGGGACTACACCCAGTGGGTGCACTTAGCGTGCTCCCACTGGTTCAGATCCCACTCGACCAGGTCGAGTGGAAGACTGAAATGATAAAGATGACAAAAAAACCTAGTGGGTGTATAGTCTCAAAGTGCAAGACAATGAGAGATTGCGCGAAGGAAAATATTCGGGTAGCATATCCTAACAGAACAAGTTCAGTCGGAAGTCAACTTACCAAGACATTGGCTCGAAGAGCCGCGCTGGCGTCATAAGCAGCCTGACTGCATTCGTGCACCGCCTTCACCCACTCCATCATTATGTAAGCCTGACGAATGGCCTCCGCGGCGACATCTGACTGGCTTTCTGGAACATGATGAATGTCAAAGAAGGGGACAGACGGTCCAGACACAGCGGCTTGGAGATCCGAGGCATGAAGTTGGATGGTTGAAGCAAGCACTAGGGCAGTCGACAAAGCGGGGCGCACACTCGACAGGGGGTCAGCAAAGGTTACTGAGGGAGTCCTGGATTAGGGGGTATTCGGGTAGCCAGACTATACCTTCGGCCGGACTCCTGGACTATGAAGATACAAGATTGAAGACTTCATCCCGTGTCTGGATGGGACTTTCCTTGGCGTGGAAGGCAAGCTTGGCGTTGCGGATATTCAAGATCTCCTACCATTTTAACCGACTCTGTGTAACCCTAACCCTATCCGGTGTCTATATAAACCGGAGGGTTGCAGTCCGTAGGACAGAATCAACTCCATACACAACAATCATACCATAGGCTGGCTTCTAGGGTTTAGCCTCCTTGATCTCGTGGTAGATCTACTCTTGTACTACCCATATCATCAATATTAATCAAGCAGGAGTAGGGTTTTACCTCCATCGAGAGGGCCCGAACCTGGGTAAAACAAAGTGTCCCCTGTCTCCTGTTACCATCTGGCCTAGACGCACAGTTCGGGACCCCCTACCTGAGATCCGCCGGTTTTGACACCGACATTGGTGCTTTCATTGAGAGTTCCTCTGTGTCGTCGCTTTTAGGCCCGATGGCTCCTTCGATCATCAACAACGATGCAGTCCAGGGTGAGACTTCTCTCCCCGGACAGATCTTCGTCTTCGGCAGCTTCGCACTACGGGACAATTCGCTTGGCCACCTTGAGCAGATCGAAAGCTACGCCCCTGGCCGTCAGGTCAGGTTTGGAAGCCTAAACTACATGGCTAATATCCACAGGGACTTGATCTTCGACGGATTCGAGCCATAGCCAAGCGTGCCGCACTATCTCGATGGGCATGATATAGCTCTGCCATCGAACAGCGCCTTGGAGGCCGCACACGCATCGGTTCCGACCATTGATTCGGAACCCACTGCACCGATCGAGGATCAGCGGTTGGACGCCGCCTCAGGGGCTGTGATCTTAGAGGCGATTGAGCCGAACTCTAGCCCCGCACTCTGCATGGCCCGTGACTCCGAGGAGCCAGATTCCTCTCCGAGCTCCAAGCTCCCCATGCCCCTGCCGATCGGATCCGATTGGGCGCCGATCATGGAATTCACCGCCGCGGACATCTTTCAGCACTCGCCCTTCGGCGATATCCTGAATTCTCTAAAGTCTCTCTCTTTATCAGGAGAGCCCTGGTCGGACTACAGTCAGCAAGGTTGGGATACGGACGATGAAGAAATTCAAAGCCCACCCACCACCCACTTCGTAGCCACTGTCGACGACTTAACAGACACGCTTGACTTCAACTCCGAAGACATTGACAGTATGGACAATGATGCAGGAGACGAACAAGAACCAGCACCTGTAGGGCGCTGGAAGGCCACTTTGTCATATGACATATATATGGTGGATACTCCAAAAGATGGAGATGGCGATGGAACAGTGGGGGATGACGCCCCCAAGAAACAGCCAAAGCGCCGGCGTCAGCGGTGCCGCTATAAATCCCGCCAAAGCAAAAATGGTGATTCCGGCACGGGAGATAATACTACCCCGGATAGCGCCGAAGAACACCCACCTCAGCAAAATTCGGCACAGGAAGATGGAGAAACCAGCCCTCATGAGAGAGTGGCAGACCAAGAGGTCGAGGGTGACAACTATACACCTCCCTCCAAAGACGAGGTTAGCCTCGATGACGACGAATTCGTCATACCATCAGACCCCGCCGAACAAGAGCGTTTTAAACGCAGGATTTTAGCCACGGCAAGTAGCCTCAAGAAAAAGCAGCAATAGCTTAGAGCTGCCCAAGAATTGCTAGCTGACAGATGGACTGAAGACCTTGCGGCCGAAGAGTATGAACTCGAACGCCCCTCCAAGAGTTACCCGAAGTGCAGGGCGCTACCCCGATCAGAGGAGGAAGCACCTACATCACCAGCGCATGACATGGCAGACCAGCCACCTCGCGGCCGCGACAGAGAGGCCTGTCGGCCCTCCACCGAAGCCATGCCCCGACGCCGCACAACTAAGGCACGGGAAAACACGCCCGACCTGCAAGACATACTGGAGGATAAGGCAAGACAAACAAGATCGATCTACGGATCGCGCAGGCGCCCTACGGCACATGAAAATGATCTTCACTCCGGATACAACAAATCCAGCCGGGCCGAACACAATAGACATAGCTCTTTCGAGCTACGTCGTGATATAGCCCGGTACAGAGGCGCCGCACACCCGCTATGCTTCACGAATGAAGTAATGGATCATAAAATCCCAGAGGGTTTCAAACCCGTAAACATCGAATCATACGATGGCACAACAGACCCGGCGGTATGGATCGAGGATTATCTCCTTCACATCCACATGGCACGCGGCGATGATCTACACGCCATCAAGTACCTCCCGCTCAAACTTAAAGGACCAGCCCGGCATTGGCTTAACAGCTTGCCAGCAGACTCAATCGGTTCTTGGGAGGACCCGAAAGCCGCATTCCTCGACAACTTCCAGGGCACTTACATGCGACCGCCGGATGCCAATGACTTAAGCCACATAATTCAGCAGCCAGAAGAATCGGCCAGACAATTCTGGACACGGTTCCTAACAAAGAAAAACCAGATAGTCGACTGTCCGGACGCAGAGGCCCTAGCAGCCTTCAAGCATAACATCCGTGACGAGTGGCTTGCCCGGCACCTGGGACAGGAAAAGCCAAAATCCATGGCAGCCCTCACGACACTCATGACCTGCTTTTGCGCGGGAGAAGACAGCTGGCTAGCTCGCAGTAACAACTTATCAAAGAACCCTGGTAATTCGGACACCAAGGACAAAAGTGGCAGGACACGTCAGAATAAGCAAAAACACCGCGTCAACAGCGATAGCAATGAAGACACGGCAGTCAATGCCGGATTCAAAGGCTATAAATTCGGTCAGCGGAAAAAGCCATACAAAAAAAATACTCAGGGCCCGTCCAGTTTGGACCGAATACTCGATCGCTTGTGCCAGATACATGGCACCCCCGAAAGGCTAGCCAATCACACTAACAGGGATTGTTGGGTGTTCAAGCAGGCAGGAAAGTTAAGGGCCAAAAACAGAGACAAGGGGCTACACAGCGACGACGAGGAGCCCAAGCCGCCGAACCACAATGGACAGAAGGGCTTTCCCCCACAAGTGTGGATGGTGAACATGATATACGCAACCCACATTCCCAAGCGGGAGCAGAAGCGTGCGCTACGAGACGTATACGCGATGGAGCCAGTCGCCCCAAAGTTCAACCCATGGTCCTCCTGCCCGATCACTTTTGATCGAAGGGACCATCCCACTAGCATCCGACATGGCGGCTTCGCCGCATTGGTTCTCGACCCAATCATCGACGGATTTCACCTCACAAGAGTCCTCATGGACGGTGGCAGTAGCCTGAACCTGCTTTATCAGGATACAGTGCGGAAAATGGGCATAGATCCCTCAAGGATTAAACCCACAAGAACGACCTTTAAAGGCGTTATACCAGGTGTAGAAGCCAACTATACAGGCTCAGTAACACTTGACGTGGTCTTCGGATCCACGGACAATTTCCGAAGCGAAGAGTTAATCTTCGATATGGTCCCGTTTCGCAGTGGCTATCACGCCCTACTCGGACGAACCGCATTCGCAAAGTTCAACGCGGTGCCGCACTACGCATATCTCAAGCTCAAGATGCCAGGCCCTCGAGGAGTAATTACGATCAACGGAAACACCGAACGGTCCCTCCGTACGGAGGAGCATACGGCGGCCCTCGCAGCGGAGGTACAAAGTAGCCTTCTCAGGCAATTCTCCAGTCCGGCCATTAAAAAGCCAGACACTGCCAAGCGCGCCCGGAGTAATCCACAGCAGGACCGCCTGGCACGCTCTGAGCAAGCGTAGCAATGCGGCCCCAACCCCAGCTTTCGCAACATAGCGAAACCAGTACCTCGCGTACATAACTATGCCCTGGAAATACCATGGGCACAGGGGAAGGGGCAAAATAACGGCATGCCCAAAATACGGCTTAAAACATACTAGGGGCTGCCGGATTCTTTTTTTAATTTTTTATTACTTTCAGGACTCCATACTTCGGACGACCTGTTCGGCAATTCGACTGCCGCACAAACGATGCAAGATCCAGGGAAGCAGACAAGCCATGCCGCATTATGGAACTCCCAGGTGGTCTCTGTTACGAGCAGTATACTTGTTTTAAATACAATTCCGCGGCCTGCCCCTGGTCAGGACATGCTGAATAAGTCCAATATCTTTTGCTTACCGCACTATTTGTATCGTTTGGCTTTGATAAATAGCCTCTCTATATACAATGCATAGCTTTTTGTCTATCTTTTACATTATAATCTATTTTATATACGTTCATTAATGACATGTTGCACCCGTACACTATGGTACGGCAAGTACGCCAGGGGCTTCAGTACCCTTTAATATGGTGTGAGAAGTCCGTACACTTTCACAAGTGCGGCACCCCGAACTTATAGCACTATATGCATCGGCTCCGAATCATGATTTGGGTCAATAGTTGGGTTTGCCCGGCTCCTATGTTTTGGTGCCTTACGTTCCGCTATATCGGCTAAGGTAGCACTAGGAGAACCACTGCGATTGTGCCCCGGTTGAGCTGGGTTAAGCACCTCAGTGGAGAAAGCTAAAACTGACTGTCATGATGAGGCGAGAGACCGGTCGCTGTTCGAGAGGTTTTTCGAGTCCCTAAAGACTTATGCCGCTTTGAGCGAGGAGCTGGATGACCCCAGCCAAGGCGTGGATAGCGCCCCGAACACGGTCTTCCAAACTAGGGGCTTCGCCGAAATTGAAAATTATAAAGTTCTATGGCTAAGTGAGAGTGTTCAAGCATTATAGTCCGATTGCCTGGTTCGCCATGCTGAGCGCCTCCCTCGAAGGACCCAAACATGGGAAAAAGAGCGCACAGGTTTATCACCGAACACCCCAGCACTAGTGGCATGGAGGCAGAAGCCGACGACTGGCCATCTCTCAATTTTTGATAAACAACCACACAGAAAATAATATTTTAAATTCAATAAGCATTGCTTAGCGCATATGAACAAGTTTTCAGCGCACAGGATAAACACGAGCAAGTTCATTCAAAAATTACATCTTTGGTGCATTCATCCGCCACAAGGCGGGCACCTGCAAGAACATCCTTATAGTAGTTCTCGGGCTTGCGATGCTCCTTCCCCGGCGGCGGCCCGTCCCTCACAAGCTTCTCACTGTCCAGCTTACCCCAGTGCACCTTTGCACGGGCAAGGGCCCTGCGGGCACCTTCGATGCAGACAGAGCGCTTGATGACCTCGAGCCTTGGACAGGCCTCCACCAGCCGCCGCACCAGCCCAAAGTAGCTCCCAGGCAGGGCCTCTCCGGGCCACAGCCAAACTATGAAGCCCTTCATGGCCTGTTCGGCCGCCTTGTGGAGCTCGACCAGCTGTTTCAGCTGGTCGCTCAAGGGCACAGGGTGTCCGGCCTCAGCATACTGAGACCAGAACACCTTCTCCGTCGAGCTGCCCTCTACAGCTCGGTATAATGCGGCGGCATCGGATACGCTGCGGGGAAGATCTGCGAATGCCCCTGGAGAGCTCCGGATTCGGGTAAGTAACAAGTAGTTTACTTTTATATTTCTGCTTTGCATGAAGAATGCCTTACCCGCTGCTATCTTTTTCACCTCCTCCAACTCTTGGAGGGCCTTTTGGGCTTCGGCCTTGGCAGACTTGGCAGTCTCAAGGGCCGTCGCGAGCTCGGACGCTTGGGTCTTTGACTCAAGCTCCAAACTCTCATGTTTTTTTCATGAGAGCCTGAAGCTCTTGCTGCACCTCGCCGACCTGAGCCCCAAGTTTCTCTCGCTCGATGCGCTCCGCGGCCGTTTTCTTTTCGGCCTCAGATAGCGCCTGCTTGAGGGTCGCCACCTCAGTCGTGGCCCCTACAATAAACAGTACAATCCTGTTATTTTTTTGCAATCATGCCTCTCTATAGGCACCTTTTTCTGTAAGGTATTTCTTACCTTCTTTCTCCTTGAGCTGCCGCTTGGCAAGGCCGAGTTCTTGCTCGGTCCGCTCGAGGTCCTGCTTCAAGACACCCACCTCCGCAGTCAGTGTGGCGGTGAATAGCAGTGAAGCCTGCATACGCATATTGACTCTTTTTGTTAGACTCCTGCGAAATTTATTAGATCCTCTATTTGGCTTTTCTTTCTGAACGCCAAACAGAGCATCAGGGGCTACTATCTATGCGGTAATATTTTTACATATTTTTTTACTTACCTCGAAGCCTGTTAGGAGGCTAGCGCAAGCTTCACTCAGTCCGCTCTTGGCGGACTGAACCTTCTGGATCACCGTACTCATAATAGTACGGTGTTCCTCGTCGATGGAGGCGCCTTCAAGCACCTCCAGCAGATTGTCCGGCACCTCCGGTTGGACGGAGGCTGCAGGCTCAGAAGGCTTGCTCCTCTTCGAAGGAGTTCACCTGCCGCGGTCTGGAATCGTTGAAGATTTCGGCACGGTGTCTGGCTCAAAGCCGGACTTGGAGCCCTGGGGGGTCCTGTCCCCTTTACTCCTGGAGTCCGGGAGGTCGCCTTGCGGCTCCTCCAGGACCACTTCCTCCTGCCCCGGAGCTCGTTGCGACGCCACTTCGGCGTCATCCACAGTGCGGGGGGAGACAACGGGCGGAACTAAGTTCACGTCCGATGAATCCAGGGAGCCGCTCGACGACTCCTTGAGTTCAGCCCGGGGTGGGCTGCATGATTATATTCGACATTAGGGAAAGCTGTGCAACAAAAAGAATATCATGAGTTACTCTCGTATCCAAACACTTATGATTTCCCCGGACGCCTGGCCCTGTCCGGCCACTCCTCTTCGTCCTCGTCGGCGTCCGGGGCGTAGTCCGGCGGAGGGGTCTTCCTCTTCTTGGACCCTTTGGCCTTCCCCCTTGGGGCGGCCTTCCTTTTCTTTCCTCCCTCCGCTGGGGGGAGAGAGCTTTCTTCTTCCTCCTCCTCGTTTTCATTGGAGGAGGGCGTCTTGGACTCGTTGGATGACGAGTCCGACAACACCACGTTGCGGGTACTCTTTCGAGTCCCCGTGGTCTTCTTCTTCTTGGCCTTCTTTTCCGGCACCACATAAGGCGCCGGAGCCAGCCGCTTCACTAGTAGAGCTGGGGCGGGGTCTTCGGGCAGCGGCGCCGGACAGTTAATCGGTCCGGATACCGCCCGCCAAGCCTGTCAAAGGTGGGGGAGTTTTAGATCCCGCATAGAGTTAAACTATGAAAAAGGCTGAACACCTTGTAAAAGGTGAAAATAGCTTACCTCGCTAGCGTGACGCTGCGAGCTGTATCCGCGGTCCTCGGAAGCGGATGCGAGAGCCTCGGAACCTTTTATTAGCACCTTCCAGACGTCTTCATACGTCGTGTCGAAGAGCCTATTAAGGGTTCGGTGCTGTGCCGGGTCGAACTCCCACAGAGTGAAGTCCCGTTGTTGACACGGGAGGATTCGGTGAACGAGCATGACCTGGACTACATTTACAAGCCTGATTGACTTGTTTACCAGGGACTAGATGCATGTCTTCAGTCCGGTCTCCTCTTTCTCGTTACCCCATGATAGAACCGTCTCTTTCCAGGACGTGAGCCGCGTGGGGGGTCCGGATCAGAACTCGGGGGCTGCGATCCATTCCGGATCGCATGGCTCGGTGATGTAAAACCACCCGGCTTGCCACCCCTTTAGGGTCTACACAAAGGAGCCCTCGAACCACAGGACGTTGGCAATCTTGCCCGCCATGGCGCCTCCGCACTCCGCCTGGTTGCCGCCCACTACCTTGGGCTTGACATTGAAGGTCTTGAGCCAGAGGCCGAAATGGGGGCGGACGCGGAGGAAGGCCTCGCACACGACGATAAACGCCGAGATGTTGAGGATGAAGTTCGGGGCCAGATCATGGAAATCCAGACCGTAGTAGAACATGAGCCCCCGAACGAATGGGTGAAGTGGGAAACCCAGTCAGCAGAGGAAGTGGGGGAGGAATACTACCCTCTCATGGGGCCTTGGGGTGGGGACAAGCTGCCCCTCCTCGGGAAGCCGGTGCGCGATGTCTTTGGACAAGTATCCGGCCTTCCTAAGCTTTTTGATGTCACCCTCCGTGACGGAGGAGACCATCCACTTGCCTCCCGCTCTGGACATCGCTGGAGAAGGTTGAGGTGGGAAGTGCGGGCTTGGGCACTGGAGCTCGAGTGCGCAGGAGATGGATAGGCAAAGGAGGAAGAAGGCGTAGGTAAAAAGGTGGATCCTTATCCCCTTATATGGGCGGACGCGGTTGTGCATCCCCACCTGCCTAATAAAACTCGCTTGCCTCCCAAGCGCCATGATAAATGGCGCGGTTAGGGTTACCCACGTCCGTATTGATGAGAATCCTGTAAAAAGGGTACACGATCTCTGCTTTGACAAGACGTACCAAGGAAACTGCCTCGCAGAACATGCTGAGGTGGAAAAGTAAAAACGATTCGAGTAAAGGACTTGGCCGTAGTGTGATAGCGCACTGCGGAATACATCAGCAGATTTGATTTGTGTAAATATTATTCTCTCTATGGCAATATGTGGAAACTTATTTTGCAGAATCGGACACTACTCTTGGTGTTTACAATCTTCTACGAAGGACTTGGAGGAGGAACCCGCCTTGCAATGCCGAAGACAATTTGCGCGCCGGACTTGTCGTCATTGAAGCCTAGTTCAGGGGCTACTGAGGGAGTCCTGGATTAGGGGGTGTTTGGGGTGCCGGACTATACCTTCGGCCGGACTCCTCGACTATGAAGATACAAGATAGAAGACTGTGTCCCGTGTCCGGATGGGACTTTCCTTGGCGTGGAAGGCAAGCTTGGCGATGCGGATATTCAAGATCTCCTACCATTGTAACCGACTCTGTGTAACCCTAACCCTATGCGGTGTCTATATAAACTAGAGGGTTGTAGTCCGTAGGACAGAATCAACTCCATACACAACAATCATACCATAGGCTAGCTTCTAGGGTTTAGCCTCCTTGATCTTGTTGTAGATCTACTCTTGTACTACCCATATCATCAATATTAATCAAGCAGGAGTAGGGTTTACCTCCATCGAGAGGGCCCGAACCTGGGTAAAACAAAGTGTCCCCTGTCTTCTGTTACCATCCGGCCTAGACGCACAGTTCGGGAACCCCTACTCGAGATCCGCCGGTTTTGACACCGACAGTTACAGAAACCTTACTCGCATCTTTGAACTACCGGCTCCGCCGCCGGTTCCAACTGGGATGTCTTGCCAGCTGTTGCCTTCTTCTTCCTGGGCCTCGGCAGCATGTCCTCGTCATCATCCGGAAGTTCAATGACATTGGGAGGGGCTGCAAAGAAATAAGTCGACCCTAGATGAGTCGCCAGAATTTAACCGACCATATAATCAAGAACAAGATCACGAGAGTTGTACCTGGGTTGGAGGTGACTGCATCTTCCATATCCTCGTCTTCATACTGGCGGGTGGAAGTCCCAGAGGTAGCAGCTCTGCAAATTTCAATATTCAGTCGGTCACGTTTGTTACACCGAGTCAACCAAAGAATCAGGTCGGATTATTACCCAGAGATAGTAGGAATGGCCATTTTGATCTTGGGCAAAGCCTTTGGAGGTTTGGATGGTGCAGCCCTCAGTGGTTTCGATGTTGGAGGAGGTGCAACTTTAGATTGCTTCGGTGTCCTCTTAGTCGGCACTGGAGAGGACGTCCGAGGACGCTTCAAAGATTGCCCAGTCGGTGCGGCCACCATGCCATGGAGGCTTTCCGGGTCGTGAGCGTGCTTGGACCTTTTTTCTCTGCGAGGAGGCGAGTCGACCTCTTCTTCGTCACTCAGGTCGCCGCTCTCCTCACCCTCCTCCTCGTCCGAGTGCCACTCGCCTCTATCGCCTCCGCTCGCCTCCTCCTCCGAGTCATGCTCCTGCTCTCCATTGGGCATTGAATACATCTCAATAAGAGCCTAAAAGATAGCAAGCAAAGCAAAAAAAATTAGTCGTCGACAGGCGGTTACATGGTTAATCAAAAAGTACTCGGCAATCCAGAGTCAGACCTGGTCTGGCTGGCGCGAATGGTCGAGTGGAGAGACCCTCCTGGACCCCCCCCCCGGGGTTATCCTTGTTGTCTGTGATGCCTCTCAGCCACTTCTCCACCGTGTCCTCGTTGACCTCCTCCGGGTGAATCCAAGTGGAATCCTCAACACCCGAGTACATCCACATTAGGTGATCACGAGCTTGGAGCGGCTGGATGCGTCGTTTGAGGAATACCTCCAACAGATCCATACCGGTCACGCCGTCCCGGATGAGCTGGACCACCCGCTCGACGAACACCTTCACCTGCGCTCTCTCCTCTGGGATCACTTTCAACGCGGAGGGCTTCTCGACCCGAGCCATGGAAAAAGCAGGGAGCCCGGTCGACTGACCTGGAGTCAGCTGATCTTTGCAATAAAACCAGGTCGACTGCCAACCTCGGACCGACTCGGGAAGGATCATGGCTGGGAAAGAGCTTTTATTTCTCATCTGAATCCCAAGACCCCCGCACATCTGAATCACGCGCATTTTCTCGTCACTCGGATTGGCCTTCTTGACCGACTGAGAACGGCAAGTGAAAATGTGCTTGAAAAGACCCTAGTGTGGCCTACAACCTAAGAAGTTCTCGCACATGGACACATAGGCGGCAAGGTATATGATGGAGTTGGGATTGAAATGGTGAAGTTGTGCTCCAAAGAAGTTCAAGAATCCCCGGAAAAAAGGATGGGGGCAGAGAAAATCCACGGTCAACATGAGTTGCAAGGAGAACGCACTCACCATCACGCGGATGCGGCTCGGTCTCTCCTTCAGAGAGCCACGCCGATTCATGGGGAATCAGCCCCCCTCGACCAGATCATCGATGTCGTCTTGGCTGATTGTAGACTGGATCCAGTCGCCCGGGATCCAGCTGCGCGGCAGGCCAGATCTCTATGAGGATCCGCCCCGGTTAGACCTCTTTCCCTTCGCCTTCGTCGTCGCCTTCTTTGCACGTTCCAAGGCCACTGTCTTCTCCTTCCCCATGGTCACAGGCGAAGCTCGATCGGAGCAGCGGCACTGAGAGCGAAGATGGAGATGGCGGAGAAAGCAGAGGAGAATGGAGGAGAATGGAGAAGCGCTGTGCACAAAATCCAATCCGGCACCTTATATGGGGCCGCTTCTGAGTGGCTGACCTGTGGGGCCAGACGATCTAATCAAATCTCGCAACAGTCGCGCGCGAAGTACGTGGCGAAAAAGGTGGCGCGGTGATCGAGGCAGCCTCGCTTGATCCCATCCGATTACTGCGGACTCCTCCATCTCGTGCGCTTCCCCAAATACAAAATCCCACGATATCCGCGCGCAGCAAGGCAACCTGTCAGGCGGAAGATCTTTTCCATATCAGCACTCAGAACATTGCATCAAAAGTTCACTCGGCAAAACCAAGAATGGATCAAGGCGACTGAGAAGAAGTTGGGATCATCATAATTGTTCGCTTGATCGCAAATAAGACGCTCTGGAAGCATGAAAATTGAATCAGAGGAATTCTCAACTCCTTCTCCACTCAAGCCCCGAACCATTCGGGGGCTAATGATGAAGCTATGTACCTAGGGTAGGGTCATAGGCTTGACCTAGATGCCCTCCCTAAGGTCATCGCCCTAAAGCCAGAAGGATTCGAAGGGTACCATCATCTACTCGACCAGAGACATTCCACTCAGAAAAATCAATGACACTCGACCGTCACAGTAACCACTCGACGTACACAAGACCTAAAGCCACTCTACACAACAATGGTCGGGCGTTTACTCATAGACTTAATTATCATTTATATCACTTAATTGCTAGCGTTACCAGTAACGTTCCACTCTTAATGTACATTGAATCATGTGTAACAGAGGAGAGCTGGGGTCCTGGCGCACTCTATATAAGCCACTCCCCTCCTCTGGGACAAGGGTTCGCATCCTTTGTAAACACACACATATACACAATCCAGTCGACCGCCTCCGGGCACCAAGACGTAGGGCTGCTACTTCCTCCATGAAGGGCCTCAACTCGTAAACTCGTGTGTACAACTACTCCATAGCTAGGATCTTGCCTCCTCATACCTACCCCCCATTCTACTGTCAGTCTTAGACCCACGACAGTTGGTTCCCTCGGTGTTGCTCTGGCGCCACCGGGAGAGAGGGAGGAGAGGACCCCCTCCTTCTCCTTCCTTAGCCTCTCCCCTATATGGGGAGAGGTTCCCCCCTTTGATCCTTGGCCTTAGTGATTCCCGGAGGGCGAGAACCCCTCCGAAATTGGATCTCTCTTCTATATGTTTTTCTCCGTTTCGGTACTTTTATGAGCATGGTCACCGTTTGTTTTATACACGGATATCCAAACTCTGACCAAGTTGAAAATTTAAGTGGATTTTTTTATTATTTTAATGATTTCCTACAGTAGAGTTCCAACCGACTTAAGGAGAGGCCACAAGGGCACCCCACGTGGCTAGGGGTGGGCACGCCACCGGGCCGTCTGGAGCCCTCGTGACTCCCTTAGCTTCCATCGTCTGGCTATGGGAGTCTTTTATTCCATAAAAAGTTTCAACTCATTCTAGCTCCATGAATTTTTCACCTACCCCCCCTCCAAACAATAACAAACAAGCACTACCCTTTGGCACTGGATTAATAGGTTAGTTTAAATAAAAATCATATAAATTGTTGCCAAAAAATGTAAAAATGGTATGATAATACAATGAAAAAATCAAAAAGTATAGATACATTTCAAATGTACCAGCATCCCCAATCTTAATTCCTGCTCGCCCTTAAGTAGGATTATGCTTTCACTATGTAGAGAAGGCATAAACGGATGCTTTCACTGATGGACCAGTAGGGCAGATCGGTCAGTGGTAGTACAATAACACAGATTGTTGGCATGTCAGTGTTGATAGGTTATGGAGACTATTGTGCACTATGGTACAAATTGCTCCAACATAGGGACTGCTCAGTGATGACCCAGCTGCACCATATACAGCCACACGCACATATATTGCATATCATATATGATTGACAAAAAGATATAGCAGATAGACATTCCTGCATTATACTCATTTCCTATCAGTAGTCACATGAATCCATTTCATCACATACATTTGTACATCAATGAACATAACATATAAGTTATGTTTATGCTTTTTCGCGAGCAATGATTTTTGAAGATTTAAAGAGAGGATACATCTTGCGATTTTCAATAAGAACATTA
This sequence comes from Triticum dicoccoides, assembly GCF_002162155.2. Taxonomy (NCBI): domain Eukaryota; kingdom Viridiplantae; phylum Streptophyta; class Magnoliopsida; order Poales; family Poaceae; genus Triticum; species Triticum dicoccoides. The sequence goes on from NC_041390.1 coordinate 548,845,972, forward strand.
AATTATCATATGGATCAAATACTTGAGACTTGATCACAATGTGTATGCTATCCAACGGCGACAAAGAGATATATAACTAAACAAGTTATGTGCACTCACGACAAATAGGTTTGATGGTTTGGTGTCTCATATACGAAATATTCATTCAGTGAGAGGTGATGTTCCCATCAATAATGAATTGACTGTGATGACTTCGTCAATCTAAAGATCCCTCGGCTCAGTCTCTTGGAAGTGCTCATATGGATAAAGTGTCTGTGCATGCATTCATAGGTGCATGCACGTGCTTGATGTCTACTACACAACCTTCTTCTTGTAGACGTTGTTGGGCCTCCAAGTGCAGAGGTTTGTAGGACAGTAGCAAATTTCCCTCAAGTGGATGACCTAAGGTTTATCAATCCGGAGGAGGCATAGGATGAAGATGGTCTCTCTCAAGCAACCATGCAACCAAATAACAAAGAGTCTCTTGTGTCCCCAACACACTCAATACAATGGTAAATTGTATAGGTGCACTAGTTCGGCGCAGAGATGGTGATACAAGTGGTATATGGATGGTGGATAAAGGTTTTTGTAATCTGAAAATATAAAAACAGCAAGGTAACTAATGATAAAAGTGAGCACAAACGGTATTGCAATGCGTTGAAACAAGGCCTAGGGTTCATACTTTCACTAGTGCAAGTCCTCTCAACAATAATGACATAATTGGATCATATAACTATCCCTCAACATGCAACAAAGAGTCACTCCAAAGTCACTAATAGCGGAGAACAAACGAAGAGATTATTGTAGGGTATGAAACCACCTCAAAGTTATCCTTTCTGATCAATCTATTCAAGAATCCGTAGTAAAATAACACGAAGCTATTCTTTATGTTCAATCTATCATAGAGTTTGTACTAGAATAACACCTTAAGACACAAATCAACCAAAACCCTAGTGCCACCTAGATACTCCAATGTCACCTCAAGTATCCGTGCTTATGATTATGCGATATGCATCACACAATCTCAGATTCATCTATTCAACCAACACAAAGAACTTCAAAGAGTGCCCCAAAGACTCTACCAGAGAGTCAAGACAAAAACGTGTGCCATTAGAATGTTGATCACCAAAACAAATGTTGATCTACCAGAGGTTCATGGGCGGAACCCACAAGTTGATCACCAAAACATACATCAAGTGGATCACGTGATATCCCATTGTCACCACAGATAAGCATGACAAGACATACATCAAGTGTTCTCAAATCCTTAAAGACTCAATCCAATAAGATAACTTCAAAGGGAAAATGCAATCCATTACAAGAGAGTAGAGGGGGAGAAACATCATAAGATCCAACTATAATAGCAAAGCTCGCAATACATCAAGATCGTACAACCTCAAGAACACGAGTGAGAGAGAGATCAAACACATAGCTACTGGTACATACCCTCAGCCCCGAGGGAGAACTACTCCCTCCTCGTCATGGAGAGCACCGAGATGATGAAGATGGCCACCGGAGAGGGATTCCCCCTCCGGTAGGGTGCCGGAACGGGTCTAGATTGGTTTTCGGTGGCTACAAAGGCTTCTGGCAGTGGATCTCCCGATCTATTCTACTCCTCGAAGTTTTTAGGGTATATGGATATATATAGGAGGAAGAACTACGTCGTTGGATCTCCGGGCTGTCCACGAGGCAGGGGGTGCGCCCAGGGGGGTGGGCGCTCCCCCCACCCTCGTGGGCAGCCCGGGACTCTTCTGGTCCATCTCCGATACTCTGTGGGCTTCTTCTGGTCCAAAAATAAGTTCCGTGAAGTTTCAGGTCAATTGGACTCCGTTTGATTTTCCTTTTCCGCGATACTCTAAAACAAGGAAAAACAGAAACTGGCACTGGGCTCTAGGTTAATAGGTTAGTCCCAAAAATCATATAAAATAGCATATAAATGCATATAAAACATCCAAGGTTGATAATATAATAGCATGGAACAATCAAAAATTATAGATACGTTGGAGACGTATCAACATCCCCAAGCTTAATTCATGCTCGTCCTCGAGTAGGTAAATGATAAAAACAGAATTTTTGGTGTGGAATACTACCTAACATATTTGTCCATGTAATCTTCTTTATTGTGGCAAGTATATTCAGATCCATAAGATTCAAGACAAAAGTTTAATATTGACATAAAAATAATAATACTTCAAGCATACTAACCAAGAAATTATGTCTTCTCAAAATAACATGGCCAAAGAAAGCTATCCCTACAAAATCATATAGTCTGGCTATGCTCTATCTTCACCACACAAAATATTTAAATCATGCACAACCCCGATGACAAGCCAAGCAATTGTTTCATACTTCTGATGTTCTCAAACTTTTTCAATCTTCACGCAATACATGAGTGTGAGCCATGGACATAGCACTATAGGTGGAATAGAATGGTGGTTGTGGAGAAGACAAAAAGGAGAAGATAGTCTCACATCAACTAGGCGTATCAATGGCCTATGGAGATGCCCATCAATAGATATTAGTGTGAGTGAGTAGGGATTGCCATGCAATGGATGCACTAGAGCTATAAGTGTATGAAAGCTCAAAAGGAAACTAAGTGGGTGTGCATCCAACTCGCTTGCTCGCGAAGACCTAGGGCATTCTGAGGAAGCCCATCATTGGAATATACAAGCAAGTTCAATAATGAAAAATTCCCACTAGTATATGAAAGTGACAACATAGGAGACTCTCTATCATGAAGATCATGGTGCTACTTTGAAGCATAAGTGTGGTAAAAGGATAGTAACATTATCCCTTCTCTCTTTTTCTCTCATATTTTTTGGGCCTTCTCTTTTTTGGCCTTTCTCCTTTTTTCGTCCGGAGTATCATCCCTACTTGTGGGGGAATCATAGTCTCCATCATCCTTTCCTGACCGGGACAATGCTCTAATAATGATGATCATCACACTTTTATTTACTCACAACTCAAGAATTACAACTCGATACTTAGAATAAGATATGACTCTACATGAATGCCTCCGGCGGTGTACCGGGATGTGCAATGACTCATGAGTGACATGTATGAAAGAATTATGAACGGTGTCTTTGCCACAAATACGATGTCAACTACATGATCATGCAAAGCAATATGACAATGATGGAGCGTGTCATAATAAACGGAACGGTGGAAAGTTGCATGGCAATATATATCGGAATGGCTATGGAAATGCCATAATAGGTAGGTATGGTGGCTGTTTTGAGGAAGGTAAATGGTGGGTTTATGGTACCGGTGAAAGTTGCGCGGTACTAGAGAGGCTAGCAATGGTGGACGGGTGAGAGTGCGTATAATCCATGGACTCAACATTAGTCATAAAGAACTCACATACTTATTGCAAAAATCTATTAGTTATCGAAACAAAGTACTACGCGCATGCTCCTAGGGGGATAGATTGGTAGGAAAAGACCATCGCTTGTCCCCGACCGCCACTCATAAGGAAGACAATCAATAAATAAATCATGCTCCGACTTCATCACATAACGGTTCACCATACGTGCATGCTACGGGAATCACAAACTTTAACACAAGTAGTTCTCAAATTCACAACTACTCACTAGCATGACTCTAATATTACCATCCTCATATGTCAAAAATCATCGAGTATCAAACTTCTCATAGTATTCAATGCACTTTATATGAAAGTTTTTATTATATCCCTCTTGGATGCCCATCATATTAGGACTAAATTCATAACCAAAGCAAATTACCATGCTGTTCTAAAGGACTCTCAAAATAATATAAGTGAAGCATGAGAGATAAATTATTTCTATAAAATAAAACCACCACCATGCTCTAAAGGGATATAAGTGAAGCACTAGAGCAAATGACAAACTACTCCGAAAGATATGAGTGAAGATCAATGGGTAGTCAAATAATTATGCAACTATGTGAAGACTCTCTAACATTTAATAATTTCATATATTGGTATTTTATTCAAACATCAAGAAAAACAAAAGAAAATAAAATGATGCTCCAAGCAAAACACATATCATGTGGTGAATAAAAATATAGCTCCAAGTAAAGTTACCAATGAACAAAGACGAAAGAGGGGATGCCATCCGGGGCATCCCCAAGCTTAGGCTCTTGGTTGTCCTTGAATATTACCTTGGTGTGCCTTGGGCATCCCCAATCTTAGGCTCTTGCCACTCCTTATTCCATAGTCCATCGAATCTTTACCCAAAACTTGAAAACTTCACAACACAAAACTTAACAAAAAAATCGTAAGCTCCGTTAGTATAAGAAAATAAATCACCACTTAGGTACTATTGTGAACTCATTCTAAATTCATATTGGTGTAATATCTACTGTATTCCAACTTCTCTATGGTTTATAAACTCCTCTACTAGCCATAGATTCATCAAAATAAGCAAACAACACACGAAAAACAGAATCTGTAAAAACAGAACAGTCTGTAGTAATCTGTAGCTAACGCAAGTTCTGGGACCCCAAAAATTCTAAAATAAATTGCTGGACGTGAGGAATTTATCTATTAATCATATTCAAAAATAATTAACTAGATATCACTTTCCAAATAAACATGGCATCAGTTCTCATGAGCGCTAAAGTTTCTGTTTTTTACAGCAAGATCAAAAAGACTTTCCCCAAGTCTTCCCAACGGTTCTACTTGGCACAAACACTGATTAAACACAAAAAACACTACCAAAACAGAGGCTAGATAATTATATATTACTAAAAAGGAACAAAAAGCAAGGAACATAAATAAAATTGGGTTGCCTCCCAACAAGCGCTATCATTTAACGCCCCTAGCTAGGCATGATGATTTGAACGATGCTCACATAAAAGATAAGAATTGTAACGGAGAGCATCATGAAGAATATGACTTGGACTTTTAAGTCTAACCCACTTCCTATGCATAGGGATTTTGTGAGAAAACAACTTGTGGGAACAAGAATCAACTTGCATGGGAAGGTAAAACAAGGATAACTTCAAGATTTTCAACACATAGAGAGGAAACTTGATATTATTGCTATTCCTACAAGCATATATTACTCCCTCATAATAATTTTCAGTAGCATCATGAATGAATTCAACAATATAACTATCACATAAAGCATTCTTTTCATGATCTAAAAGAATAGAAAATTTACTACTCTCTACATAACCAAATTCTTCTCAATCAAAATCGTGGGAGTATCATAAGAGACTCGAATACTATAAATTGTTTCCACATTAAAGGAGTAATGTTCAGAAAATGGGTAATCATAATCATGACAAGTTTTATAAATATAATCATCACTACTTTTTATAGCATAAGTATCACCACAATAATCATCATAAGTAGCAACTTTGTTCTCATAATCAATTGGAACCTCTTCCGAAATAGTGGATTCATCTCTAAATAAAGTCATGAACTCTCCAAATCCACTTTCATCAATATAATCATCATAAATAGGAGGCATGCTTTAATCATAATAAATTTTCTCATCAAAGCTTGGGGGACAAAAAATATCATCTTCATCAAACATAGCTACCCCAAGCTTGTGGCTTTGCATATCATTAGCATCATGGATATTCAAGGAATTTATACTAACAACATTGCAATCATGCTCATCATTCAAATATTTAGTGCCAAACATTCTAATGCATTCTTCTTCTAGCACTTGAGCACAATTATTGGAATCCTTATTTTCATGATAGATATTAAAAAGATGAAGCATATGAGGTACCCTTAATTCCATATATTTTTTGTAATTTTCTTTTATAAACTAAACTAGTGATAAAACAAGAAACTAAAAGATTCGATTGCAAGATCTAAAGATATAACTTCAAGGGCTAACCTCCCCGGCAACGACGCAAGAAAAGAGCTCGATGTCTACTACACAACCTTCTTCTTGTAGACGTTGTTGGGCCTCCAAGTGCAGAGGTTTGTAGGACAGTAGCAAATTTCCCTCAAGTGGATGACCTAAGGTTTATCCATCCATAGGAGGCGTAGGATGAAGATGGTCTCTGAGGGAGTCCTGGATTAGGGGGTGTCCGGATGGCCGGACTATACCTTCAGTCGGACTCCTGGACTATGAAGATACAAGATTGTAGACTTTGTCCCGTGTCCGGAAGAGACTTCCTTCGCGTGGAAGGCAAGCTTGGCGATACGGATATGTAGATCTCCTACCATTGTAATCGACTTTGTGTAACCCTAACCCTCTCCGGTGTCTATATAAACCGGAGGGTTTTAGTCCGTAGGACAAGATACAGAAAAACAATCATACCATAGGCTAGCTTCTAGGGTTTAGCCTCTCCGATCTCGTGGTAGATCTACTCTTATACTACCCGTATCATCAATATTAATCAAGCAGGACGTAGGGTTTTACCACCATCAAGAGGGCCCAAACCTGGGTCCCTTGCCTCTTGTTACCATCCGGCCTAGACGCACAGTTCGGGACCCCCTACCCGAGATCCGCCGGTTTTGACACCGACATTGGTGCTTCCATTGAGAGTTCCTCTGTGTCGTCTCCGTCAAGCTTGATGGCTCGGCGGCTTCGCACTGCGGGCCAATTCACTTGGCCATCTGGAGCAGATCGAAAGTTATGCCCCTGGCCGTCAGGTCAGATTTGGAAGTTTAAACTACACGGCTGACATCCGCGGGGACTTGATCTTCGACGGATTCGAGCCACTGCCGAGCGCGCCGCACTGTCACGACGAGCATGATCTAGCTCTGCCGCCGAACAGTGCCCTGGAGGCCGCACCCGCGTCAGCTTCGACCCTTAATTCGGAGCCAACTACGCCGATCAAGGACGGGTGGTTGGACACTGCCTCGGGGGCTGCGATCCCAACGGCGATCGAGCCGAACACCCGCCCCGCACTCCGCGAGACCCGTGACTCCAAGGAGTCGGACTCCGAACCCTCCGCGCCCGAAGAAACAGTATATCATTACTGGGCCAGATTCCTCCTGGTTAGGAACAGGATAAGGGACTGCCGCGAGGAAGATGCAATCTCACTCTTCTGCAATAATTGCACGGACAAGGGAATCCTCAACGCCATAAGTCACCGTGATATTACACGCTTCGCTGACTTGGCGTCCATTGTACGAAAGTACTGTGCGATGGAAAGCGCCTGGAAAACCAAAATAAAATTTTGGGACAATCCGGCCCTGAATACAAACCCAGTCCGAAATAAAAGAGTGCATCATCGCCAGACACCCGGGTCAAACACCAAAAAGAAAAAACCCTCTACAGGGCATGGAACCGTATTGGAAGGATGGCTTAATGGACCCTGTAAAATTCACAGTACAGAGGATGCCACACCAACTCACAGCCTTAGAGCATGTTGGATACTCCGGCAGGTGGCCAAAATTGGCGAAGATCTCCTAATTCCGGAGGCCACAAAAAGCCACCCCGAAGACACCAATACGGTATTAACAGTCTTCGAGACTTTCGCATCAAATAACATGCGAAAAAGGACACTCCGCAGCCTTGCCGAAGTCTACCAAGTAGCAACAATAAACCCATGGAGTGACACGGCTATTACCTTTAACGCCAATAATGAACCTAAATTCCGAACAGCCCAAGTACCAGTCGCATTGGTCCTCAGTCCAATAGTGGACGGCTTTTGTCTTACCAAGGTACTCATGGATGGCGGCAGCGGATTGAACCTCATTTATGAGGAAACCCTACAAAAAATGGAAATAGATTGGAACCGCATTGAGCGAAGCAGCACAACCTTTAGAGGAATAATCCCCAGTCGGGAAGCGTGTTGTACAGGAAAAATCACACTAGGTGTGGTGTTCAGCACGCCGGATAATTACAGGTCCGAAGAGGTCACGTTCCATGTGGCTCCGTTCAGCAGCGGTTATCACGCTCTGCTAGGGCGGGAAGCGTTTACAATCTTCCAAGCAATACCCCATTACGGGTACATGAAGCTCAAGATGCCCGGGCCCAACGGGATCATCACTCTCGCTAGTAATCCGGACATAGCACTCCGCGCCGAAAACAAGATAGTTGCACTGGCCCTCGAGGCACTATCCGAAGCCCTAGCGGCTGAGGAACTGACTGCATTGCGCTCCATGGTGAATAGGGACGATGTGGTACTCGACAAAAGATCCAAGTCCACCTCCTTTAAACCGGCGGACGAAATAGTCAAATTCCAGGTCCATCCAACGGACCCCAATAAAATAGCTTCCATCGGGGCACAGTTAAACCCTGATGTAGATGTCGCACTGTGAGAGTTCCTATGAGAGAACTAGGACATTTTCTCCTGGCACCCTTCAGACATGCCAGGAATCCCACGCAGGCTGGCCGAGCACAGCTTAAATATCCAAAAAGGATTCAAACCTGCCAAGCAAGCTCTTCGGCATTTTTCCGAACCTAAGAGACAGCCATGGGAGAGGAGCTAGCAAAGCTATTGGAGGCCAGATTCATCAGAGATATAAAACATCTGGACTGGCTAGCAAACCTGGTGATGGTACCAAAGAAGGACAAATCCTGGCACCTGTGCGTTGATTTTAAAGACCTTAACAAGGCTTTCCCAAAGGATCCCTTCCCCCTCCCCCGCATCGATCAAATTATCGACGCTACCGCAGGACACAATTCGTTGTGTTTCCTCGACGCATATTCCGGCTACCATCAAATCAAGATGGCAGAATCAGACCAAGCCGCAACGGCATTTATCACACCATACAGCCCATTCTGCTTCAACACAATGCCCTTCAGGCTCAAAAATGCCGGCGCAACATATCAGCGCATGATTCAGACATGTCTGGCAAACCAGATCGGCAAAACAGTGGAGGCATATGTAGATGATGTGGTCGTCAAAACAAGACATGTCGAATCTCTAGTAGACGACTTGAGGCTCACATTTGATAACCTCCAAACATACGACATCAAGCTCAACCCGGAAAAATGCGTTTTCGGCGTCCCAGCCGGAAAGCTCTTGGGCTTCATTGTATCCGGTAGAGGAATTGAAGCAAATCCAGCCAAGATCCGATCTCTGTCACAATTGGATATCCCAAAGGACCTCAAACAAATACAAAAGTTAACCGGATGTGTGGCGGCTCTAAGCCGCTTTATCTCCCGCTTGGGGGAAAAGGCCCTACCCCTTTACCGCCTCCTTCGGCGCACCGAACACTTCGAATGGACGGATGCAGCCACGGCCGGACTCGACGAAATAAAAGCCATATTGGCAACAAACCCAGTCCTGGCCGCGCCAAACATTGGCAAACCAATGCTATTGTACATTGCAGCAACACATCAGGTGGTAAGCACATTGCTCATCGTCGAACGAGAAACGGACGGACACAAATTCCCCCTTCAAAAGCCGGTCTATTATGTGTCCACTGTCCTCACTCCGTGCAAATCACGGTACCCGCATTATCAAAAGATTGCTTACGCGGTATTCATGGCATCCCGGAAGCTACGACACTACTTTCAAGAGTGTTCAATAACAGTAGCCTCGGAAGTACCACTTAACGATATTATAAACAACCGTGATGCAACATGCCGGATTGCAAAATGGGCCATTGAGCTCCTCCCGTTCGACATAACTTATAAGCCACGGCGAGCCATCAAGTCGCAAGTTTTGGCCGACTTCATCGCATAATGGACGAAGGCCGAACTCCCTAAAGAGTATGGCACATATTCAAATTGGATCATGCATTTCGACGGCTCCAAGATGTTGGCCGGACTAGGGGCTGGCATCGTTTTGACGTCCCCCACAGGAGACACAGTTCAATACGTACTCCAGATTATGTACACAGACTCCAACAATGCAGCCGGATATGAGGCCCTCTTACATGGTCTCCGGATGGCAGTATCCATGGGCATTCAACGCCTAGAGGTGCGCGGGGACTCGAACCTTGCAATATCCCAAATAAATGGAGACTTCGATGCCAATGATCCAAAAATGGCAGCTTACCGCAACGCCGTCCTAAAGATGTCAGCTCGGTTTGAAGGGCTTGAATTTCACCATATAGCCCAGGAAAATAATCAGGCGGCAGATGTCCTGGCACGCATCGGCGCAAAATGCCATGTAGTCCCCCCCAACATCTTCTTGGAAAGGCTGTTCAAGCCATCCATCGTATGGGAAGGGGAGCCGAACAATAACAGCCCGGACCCAACCGCACTGCCCCACACCGAACATTCTGACACAATCGGAGCTCTGCCAATGAAATAACACCTTCAGCCCACGTAATAATGGCCGTCATCGCCCCGTGGACAGAACCATTCCTCGCCTACCTCACTAGGCAGGAACTCCCCGAGGACCAAAATGAGGCACGCTGCATAGTGCGGCGATCCAAAGCCTACAAAGTCCACGAGGGAGAGCTTTATAAGAAAAGCACTACCGGAGTCCTTCAAAGGTGCATCTCCGAAGAGGAGGGGCGGAACCTCCTGGCTGAAATTCATGCCGGACTCGGCGGTCATCACGTTGCAGCTCAATCCATTGTAAGCAAGGCCTTCCGTACAGGCTTTTATTGGCCGACGGCTCGGGCAGACACCAGGACTTAGTCCAACGATGCGCCGGTTGCCAGCTCTTTGCAAACCAAAGCCATATGCCACCCACCGCCCTCCAAACTATCCCCATCACTTGGCCCTTTGCGGTCTGGGGGCTTGACATGGTTGGACCCCTTAAAGGAGGAACCCACAAGCAAAAATACTTACTGGTCATGGTGGATAAGTTCACCAAATGGATAGAAGCCAAGCCTGTTAAGACGGCCGAATCCGGACCGATGATAGACTTTATATCCGGGGTTGTACACCGTTACGGTGTCCCCCATAGCATCATCACTGATAACGGCACGAACTTTACGGCCGGCGAGGTAAAACTCTGGTGCAAAAACATGGGCATCAAGCTCGATTATGCTTCCGTCTATCGCCCACAAACTAACGGCCAGGTCGAATGTGCAAATGGTCTTATCATGAGCGGCATCAAACCCAGATTAGTGCGGTCCCTCAAGGAATCTAACACGCACTGGGTAGAGGAGCTCGACTCCGTACTCTGGGGGCTGCGGACCACGCCGAATCGTACCACCGGATACACACCATTCTTTATGGTGTACGGCGCAGAGGCAGTTTTGCCTTGCGACATAATTCATGACTCACCTCGAGTGCACATGTACGAAGAAAGAGAAGCCGAGCTCGATCGGTAGGACAGTTTGGACGCATTGGATGAGGAGCGTGACGTGGCAAAAGCCCGTTCTGCATTCTATCAACAGTAGGCTCGAAGATACCAAAGCAGAGAAGTACGGGCCAAAAATTACAACGTTGGCGAATTAGTTCTACGCCTGCCGGACAAGAAAAAGGACAAACTCAAGCCCAAGTGGGAAGGTCCCTTCATAATTGACCAAGTCCTGACTGGTGGAGCGTACCGCCTGCGAGATGCATCGGATAACCGACTCGAGCCGAACCCATGGAACGCAGCCCGTCTCCAAAGATTCTATGCCTAGCGCCGGACTGTGTGTTCGTCTCCTTCCTCTGTCCCTTTTTTATATACTGTCTGTCTTACATTTCTCTCCTTCTCCCCTTCCTTTCTCTTATAGCCTTTAAAGGCTCATCAACTGACATGCTATTCGCACTCATTAAACCTAGGGGCTTCTTTTAACAGAAGCTTATGTATACGGGCTTCATGCCCAACACATGTGTTACACTTCCGCATGAACCTTTTATTTCACCATTATATGCATCTATATGACTTAAGTTTTGGCCAAGCTAGGTTTCCAGGCTCCTGTGCTTACCCCTACGTTCCCGTTTATTCGGCTAGGCGCTAAAGGGAGCACCTTTGCGATTGTTACTGCCAGATCAGCCGGAAGTGTACCTCAGACTGGGTGAAGCCGAAAGCTAGCGTTCTTAAGGGAATATTCGGTCGGTGACCTAAAAGATGATCTTTTCACTTATTTATTTATGCGCCCCCAGATGCTTTTTCATGCGTCTTTCTCGCAGAATGGGCATGCACTTTAGGGCATGCCTCCCAGGGAAAGGAACCCCTAACGGAACTATTCTCCCTGGAAGATGTTTCTTACTAACCATGTAATATAACCTAACTAGTCGGGCACTTGTCTGTTCACGCACTAATGACCCCTATGCCTGGTCTCCATGCATTCCCTGGTTCTTATATAACTGTATGGGAATTCGGACACACTACGGACAGTCAGGTCCCGAGGCTGAAGCGAAAAGGTCGGCCATGACAAACGATCTACAATCCGGCTAGAAGGCATTATAAATGTCAATTAAATTACATAGTCATTGTGACTGATTGTATTCCTCTTCAATACCATCTAACAGGCTGTCTAATTTACAGTCCTGCTGGGAATACTTTGTGGCCAATTCTACTTGGCTGTACACTAAGCTTACAGGGATCTCCTTCCCATCGGGCCCCACAGGACCAACCTCGGCCATGTGGTTGGGGTCAGCCTTTGTGTACCGCGTCTTCACCATGGCCTAGGCCTCCCTAGCACCTTGACGGTAGGCCGATATCTTCCACAATCGGAAGCTCCGCCGTGCTCCCTTTAGCTTCTCCGCAAGCTCTCCAAGACCTTCGGGCATGGAGACGGATGGCCACAGGGCCTGGGCGACGCCTTGCATCGCCTGCCGAACTCGCTCGAGCAGTTGCCAGAGCTCGGGAAGAAGGTCACCCATAGAACCGGGCATCTCCTCTGCAGGACGACCTGTTAGCACACCTACAGACATTACTCTGTTAGTCGACTTCCCCGCCGAACTTTTTTTCAAAGGTTCGTTCAAGCACTTACTAAATATGCCGCGCCGAAGCCGCTGATTCTCCTTAACGGAGTCTGACAGCTGGGCACGAACATCTTTCAGTTTGACGCCCAGCTTGGTGTTGGCATCTTGGAGATCGTTCTTCTCCTGCCTCACCTTTTTCAGCACCTTCTCACCAGCCTTCAGCTGGCGTAGGAGGTATTTCCTTTGCGGATTCAATCCAGTGCCATCTGCAATTTCATTTGTCAGATTCGCACCCATGCCATGCTTCACAAAATACTTATCTTTCAAAGTGTATGTTACCAAAGGGGGTCTCCTTGGGCTCCCCTGCCGTGGCTAGTGCGGCCTCAAGTTGGGCTTTGCACTCTTCCAGCTCCTTGGACAGTAGGGAATTCTTTTCTGTAAGAACCTGCATAACAAATGATCCTTAAATCAGTTATTCTAACTGTTTCAAGTCTCGGGGGCTATTGGTATATATATAATTACCAAAATTTTCTTACCCGTATGTCTTTTACATATTGCTCTGTGGCTCTGGCTAGACCATTTTGAGCGGCACGGAGGTACGCATCTCCCGAATTGAAGGCATCTAATGCCTCTCGGGAGAAACAAGCGTCGCGAAGACTTGTCCGGCGACGCATGTGGTTCATGGCAGAGTTAGTGGCAGACAACCTGTCCACATCCTCCGTCGGAGGAGCGTCCGGTGCGCGCCTTGTGTTCGCCTCCGCCTCCGGACCAGGCTTTGGAGCCTCGCTGGTGGAGGCGCGATTAGCAGCCTCTCAGGATATAGTCCGGCGAGGTCTCTTTGTCCTGAAGAGAGCACGAGTGTTAATATGCCTTGAAGGTGTAACACCTGGGATAAGGGGGCGCGCCGTACCTTTGCGCTAATGCCTCGGTCCGGACTGCACCTCTTTTCTGCCCATGGGGCCCTGCGGCCCCTCGTTGGCTTGTCGCCGCAGGTTCGGCCTCCCGTCTCAAAAACCTCCCCTACAAAGCTCAGTTGTAATCAGGAAACTAAAAACGCGAGAGGGCGGACCCCTATTTGGGGTACTGGGACTTTGATCTCAGTTACCTGGGAGGCCGGGATTAGCCCTGGGTAATCGGCCGTAATGGCCACCAAGGCGTTGTCCTTGCTCAATTGATGGAACACTCCATCAATCAGCTCCACAAATAAGTCCGGATCCTCTTGAGAGGACAGATCGAGGGACCGTCCTGGGTCCTCGGGTTGTGGAGGAGGGCTGTTTATTTCTTTAATAGCCTGGCGCAGTTCCTGCGTTGAAGTCATTAGACTGAATATTTAACAATGGGAATATAAAACGAATGGGCAGGTAAATGTGACCACTTACCCAGCTTGGGGGATTGTACATAGAAAGTCCACCCTTTGGGTCGACGCGGAGAAAATCCTCGTCTTCTCCCTTGTACAATGCGGACAAGGTCTTTGTTAGAGCCGCAGCCGAATCCGGCCCCTTACGGCCGTAGTGGGTGGCGTCGTCCTCCCCGTTGAAGTCCCACATAGGGTGGCCTCTATACTGTAGCGGCTGCACCCCTCGCATGATGCATGCGGCCATGACCCCGATCATGGTCAGTCCGGAATGAGCTAACAATCTTATCCGGCCCATCAGGTAATGGACGTCCTTGTCACTTTCCCTCTAAGGGCTCCGTGGATGCCAACTTAGGCGCTTCTTTAGTGGAGCACTGTCGAACTCAGGGAGGCCGGTCCGGACAAGATCCGGCAGCGGGACATCCTCTATGTAAAACCATTCCGAAGGCCAGTCCTCGGACGCCTTCTTCGGGGTTCTGGATAGATATCCGGTCCCGGCGATGCGCCACACTTCGGCTCCGCCCACTTGATATATTAACCCCTTCCGAGAATGGGGCACAAGGCAGAATAGCTCTTTCCACAGCCCGAAATGAGCCTCAACACCCAAGAACAGCTCACAGAGGGCTATGAAGCCCGCAATATGCAATACGGAGGCAGGCGTAAGATTGTGTAGCTGGAGGCCATAGAACTCCAGGAGCCCCCGGAGAAACGGGTGGATTGGAAATCCGGGCCCCTTATTAAATAAGGGACGAGGCATACCCGCTCTCCTTTGGAGGGACTAGGGGCACTCTCCGCTTGCTCTCCGCCATTATAGATGGCAAGACCGGCTCGAACCGGGACTATATAGGCCGGGGGAGAAATCCCTTGGTCTGGAGCGTCACTAGCTCGCTATGCGGGATGGAGCATCTCTCCCAATATCCAGGCTGAGGGCTGGAAGGGCGAAAGGAGGAGTTGCGATGGCTGGCCATGGTGGTATGGACCTTTGTCGGATGCGCTTTGATGAACACTCGCGAGGGGGAGAAGGTGTGGTTTGGATCTAAATCCTCGTCCCCTTAAATGGGCGGCTCATTTACACGGCTAGGGGTGTGGATGTAAAAACACTCAGACTTTTCATATTCGTTTGACACGTGGGAGATGGCCATTATTGGGCATAGAAGCCAAGGAGCGCAACCTTTACAAGAAGCCAGACTTTATTCAACAGGTACACGGAATTTGGAGGAGAACCCGCCTTGCAATGCCGAAGACAATCTGCGCGCCGGACTCATCGTCATTGAAGCCTGGTTCGGGGGCTACTGAGGGAGTCCTGGATTAGAGGGTGTCCGGATGGCCAGACTATACCTTCGGCCGGACTCCTGGACTATGAAGATACAAGATTGAAGACTTCGTCCCGTGTCCGGAAGGGACTTTCCTTGACGTGGAAGGCAAGCTTGGCGATACGGATATGTAGATCTCCTACCATCATAACCGACTTTGTGTAACCCTAACCCTCTCCGGTGTCTATATAAACCGGAGGGTTTTAGTCCGTAGGACAACATACAGAACAACAATCATACCATAGGCTAGCTTCTAGGGTTTAGCCTCTCCAATCTCGTGGTAGATCTACTCTTGTACTACCCGTATCATCAATATTAATCAAGCAGGACGTAGGGTTTTACCTCCATCAAGAGGGCCCGAACTTGGGTAAAACTTCATGTCCCTTGCCTTCTGTTACCATCCGGCCTAGACGCACAGTTCGGGACCCCCTACCCGAGATCCGCCGGTTTTGACACCGACAGTCTCTCTCAAGCAACCCTGCAACCAAATAACAAAGAGTCTCTTGTGTCCCCAACACACCCAATACAATGGTAAATTGTATAGGTGCACTAGTTCGGCGAAGAGATGGTGATACAAGTGGTATATGGATGGTAGATAAAGGTTTTTGTAATCTGAAAATATAAAAACAGCAAGGTAACTAATGATAAAAGTGAGCACAAACGGTTTTGCAATGCGTTGAAACAAGGCCTAGGGTTCATACTTTCACTAGTTCAAGTCCTCTCAACAATAATAACATAATTGGATCATATAACTATCCCTCAACATGCAATAAAGAGTCACCCCCAAGTCACTAATAGCAGAGAACAAACGAAGAGATTATTGTAGGGTACGAAACCACCTCAAAGTTATCCTTTCTGATCAATCTATTCAAGAGTCCGTAGTAAAATAACACGAAGCTATTCTTTCCGTTCAATCTATCATAGAGTTCGTACTAGAATAACACCTTAATACACAAATCAACCAAAACCCTAATGTCACCTAGATACTCCAATGTCACCTCAAGTATCCGTGGGTATGATTATACGATATGCATCACACAATCTCAGATTCATCTATTCAACCTACACAAAGAACTTCAAAGAGTGCCCCAAAGACTCTATGGAGAGTCAAGATGGAAACGTGTGCCAACCCCTATGCATAGGTTCATGGGCGGAACCCGCAAGTTGATCACCAAAACATACATCAAGTGGATCACATGATATCCCATTGTCACCGCAGATAAGCACGGCAAGACATACATAAAGTGTTCTCAAATCCTTAAAGACTCAATCCAATAAGATAACTTCAAAGGGAAAACTCAATCCATTACAAGAGAGTAGAGGGGGAGAAACATCATAAGATCCAACTATAATAGCAAAGCTCATGATACATCAAGATCGTACCACCTCAAGAACACGAGAGAGAGAGAGAGAGAGAGACATCAAACACATAGCGACTGGTACATACCCTCAGCCCCGAGGGAGAACTACTCCCTCCTCATCATGGAGAGCACCGGGATGATGAAGATGGCCACCGGAGAGGGATTCCCCCTCCGGCAGGGTGCCGGAACATATCTAGATTGGTTTTCGGTGGCTACGGAGGCTTCTGGCGGCGGAACTCCCAATCTATTCTGCTCCTCGAAGTTTTTAGGGTATATGGATATATATATATATAGGAGGAAGAAGTACGTCGGTGGATCTCCAGGCTGTCCACGAGGCAGGGGGCGTGCCCAGGGGGTGGGCGCGCCCCCCACCCTCGTAGGTAGCCCAGGACTCTTGTGGTCCATCTCCGATACTCCATGGGCTTCTTCTGGTCCAAAAATAAGTTCCGTGAACTTTCAAGTCAATTGGACTCCGTTTGATTTTCCTTTTCTGCGATACTCTAAAACAAGGAAAAACAGAAACTGGCACTGGGCTCTAGGTTAATAGGTTAGTCCCAAAAATCATATAAAATAGCATATAAATGCATATAAAACATCCAGGGTTGATAATATAATAGCATGGAACAATCAAAAATTATAGATACGTTGGAGACGTATTAGTGCTCGTGAGGGTCTACATCCTTCCCATGTTTCTAGAAAAACAATTAGATGTTTTTGCAAAAAAGTTTTTCCGTTCACTAGATTAGTAGAGACTACGGCAAATCCAAACAACAGATTGTATATATTTAACTTAATAGAGAAACTAATGAATTCTAGTTTTCCTACAAATCCTTTTAAAAACTTGTTAGCCAAAAGGGTGCTGCTCAACACTGGTCGGCTACCCAGGGCTTCGTCCGGTCACCCCAGAGCCACTAGATTTAAATGTGCATAGCCGTCAAATATGTACCCGCCTCCCCTTTCATCATCCTTTGTCAAGGGGGAAAAGGAGAAAAAAGAGCACGCCGCCCCCACTCGCGGGATCCCGCACGTGGCTGGCCCCCCTACCCTCGTTCGGACCACCATTGCCCTACTCATCGCCTTGTTGTCGTCGGTGCTCGCAGCCTCACCATTGCCGATGATGCAAACACCACCGCCTTCGTTGCCTCTTGCATTCCTCGCCGGCTCCACGCATGTAGCAGTGTATATCGTAGTTGTAGCTCCGGTGGCGATGGTCACCAGCCGCATCACCCATCGATGAGCTCGCAGTGTACCCTTGCCTTGGTTGCCGGTCGTAGCAAAAATG
This sequence comes from Triticum dicoccoides, assembly GCF_002162155.2. Taxonomy (NCBI): domain Eukaryota; kingdom Viridiplantae; phylum Streptophyta; class Magnoliopsida; order Poales; family Poaceae; genus Triticum; species Triticum dicoccoides. The sequence continues at coordinate 548,863,923 of NC_041390.1, forward strand.
CTAGCCGGTTGTAGCAAAAAATGCTAGTTGGTCATAGCAAAAATGCTTGTCGGTTACAACAAAAATGTCTCACCATCGCTAACCCTAAGAAAAGTGGTCACCACCTTCCCGCAAAATTGCACACCGGTTGTAGCTTTTGTCACGCCGGTTATAGCATCTTGTCTCACCGCTTTGTCGGCAGCACCTCGCTCAAGCATCGGCAGTTGCCGGCTGCAACAAAAAATGATTATTGGTCGTAGCAAAAAAAACTTATCGGTTCCAGCATCGAAGAAACCCGGTCCCAAAATCCTTCGTCCCTTGCTTGTTTCTTCTCCCGATATCGTAGCTCCCGTTCCAGCAAAAAACTACCGCCCGTCATAGCACTATTGTGTTGCTGGTTGCAGCTCTTCTAGGTGGCAGATGCAGCACCTACTTCTCCGGTTTCAAGCAAAAAATGTGTACCGGTCATAGCATTTTATGTGTATGGTAGCAACTCCCACCAACCGCGGTTGCAGCTCCTGTAGCTACGGGTTGTAGCATCCCCACAACGAGAGAACCACTTCCTAGCTTCCGCCGATTGGCGGTTGTAACTACTACCTCGTAGCCGCTACCTCCTCGCCCCGGTCGCTCATAGCATCTAGACGCGATTCGCAGCGCTACCTCACCTAGTCCCCATGAACAGCGACAGTCGAGCACCCCTACAGAAAACACATCAGAGCATGGGGGTGGAGGGAGAGTTGGGCAATGATTCCAGTGGCCACAACAGAGAAGAGTTTTGGCGCGAGCTGCAACAGAGTACGAGCCCTCCTCGTATGAGATGGGAAAGGAAGAACATGATGAGAGAGAGAGAGATCGGGACGAAGATGAGTAAGAAAGAGATAAGGTTGGCCCGCAGGAACACGTGTTGCATTTTTGTTGGTTCCTTTACTCACGTACTGTCGGGGATATACCCCGTGGCGTAAACCGGCTGGAAGTATAAACCGGTCGGACTGGATGACTCACTGGTAACCCGCCCGGAGCTTGGCGGTTCACGGGCTACCCGCCCGGTCTTGGCGGTTCATTAGTAACCCGGCGGGCGTGTCAGATGGATGACGAGGCCCATGGCCCAGAAGGACGGTTCACGTTTAATGGTGGGCCGGTTTATGAGGAAAGCACAAAGAATATTCCCTTACAAAGGAAGCAAGACTAGGACTCCACTTGTAATAGAGTAATCCTAATCCTAATAGAACTAGTCATGTAAACCGCCCCTTCAACATATATAAGGAGGGCAGGGCACCCCAAGAGGGACAAGATTCACAAGTTCCACAAGATGGACAAGTTCCACATGTTGGAGAAGTTATGTTTAGACAATAGCTCTCGAGATAGAGCACTCTTGTAGCCATGATCATCATCATCAATATCAATGAAGCAGGATGTAGGCTTTTACCTCCACCGTGAGGGGCCGAACCTGGGTAAACATCGCGTCTCTCGTCCCGCTCAACCCCTCTCAAGCTACCACATAGATGCGTTGGCCTCGCGACTAAGTCCTGACACTAAGGACATCTGCCATGACAATTCCACGACAGTTGGCGCCCACCGTGGGGCCTGCGCACGGTGGTGTTGAGTTTTTGAAGGGATCTTCTTCAGGGATCGAGAAGCTTGTGATCAATCGGTTAAGAGGAAATCACACAGGATGAACCGGCGGGGATAGCCGTAGACAGAGCCGACAAATCATTGCTTTTGGATTAAAGTTGGAGTTATACAGCAGTATGCGCCTCTACGTCTAGATGATCCGGCGAAACCGAATTGAAAGCGAGTTAGACATCGAAACTAAGCCGGATCAGAGGGTCGGACGTGCTGCAACAGATTAGAAAAAAAAATCAAAGTCAAGGAAAGAGTCAAGGAAAGGAAACAAAGCGTCAACTATGCCAGCGCCCTTGAACCGCCCGGTTGTTCCGAGCCGCTACGCCGCCGGGCCGGTCACCGCCGTTGACTCGCCAGCGCTTCTCCTACCGCGCCATGGCTGCCCCCTCAGCCGCAGCGGAGCCGAGCCGCCATATGCCTAAACCGCCACGGCCCCCCGCTGCCGTACTTCGCCTCCACAGCCGCGCACTTCGGTCTCGTATCCTTGTGGACCGTATGCTCGAGCAGGTGGGCGTGGAATCAGAAAGTGCGGCGGGCTTGTCTCCACCTCGAGCCGCCTCCGCCTCAAACTCGCCAGGCGGCGCGTGCTCCGCCTCACTCGCGGACTCCGTCCTGCCGCGCCGTGCCCACCGGCACCGGTCGCATCGCCGCTGTCGTGCTTCGGGCTGCTGGCCGCCTTGACGCCCTCCTCCGTTGCACCGGCCACCTCCTGCGCTCGGCTGCATCGCCATTGTAGGCCTCCGAGCCGCGCCGGGCCGCGCCTCTCCGCTAACCACCGCCGGGTTGAGCTGCTGTCCACATGGCCCAGCCTACAAACCGCCGTTGTGCCCGCCGTTTCATCGTTCAGGCCGCCCATGTGCTCCCTCCATGACTTGTCGTCGCTGATCCGCCGCAGCAAGCCTGCTGCACGGCGAGCCTCCGTCTCCGCCTCGGCCGCTGCTGGGAGCTACCCCCGCCACCATCGGCCGCTTCTAATGACTGGCCACTTTCGGCGTTGTAACACACCGTCTCTGCTCAAACTTGCTCAGCCGGCTGCCAGAGCCCTAATGGGTTCAAGCAGCCGTAGCCCACGGGCGTCTCAAGTCGCTGCGTCCACGGCCACCTTGAGCCGCCCGCGGCCCTGAGCCGTCGTGCTGAGAGCCGTCGCCTGCCTTGCCGCAAGAATCGCCTTCGCCACTATGGTCACAACGGCCGACTCTCGTCCCTGGGAGCAACTTCCAAGCCATCGCCCTAGTCGAGCAGCCTCGTCGTCCGCCTCTAAGTCGTCTGGCCTCGTCTCGCTTCCTCTGCCACAGTGATACTGACACCATGGTGATAGCAACTCGCCTCGTAGAACTGCTTCGACATGCTTCTACAGAATCTCAGGGAACGCAACAACATGCTAGCAGTTTTTGTTACTTCATTATCAACTAACAATTCTTCAGTTTACATCTGTTTGGCTCAATATTCAGAAATTCGCAGTCCAAGCTCTTCTACTATTCATGGAAGACTGTGTTGCTCAGTCGTTCTTCACTTGCCTCATCTCAAGAGCACCGCGCTATCGCCAGTGATAATGATGGTTTGGTTCAAATCAGGGTTATGGTGGGCGAGCAGGTGTGGCGTATACACTGCTAGGAAGAAGGAAATTGTCAAGCTACTCAAAAATCTCTCTGGGGAATCCGACTTTTCTGTGGAGGATATGCTTGATGACTAAACCGATGGCAGTTTTGAGAGTCTCCAAGCTCCTAAAGTTGCATTGTTGATCTCAAAGTCAGTCGTGAGCCTGTCATTGGAAAAAAGATCCATGCTTGTTCAGAATTTGTGATGCACGGGACAACCAATACTGTCAGGTTCATTTATCACGCTTAAGAAGAAGGTACTACCAAAATTGGAGCCGGGTTAGCAGTGGGATGTGCATATGAAGGAGCTGCGGCAAACTATGACAAGGCCATCGAAGGGGTGACCTGCAAAAATTGTTTAAGAATCAAAAGGAGTTCAGCCACAAGTGCTGAAAAAGTGACGCTCCCATATGAAGGGACTACTGATCGTCAGATGTTTACAGTGGATGGGTTGCACCATCGCCAGATTATTTATGGGAGCTACACACGGACCATCTGACGTCCGACCAAATCAGGTGACCTCCATTTAAATTTATCTTATTAGCATATATTGTTTTTGTCAAAGAACAATTACTTTGGTCTTTGTATTTTATATGTAGGACAATTGGTGATTGCAAAGACGATGGCCGGATCAAGGATATATAAATCGCACAATTATTGCCATGCGCTAGCATATGGCCGTGCTATAATGATCAAAGAATATGTGCGCAAGTCGTCGCCCTTGCGGCCCGGTTTACATCGACTTGCCGGGATCGCGTTTGATTGTTGTTCAACGGACGCGCGCAAACCGCCTGTGGTCCGGTTTACATCAACACGCGGCCGGTTCTCCATCTACGCCGACTTACAATGCCCGCAGGCGACTCCCCGTCCACGCCGGTTCACAATACCCGCAGGAGGCTCTCGGTCCACGCCAGTTTACAACTCCCACGGCCGACTCTCCCGTCCGCGCCGACTTACTACGCCGCGGCCGACTCATTTGGCTGTGCCGTCTCTGAAGCTGCGGCCGTCTTTTCTCGCGGCCTGGTCTACATCAACATACCGGGCCACACATGTCTGTATGAGCTGTTTATTGGGCGCACAAGTCGCCGCCACTACAGTTTTGATTAACTTCAAATCGCTAGTTGGAAGGAACCATTGGCCGAGTTGCTGACACGGCTCATATGGGATCATTTACAACCCGCCGCAGTCACCTCAACCTTCTATGGATTCACATCGTGCTATCAACGCCAATGATATACAAGTTATGCCAATTTATATCACGGTCAAATATGGAGAGTCTCAAGCCAACTCCTCGAGTCACCTTTGAAACTCGGGGGCTACGATGACATGACTCAGTGAATCTTGCCAGTTTTAGCAAATTTAAGAACCCCAGGACGATGGAGGGAAGGATAACCCGGTCCCCGAGGCTACTATTATATTGATGAAAGTTTAAAGGCCGTCAAAAAATTTTCGGCTTAGAAAGTATATGACAGTTATAAAATCCCGACTCGATGAAGAAATTCCAGGTCATCAGAAATGACTCCGGTTTAGAATCCGGCTCAAGAGACATCTTTCTCCCACAAAGCTCTGAAGCGCTCAAATCTGGTTTAACAATGTCCGGTTCAAAAAGGAATTAACTTCTCGCAAGTTCGAGTTTAAAGGCCGTCAGAAAATTTCCGGCTAAAAATGAAGATTCCGGTTTAAAATCCGGTTCAAGGGAAAGATGTCTCCCATAAAGCTTTGAAGATCTCAATATCCGGTTCAAGAAGAATTTATCTCTTGCAAAAAGTTAAAAATTGCCGAAGAGGACCTGCTGCCATGATGCGCGGTTCGAACATGGGTATCCCGCCTTACTGGCCTGACATATTATTGATCACATGGGGGCTTCTGCTTCATAAAGCGGGGTCTCTGTTCTTTTACATCATGTGTGGTTACACGGAGTTGTTCTAAAGCGGCCTCCGGTTTACCCTTGAGTTAGCTTTTCAAAAGCATCATGTTATATCACTTGGGGGCTTGGTCGTGTCCGAACCAATGCAATACCTCTTGATAGGCGAGAGCCACCAGATCACTTGGGGACTTGGTCACATCTGAACCAGTCATGCCTCTTGATCGGCCTAAGGCCACAGAATCACTTGGGGGCTTGGTCGAACCCGAACCATTGCCATGCCACTTGATCGGCATAAATGCCACGGTTTCATTTGGGGACCTGGCTGACTTGAACCATAGCTACACCTATCGGGAGCTTGGTCGTGTCCGACCATGGTAACGCCATCTGATCAGCTAAAATAAGCCTCTTTTTGCAAACGGTTTTGTCATTGCCTTTGCTTCACATTTTTTCTTTGAAAGATATTTCTTTCTTTTTATTGCGTTTTTTAAATCGACAAAGCTTTAAGCCGGTTCAAACTGTCAATTGACTGAACACGGTCAAATCTTAATCCGGAGGCTCTCTGCCCGGTTTGATTTTCTGTTACCATCCTATTATGGAGTAAACCGGTGTTTATCAACTCGGCTCGGTTTTCAACTACAAGTTGTCAGTACACGATCAAGTTATAATCCGGAGACTATCAGCCCGGTCCGGTTCGACTACAAGTCGCCAGTATTATATATGGATAATCCGGTGTCTATCATAACCCGGTACGGTTTTATCATAAACCGGCACAATATGGAAAGAGTTATCAGTACTCAAGATTTGGGTTATCACCCTTACTACAAAAAGTTGGTAAAACCAATAATGTGATTCAATGTCACAGGTATGATATATTTCATATTTGATTATTCTTAAGTGCATCCTTGGTTATAAACCCGGGTTATATGTTGGGCATTATGACCCGTCCGGCGGTAAACCGCCAGGACACTTTAAACTTGTTGTATGCAGAAACAGGTTTGTTAAATCGGCCTGGCTTTGGACCATAAGTCGCCAGTATATATATATATATATATATATATATATATATATATATATATATATATTTGAATTGCGCCATTGGAATCATGCGCTTATAAATCATTGGGTTATATTATTCAAGTAGCCAAACTTGGCTGAATTTTCATTATGATAGTTAATGAATAAGGTTTTCATACCGGATTATATTATCTTGAATAGCCAACATGGCTGGATTTTTATGGTTATTAATAACCGGTATTATTAAGTTTTCAAAGTCGCTTTAGCACAATGGCTATTATTTTAACAAAGGATATGATTTATTCTACAATGGAAGGAACAGTCCTGAGTCGCTGCAAGCTTACAACCCAGCACTTGGGAGCTACATTATTCAAATTGAGATTACATGCAAGTCTCATGTCGCTGCAAGCATGCATCATGACACTTGGGGGCTAATGCAAAGTCATTTTTACTAGTCTTATTGAAGACCCGACTCATCATATTATAATGAGCCGGCCCTCGGGGGCTACCAATTGCTCCTGTTAACAATTCAAGTTTTTATAAGCAATTACAAGTCCCAAGTTGCTGCAAGCATGACAACCCGGCACTTGGGGGCTACATATATGGAGTATTCAGTTTTTAGATGAACAAACCGGATTTCTTCAAGGTTGAAACACTTATTGGAGAAAGTCTTAAGTTATCACTATGTTCTCCTCTTAAGACTTGGGGGCTACAGGTATTATGCATATAAAGGAGGAACATCTTCATTTTATCAGTTTTGAGCAAATCAGGAAGATCAATTACATGACCCGGTGTCGACAACAATTATGACCCGGTGCCATCAATATTTATAAACCGGCCATTTTGGTAATATATTAAACCGACAAGTTTTACATCTTCAAAACCGGTTGAATATCAGATAAGTATTTCAAGACCCATATCTCTTATACCGGCGCTTTGGGAGCTGAGTCAAAGGAGTTATTCTTCACAATATTTCTCTATGACAAACCAATGTCGAAAAATTGATTATGAAGCTGGTCTGTTGACCCGGACTTCCCAGAAGGAGGAAATAACAAGGACTTAAGGGTGATCAGGTACCGGTTTACAACAATTTTTAACTCGGAGCATAACCTGTCAAATTTGCTCTTGAGTTTATGTTGCAGATCAGTTTAACATGGATAAATCAAAATTAAACTGGGGGCTAATGTCGGGGATATACCCCGTGGCGTAAACCGGCCGGAAGTATAAACCGGCCGGACTGGATGACTCACTGGTAACCCGCCCAGAGCTTGGCGGTTCACGGGCTACCCGCCCGGTCTTAGCGGTTCATTAGTAACCCGGCGGGCATGTCAGATGGATGACGAGGCCCATGGCCCAGAAGGCCGGTTCACGTTTAATGCTGGGCCGGATTATGAGGAAAGCACAAACAATATTCCCTTATAAAGGAAGCAAGACTAGGACTCCACTTGTAATAGAGTATTCCTAATCCAAATAGGACTAGTCATGTAAACCGCCCCTTCAACATATATAAGGAGGGGCGGGGCACCCCAAGAGGGACAAGATTCACAAGTTCCACAAGATGGACAAGTTCCACAAGTTGGACAAGTTAGGTTTAGACAATAGCTCTCGAGATAGAGCACTCTTGTAACCGTGATCATCATCATCAATATCAATGAAGTAGGATGTAGGCTTTTACCTCCACCATGAGGGGCCGAACCTGGGTAAACATCGCGTCTCTCGTCCCGCTCAACCCCTCTCAAGCTACCACATAGATGCGTTGGCCTCGCGACTAAGTCCTGACACTAAGGACATCTGCCGTGACAATTCCACGACACATACCGAGGCGACCAGCCCAATTCCTAGCCAGTCGCCCGGCATGAATCATTTTTTAACAATACAAATGCACACGCTTATACATATGCACATACATTCACCTCTATGTATGCACGCATGCACACCCTATCCTTATGTGCACCTCCAAAAGACTGAGCCAACACATTATCTTGAGATTTGTTGGGGATATAACTACCAGGTATGACCCGCCCAGGAGGGGCCGGGTCAATCAATGGCGGGTTACTTAAAAGAAGCCCAACAAGTATACAAGGCGACGGTTCATGATAAAGCTTGTAATAGGCCCAAGCCCAGAGGCGTCTTAAGGCCCGTAATTATAAACCGCCATGTATGAATAATACTTGTAAAGTAAGGCATCTAAAAGAAGTCACCAAGCCGTACACATTGTATGAGCCGGCCAGGACTCTGTAGGCCACAGGGCCTCAACCCGTGTATATAAGGGGACAACCCGGCGGCGGCTTAGGGCAAGAAACAACAGATCAAGATCCAAGCTAGCATATTCGCTCCTTGGTCATCGAAACCTAGCTAGCAATACCACATCAACTGGACTAGGCTTTACCTTCACCATAAGGGGCCGAACCAGTATAAACCTCTCGTGTCACTTGTCCTGATTAACCCCTTTAAGCTTCCTAGTTGCGATGGCTCCACGACTAAGTCCTCTCACTAGGACATCTGCCATGACAATTCCATGACAGTTGGCGCCCACCGTGGGGCCAGCGCATGGTGGATTTGAGTTCTTGAAGGGCAGCTTCGAAGGGCTCAAGGGATACGCTGTGGGCCAGATGACCAAGAGTCGTCACGGAAATCTCTACATCGATGATGAAGGCTGGGGCCCCGATGTTGGCTCAATTAAATACGGTTACCGGTTCCCCTTTGGCAGAATCCACGTCTTCATCGGCCGGATCAGCGAGCCAGGCCCTGAGCCGGACATCTGCACCGACCTCATCGAGACGGCTCAGCATGCGAGACCCGCTCGGACTCAGCCCACCGTGAGGCGTGCCTACGTGGGTTGCATCCATGGAGGGGAGTTTTCTGAAGGATCTGTGGATGGCGGTGCGACCGTCCACTCTGACAGCGAGTCGTCCACGGGTGAGACGGATTCATTGTATCAACTAAAGGATGGTGGGCTCAGGGGATGTTCCGATGGTAGCAGTATTCCGGACCCCTTTGAGCCGCCGAACAAAGCAGGGATCTTCATGGCTGGATCGCAGCCCGTTCAAAACTCTACGGCTGCGGCAGCGATAACCATCGGATCAGCAACAGCCGGGTCAGGAGACCCCGCGCGCCCGCCGGCTCAGGTGCTGATAGGTCTCATGGATAGGATGACGACCCTATTGACCGTCGTGGTTGAACCGGCGGACAAAGCTCAGCATGATGCGGAGGTGGCATGGTTACGAGGGGAGGTAGCTCAAGCCAAGGAAAACTTGGCGGTGGAGGACGTCCGGATGGCTGCAAAATGGGCGGCTTTGGATGCTCGGGCTCAGCAGCTTCAATCAGAGGCTTTTCAGCTTTCCATGAATCTGAACGCGACAAACGAGGTCATGAGGAGAAGGCACCAGAAGACTCAATCACGTCTGCCCCTGACTTATGATCCTAGGAATCTTTTCCATACACTCGGGGCTGGTCCCAGTAACCCGCCGGAGGCAAACCGGGTTACAAAAACCGGGGCTGGGGGCCGGCTCAGCCGCGAGCTATGGAACCCCCTCGGGTGAATACGGCTCCGCCTCGTCATACACCAACACCGCCGGGTCACTTTTCTAACCCTTTGGAGAATCTGATTGCTGCATCGGCACGTCTGGCGGCTCTCCCAATGGAAGGCGATTCCCCGACGGCGATCGAAACACGAAGAGTCAGAGATCTTCTTCAGACAACTCTGGCACAACAGGAGTCATACTCTTACAGTCGAGACAGGATTCATTCAACCCCTCGCCCAAGCCAGAGCCCAAGCTATAGCAGGCACATGGATTCAGCGGCCATGTCAAGCAATGCTCAGCGCAGTAACCAGCCATGTAGGTATGACCTGGCGCATGATGGAGCTCTTAAGTTGGTGGACCAGGAGAGGATCCGCCAAGAGGCTGAGCGGGCGGTTCAATAGGCAGCTAAGCAGGCGGCTCACCAGGCTTTTCCGGTTTATCCAACGGCCTCTGTTGAAGTAGGTGTGGCCACAAGGACAGGAGGTGTCCCTTGTCTGGTGTCGGCTCTACGTAATGAGTGTTTGCCAAAGTACTTTAAGGGGCCTCGCAAGGTGCCTAATTACACAGCTGACTTACAGCCCGAGGCATGAATTGAAAGTTACAAGATGGCCATGAAAATGTTGGAGGTCAGTAACGCACCAATGGCCAAGTACTTCACTATGATGCTAGATGGAACAGCTCGCACTTGGTTAAAGGGGTTGCCACCCAATTCCACCGGCTCATGGGCAGAGTTAAAGGCCCGGTTCATTCAAAACTTCAAAGATACATGCAAACAGCCCATGTTGATTGTGGATTTGACTAATTGCAAGCAAGAGGAAGGTGAATCCACGACCCATTGGGTGCGCCGGGTGAAGGAAATAATACATTCATCTAATAAGATGGATGCCGGCTCCGCGGTCTTAATGTTGGAGAAAAAAAATACCGTTTTGAACCTCTAAAACAGAAGCTGGGGCGGCTCAAGCGTGATTGTAATGACATGGGCCAGCTGATGGTGGCTCTGGTCAAATACGCCGACTCTGATAGTACCAAGGATCTCGCGTCTGATGAAGAGAAGATAGGGAAGGGAAATAAGAACGGCAACGGCAAGGGTCACCGGCATAACCCGGCAAATCAAGGAGGTAACAATAAACGTAAGGCTGACGGTAGTCTGGAGTTTGTGGCTAACACCAAAGCATAGGGCAACAATCAATGACGTAAGGGGAGGCCACCTCCTCGGTCAGGCAGGTCAGGTCCCACCCTCGAACAGTTGCTAAATGAACCCTGCCCGAGACATGGCACCCGGGAGAAGCCGGCCACCCATTTATGGAAAGACTGTACGATCATGAAGGCGTTCAAGAATTTAAACATGTTCGACGGTAATCATGGACCTAGTAGTGGCTCAGGCGGTGGTGGTTTCCATGGCCCGGGCGGCGGCTCAAGTGGTGGCGGTTTTCACGGCCCGGGCGGCAGCTCAAGTGGTGGAGGTTTCCATGGCCAGGGCCCTCAAGGCAATCAAGGCGGCCATAATCAGCAATCTGGCCAAGGTAATCAACAGCAGCAGCAATCCGGGTGTCAGAGTAACCCAAAGCAGCTAAACATTGGGTAGTACCACATGTTCACCACCAGTTTATGTAAAAGGGACCAGAAACTTCATAAGAGAGCTGTGAATGCTATTGAGCTGGCGGTTCCATGTTATTTGAGATGGTCTGAGAAGCCTATTGTGTGGAGTAGGGAAGATCACCCTCCCCAGGTTGATAATCCGGGTCATCTGGCGTTGGTGGTGGCGGCTCGGGTTGGTGGATATAAATTCACTAAAGTACTCATGGATGGAGGCAGTAGCATCAACATCCTCTATTATGAGACGTTCCGTCGCATGGGGTTAACTAACAAAAGTCTTAGGACGTCCAACACTATTTTCCATGGAGTAGTGCCTGGTAAGTCAGCATATCCAGTTGGTAAGATTGAACTGGAAGTCGCCTTTGGAGATGAGCATGATTCTAGGGCTGAGAAGTTAATTTTTGAAGTGGTCAAAATCAAAAGCCCATATCATGCTCTGTTGGATGGTCGGCTTATGCTAAGTTCATGGCGCGGTCGTGTTATGTTTATCTGCAGCTTAAAATGTCGGGTTATAAGGGCACCATCACTATGCATGGGAGCCGGAAGATAGCCTTGGAATGTGAAGAAGGTGATGCTTCTTATGCCGAATCTATTTGTGCAACAGAGGAATTGAAGTTTTACAAGGATAATGTTGACCCAGCAGACATGACATCTTTGAAGAAGCCAACTACTGAGCATGAGCCGGCGTTGAAATTTAAGTCAGTTGACGATACCAAGATGATTGACTTTGTGCGTGGCGACTCATCCAAACAATTCATTATCAGTGCAAACTTGGATCCCAAATAGGAAAGCACGCTCATCGAGCTCATCCGTGACAACCAGGCCATCTTTGCATGGAAACCTTCTAACATGCCGGGTGTACCGAGGGAACTCGCTGAGCACACTCTCAATATTGATCCAAAGTTTAAGCCGGTCCGGCAGTTTCTTCGATGGTTCAACAAGGAAAGGCGCAAGGCTATTGGAGAAGAGGTGGCCCAGCTCTTGGCGGATGGGTTCATTGTTGAAGTTTTTCACCCAGAGTCGTTGGCTAACCCGGTGCTGGTGCTCAAAAAGAACGGCACTTGGTGTATGTGTGTGGATTACACGGATTTAAACAAGGCTTGTCCGGCTGATCCTTTTGCTCTCCCTCGTATTGATCAAATCATTGATGCTACGGCGGGTTGTGAGCGTTTGAGCTTTTTGGATGCTTATTCTGGCTATCATTAGATCAAAATGGCAGTTAAGGATAAGGATGGCAATTTTACTCATGGGCATGGATACCCATGGATATCCCACCCGAATGGATAGGGTTTGGATATGCTTTTGTGTCCATGGGCGGCGCCCAAACCCGACCGGATTGCTCGTGGGTAGGCATGGATATAATCTTGTACCCGTGGGTATACCCAAACCTGATCCGATAGTATGACTTAATGGGCCAAAAATTGCTATCCCTACCCCACAGTCACATGTCCCACTGCAATTTTACACTTTGTTATCTAAAACATGCAAAAGAAATTGCATAATCCCCGTTGTAACTTTTATTAGTTGACATTTAATCCCCTTAGTAACATACTCTAATGACCAATGCCCCTTCCCTTATTTTTATCTCCTTGTTAAATGAATCGTCATTCTCATCTATTAGAAAATACTAAATGATCTTAAGTTGTTAGTGGACGTTGATTTACCATAAGTTGATGTTTACCATAATTGAGGCCTAGCCTGCCACGAGGTGAATACTGGAAGAGCTTATGTTAACATTGTGTTATGTCTTATTTATATGTCTCGAGGGGACCCAATGGATATCCAGTGGGTATGCATATCCATCGGGTTTGGACATGGAAACAATTTTTCACCCATGGATTTTTTCATGGGCGGACAAAGACTGTCTTCATGGATATGGATATGGATTTGATATTGTTCAACCCGATCCAAACCCGACCCATTGCCATCCTTAGTTAAGGACCAGGAGAAGACGTCTTTCATTACTCCATTTGGAGCCTTCTGTTATGTGTCTATGCCTTTTGGGCTTAAGAGTGCCCAGGCGACTTATCAGCGGTGTGTGCAGAACTGCCTTCATAATCAGATTGGGCGTAATGTCCATGCTTACGTGGACGATATAGTGGTGAAATCTAGAGAGAAGGAAACCTTGGTAGATGATCTGAAGGAAACCTTTGATAACCTCCGGGTCTACAAGATGATGCTCAACCCGGCCAAGTGCGTTTTTGGAGTCCCAGCTGGCAAGCTTTTGGGTTTTTTTGGTGTCTAATAGAGGCACTGAGGCTAACCCGAATAAAATTAAGGCAATTACATCTTTGGCTAAGCTGGCATGCATCAATTTGTTTAGCGGCTGGCGGGTCATGTTGCAGCTTTAAGCCGGTTCATAAGCCAGTTGGGTGAGAAGGCTATGCCGTTGTATCAAATGATGAAGAAGACGGATGATTTTGTCTAGAGTGACGCTGCTAATTCTGCCTTTGAAGATCTAAAAAGACAGCTCGCCGAACCGCCGGTTCTTGCTGCTCCTGTTGAGAAGGAGCCCCTGTTGTTATATGTGGCTGCTAACACACTGCTGTCAGTGTGGCCATTGTTGTAGAGTGCAAAGAGGCTGGCAAGGAACATCTGGTTCAACGGCCGGTTTACTATGTCAGTGAGGTGCTCATTGAATCCAAGCAAAGATATCCACATTGGCAGAAACTTGTTTATGGGGTGTTCATGGCAAGCCAGAATCTTAAGCATTACTTTCAGGGTCATCCTATCACGGTGGTTAGCTATGCTCCTTTAGGAGATATTATTCAAAACAGAGAAGCCACAGGATGAGTCGCCAAGTGGGCCATTGAGATTGGGTCTCATAATTTAAAGTATGTGCCACCTACTGCCATTAAGTCTCAAGCACTGGTGGATTTCATTAACGATTGGACGGAGTTGCAGATACCTGAAGAGAAGCCAGACAACACATATTGGATGATTCATTTCGATGGGTCCAGACAGTTGGAAGGCTCGGGGGCTGGAGTTGTTTTAACTTCTCCTCGAGGTGACAAGTTTTGTTATGTGTTGCACTTGATGTTTCCTTGTACTAACAATGCAGCAGAGCATGATGCCTTACTCCATGGTCCTCAAATGGCTAAAGAAATGAGTTTAAGCCGGGTACGGTGCCTTGGCGACTCAGATTTGGTGGCTTACCAGGTATCAGGCAAGTGGGACTCCAAGGACCCTCTCATGGAGGCTTATCGCCGTGAGGTTGATGTTGTTGCTGGACACTTCAAGGGTTATCAAGTGGAGCACATTGACCGCAGAAAAAACGAAGCGGCCGATGCTTTAAGCCGGTTGGGATCTCAGCGTAAGCCGGTGCCACCTAACACTTTTTTAGATGTTCTGCATAACCTTTCTGTCAAGTTGCCTACAGAGGAAGATTTGGCCATTCTAGACCCGGAGGAACAATTGGTGACTGCTCTTCATGTCATTCCAGATTGGACAGTACCGTATTTGGCTTATATGACCCGGGGTGAGTTGCCAGAGGATGAGACCTTGGTTAGACAGATAACCCGGTGGTCTAAGTCAATGACGATTTCCAATGGTGAGTTGTATCTCGCAGCGTCACCGGAGCGTTTCAACGTTGTGTCTCTCCTGAAGAAGGTCAAGAAATTCTTCGTGAGATCCATGAAGGAGATTGTGGCCACCATGCCGGCTCAAAGTCTCTTGTGGCCAAAGCTTTCTGTCACGTCTTTTACTGGCTAACGGCTCACGCTAATGCAGAGGATCTGGTCAGTAGGTGTGATGAGTGTCAAAAGTTTGCACGACGAGCGCACGTGTCGGCTCAAGAATTACGGATGATTCCAATTACTTGGCCGTTTGCAGTTTGGGGGCTCGATATGGTTGGACCTTTCAAAAGATCCAAGGATAAAAAGACACATCTTTTGGTGGCAGTTGACAAGTTCACAAAATGGGTTGAGGCAAAGCCGGTTAGTAAGTGTGATGCAGCCACGGCGGTTCAATTCATGAAAAAGGTGATCTTTCGTTTTGGCTTTCCACACAGCATTATAACTGACAATGGTACTAATCTGTCCAAAGGCGCTATGGAGGAATTTTGTCAACGTGAGCATATCCGGCTTGATGTTTCATCAGTAGCTCACCCTCAATCCAATGGTCAAGCTGAGAGAGCAAATCAGGAAATATTAAAAGGTCTCAAGCCCCGGCTTATGGTTCCTTTACAACGGACGTCGGGTTGTTGAGAGGAGTTACCCTCGGTACTATGGAGCATCAATACCACCCCTAACAGGTCTACGGGTTATACGCCTTTCTTCATGGTTTATGGAGCTAAAGCAGTCCTGCCTAGTGACATCCGTCATGACTCGCCCCACGTGGCGGCTTATGGTGAAGCTGATAACGAACAAGTCCGTCAGGATGCGCTTGACTTATTAGATGAAGAGCGAGACTTGGCAGCAGACCACTTAGCAATTTACCAACAGGACCTGTGCCATTATCACAGTCGCCGGGTTAAGTCCAGAACCTTTTAAAAAGGTGACCTGGTGCTCCGGCTCATCCAGGATCAATCTGATGCGCACAAGCTATCCCCACCTTGGGAAGGACCCTTCATGGTCAGCAAGAACTTGAACAACGGGTCATATTACCTTATCGATGTTCGAGAGCACAAAGACTCACGTAAGTCGGAGGAAGAGACCTGCCGGCCATGGAATATTGCTCATCTTCGGCCTTACTACACTTGAGCCACCGGCTCTCATAATGTACATACTTTGACATTGTATATATTATGATAAGTAATAAAGCAGGACCTCTATCCTTTTCATCCTCAATGATCACATATCTTTATTTTTCTAATTACTAAACGGACAGTTGGGGGCTGATCGTATTCGAATCTAGCTTAACCCTCTTGGTCCGGCTCATGATCATATTTGAATCTAGCTGTTAAACCTTATGGTCACTAGGGGGCTTCCTGTTCAAACATAGGTCGTATTCGAACCAAAGAGAACATAGTTGTCGATACCCTTTTGATCGGCACACTGCCAAACTCACTAGGGGGCTTCCTGATCGTATTCGAATCATAGCTCAACCCCTTTTGGGTCCGACGTTGATCGTATTCGAATCAGCGTCATTAAAAAAACTCTCAAGGTCATTTGGGGGCTTCCTGTTCAAACATAGGTCGTATTCGAACCAAAGAGAACATAGCTCTCGGTACCCTCTTGATCGGCGCAACACCAAAGCCACTGGGGGCTACATGATCGTATTCGAATCCTAGCTTAACCCCTTTGGTCCGGTTTACTGATCGTATTCGAATCAGAAGCCTCCAAATTATTCTTAATGCTTGATTTACATTGTTTGAAACATACTATTTTGTTTTACTGGTTTTTTGTTGTCTCAAATCTAACTGTAAGTATGGTTTCAATTTAAACCGGCTCGGTTATTTGACAATGAGTTGCCAAGGTATAACAATCATCATGCATATGGAGGTATTGACTTCTACAAAGATTGGGTTGTCAACCTTACTGTCCGGGTCACATAAGCCGGCAGTCCGGAATCAAAGAACACAGATATGACATTGTCGTTCATAAAATAGACTTATCTGTGTTTTTTCTTTAATCAAAGGCTTTCCAGTCTTATTTATCTTTACATCTAGCCCTGATTATTCCATAGTTATGTATCGGGTGTTTTGACCCGTCTAGCGACAAACCGCCAGGACAGTTTTTCATCTTTTTGCATACAGGAACAGATTTAAACATTACAGATCTGATAAAGGATATAATGCATATATTGACATGACGGATACAACAGTCATACGCAGTATCATATGCACGACAGCATAGGCAGAACATGCAGGTTCAAGCTAGCCTATTACAAGGCATTGGGAGCCCAAAAGGTTAAAACTATTTTTCTCCTAAGAAGATATTCACCTAAGGTCTGTTCAAGTCTCGGACGGGTTATTCGGATGGTTATGACTCCTCCCTCGCCGGTTCATATCCCTCCGCTGGTTGGAAGCTAGGATTGGAACAATCAAAGCCATCAAGAGCAATGAACTCATCTTCATCGTCAATTAGACCAGCCGGGTCAATTTTTGGGGCAAAGGTGTGTTGGCGAACCGGTGGGATGGGATCTGTCACTTTATATGAAGGAGTCACCATCTTTTTATTATCAACGTCAAAACCCGGCTGATACTTATCAATGTTGGTCTCCTCACCAAGAATGGTAGCCTGGGGACGAACTCCCCTCACACAAGCAACAAAATCATCCTGATCAAACAGAGTCCCGTCTTCCTTCAAGGGGGGTACCCCTTGGCTACGTCCGCCGGGTCTAGCTCCGGCACCCAGGCTTTGGAGCATCTTAGGGAAGTTAGGGCTCCAGCTCTTGCATAAGACTGCTTGACCTCTTGGAATCTGGCGGGTAAAATAGATAGCTTCTTCAAAACGTCACTCAAGAGGTTGGGTCCTTGGTTGGCTGGGGAGATAATAGCAAGTGCCCGTTGAGCTCCAGTGTACAGTTGCTCCACCAGGGTGTAAACCACCTTGAGTTTTGTCACGCTATTTTGGCTCAGATTGCTGCTCCGTGGTCCTATGAGTATTTTAAAAGGTTAAGCAGGCGGCTTACATTCCTGGCAAAAATAGAGTTTCAATAGATAATACTACAATGACTCACCAAAGATTGCAGAGACCATCTTGGACACCTGACTCTTTAATCCAGTGAGCTCCGTGGAAACCTCCTTGAGAGCCGCCTCAGCTGTCTCAGCAAGGTTTTTTCATCGGCCCAAGATTTTTTTCTCTACGTCAAAACCGGTCTTCAATTTTTCCGCTTCAGATAGACTCAACTGGAGTTTGGAGTCAACATTTTTTATCTCCGTCTCTTGAGTCGCCAACCAGGTCTTTGCATCAATCAGTTGAGAACCAATTCAGTTATGGCGGTCTGCACACATACACAGATGTGTTAAAAGTTTATTCCAATAAAGGTCACAAGTGTTTATAAGTCCCAAGCACTTTGCAAAGCAACACTACTTGGCACTTGGGGGCTAATGTCTATCAAAGCAATTATTAAAAGGCAGAAATAACTCTTTTAAGTACCAAGCATTTTACAGGTAACAACTCTTAGCACTTGGGGGCTAATGTATGATATTTCTGAAGAAAATTTTTATCTCTTGAGCTGGATAACAATAGTAGTTTGGACTAATTCAAGACAGTTATGTAGTTAAGTACCGACTCATTCATAAGGAATTAAGCCATTCCTTGGGGACTACAGGTGCGAACTTATGCTAGTCCATTGGACTTAGGGAAAATCTAAGAAAGAGCATCGACCTATATCACAAAGTCTACAGATCATTCAGGTTCATCATAATCTGGAGACTTGGGGGCTGGCAGAGCATATGTAAATTAATGAAAGCCGGAGAACATACCTCATATTTCAGTTGCAGCTGCTTGACCATCTCAATTTCAGTCACGGCTGGAATGCACGTGACTGAGGTATCTAGATAACACGTCACTGATGCTCAGGTGAGCATAGTGAGAGACGTCAAACCACACCTTCTGCCTTTCTAAAGCCTCTTGCTTGGCAGAGTGCCGGGCCAGTACAGTTGGATTGCCCGGCTCAACGAATCGACTACCAGTAATTAAGACATCATTGTCAGAAGTCGTCGGCGGGTTAGCTGAGCTAGATGGCTCAGCGGTAGACGGATTGAGAATGGTCTCATCAACTGACGGCTCAAGAGGGTCTGATTGAACATGGACAGCAGGGTCTTTTGGTGCTTCATATTGTTCAGGAGGAGTTGGTATTGCCAGTTCAGGAGCAGGTTTTTTCGGGTCTTCCGTCGGCTTAGCCACCTTGGCTTTCTTGGGCTTTGCTTGACCACTAAGAAGGATTTTATGAGTTAGTATAATGATGCAGACTTAAAGATGCAGAAGAAAGATAATTTTCCTTACCCAGGGGCAGTCTTGAAAGCCGGGAATTGAGTTTGCGAAGAATCGCCAGAAGAGCGAGAAACCTCCTACAAAAGTAAAAATAAAGTTAAGAGAGTAAGGAAATAGATTCATTGATAAAAGTAAGAGACAAAGGTGAAAGAAACCTCATTTTGGCGTTTTCGAGGAGTTTTTGGTAAGTCGGAGGGCAGTTCATTGTCGTCATTGGTCCGGGCCTGACGGCGGCTCTCATGTTGCTGCTTTTTCAAAAGAAAATGAGGATCCAAATATGCCAAAGGGTGTGAAAACCTTACTTTCCGGGTTACCAGTCGAGGTTTCGGTCTTGCAAAGGTTCTGAGTCGAAGGAAATAGTTACCTCTTCTTCAACTGCCTGGCCGGCCCCCGTGTCGTCCTGGCAATAGTCAATGTCAATAAGGTTGTTAAAAAACAGGCCAAGGGAGTCAAGGGCTACCTCCGACTCAGAAACATCATCCAGCTTGAACATGTCAGAAGCAGTCTTTTTCTTCTTGGACTTCCGGGTTGTCTTCCTGGCGGCTATGGCAGCGGCTCTAGCCTTCTTGGCATCTTCATGATCATATTTGGCCTTCCAGAAGTCAGATTTGGCCTGTGGGCAAATAACAGCTTAAAAGTCATGCAAGTATTTAAACTACTGAAGAAAAAAGGAGGTCAAGGGGGTTCACCTCTGGTGCTAGGTTAAGTTTGTAGAAAGGATTTAATCCGACCTTACTGCAGTCCTCGCATGTGCTATTTACGAGGGTGGTTGACATCTCCACAATGGCCTCTTCTGTCAGTTGTAGAGGGCTATGACACAGAGGGTGTCAGGACCCCGATTCCAAGTCATATCGATCTAGCCGGTAACACCTCATATCACATTGTGGCCTCACGCACGGTATCCCCACGGGTGTCGCCTTACCATGGCCCGGGACCGTTTGCGCCTTTTGGCTCACGTATATGATAATGTCGCTAGCATCCATATGACAAAGAAACCGGGCCGACATGGCTAGTCGAGAACCCAAAGCAGCACAGACCTATGGGGACAGGCATACATGAATCACATCGAGCATGTCGGTCATCAGCGAGTGAATCCGGGCTGTAGCACTGGGCTGACAGGACTCCGGGGAACCCGGGCTGTAGCAGGCTAGGCAGGACTCCGGATGTCACCGCGTGACATTTCCCTGAAGGGACAGACATAGGAACGAAGTGAAACACATGCCGGCCAGTCAAGTGTCCTGAGCAGTAGTGCTGGGCTAGCAGGACTCCGGTGAACCGGGCTGTAGCGGACTACTATGGCTCGAGGAACACTAGACTACATTTCCCCATAAGAAAGGCTGCCAAGGATAAACAACTAGATTGTCGGATCCCACACATACCAAGCATTTCAATCATACACACAATATGCTCGATATGTGTAAATACAACATGGCATCACAACAAAACTCTACAACTCAAGTACTTTATTTAAAGGCTCCAAAGAGCCATACATAACATGTTCATACAGGTAGGGGTCACATGACCCGACACTCAAATCATACAAGCATACAAGCACATGCGGAAGCAAATAGTCTGTGTACAGACACTAGAAAGAAAGAAGGCTTCTCGAAGCATGTCTATCTACATAGGGCCCTCCATGGCCAGGATCACCACCTGGGTGGCAAGTCACTCATCGACGTCGAGATCTACATAAAACCCATCGGAGGGGGCGGTGTTGTCGTCTGAAAACAGTAATTAAGCAAACATGAGTATAAAGGTACTCAGCAAGTCTTACATCAGAACCTACTATACATGCTCATTCTCAAGAAGGTGGTGGAGTTATTGCAGCAAGCCAGCTTTGACTCTTGGCTAAGCTATCCTACGGGACACCACAAGAAAATAGTTTTCGCACACGAGTCCACTAATCACCAACACAATACTCCACCGGGGATCCTCCCTTGTCATCCTACGAGAGGGCCATCCTCGGTACTCACACTTATCTTGAGTCTTTTAGTAGTAACCATTAACTTTCCTATGAACTGTATAGGCAACCAAGTAGTCCTTTACCGCGGACGCGGCTATTTGAATAGATGATGTTAACCCTGCAGGGGTGTACTTCTTCATACATGCTTTCACCACTTACTGTCATTTACACGACATGTACTCGGCAACCTTCAAGCGGAGGCCAACGAGGGTGTCGGCCACGGCCTACCTAAACACTCAAGTCTCTAGTCCAGGTTTATCGCCTATCCAGGTTCCATCCACAGGGAGCCCAGCCGAGGTTTCCACATACAGCCCTGAACGATGTGAACAGGGTTCCTGAGACACCAAACGGGTGACTCGATACACCGTGCCACGGTGTATCTACCGCAACATAGCCCACCCCTAGGGTCAGCGCTACGTACTGCCGCCAACACATAACCTACAAACACCAGAAACTAATTGCAACTCCTGGACAGAGTACTAGGGTGATTAAGAAGCCGAGAGGGTCCATTGGTTTCGGGCCCAATGTATGGTAGTAACTGAATCTTAAATCACACATACAGATCTCAGTTCTTAGGGATGGCCTCAATGAAACAACCCACCATGTACTCCTACATGGCCTCTTATCGATACCTTTACCAAAACATGTTCGACACATCCCTCACATTACCGACATAATCATTTCACTCTAGCCCATCACCCAGATGAACCAGACCTGACACAACTCTAAGCATAGCAGGCATAGCAAGGTAGGAAACACAAACATGGCTCAATCAACTCCTACACATGCTAGTGGGTTTCATCTAGTTACTATGGCAATGACAGGGCATGCAAAGGATAAGGGTTCAACTACCGTAGCACACAGCAGTTTGAAACGATGTTATCTTAATGCAGTAAATGAGAGCAGAGGCGAGAACATGGGATTGTATTGATATGATCAATGGGGTTGCTTGCCTGATGTAGTGGTAGTAGGGTACTGCCCTTCAGACGGATATTCAGGGTTATCCTCAGAGGCAGAACCTACCACGAAAGACACACCGAACATAATCAACACATGACAATATGCAACAATATGATGCATGCTATGACATGGCAAGATGAATGTGTCTTGGCCTAATGCAAGCTAAAACAGAAAGGAATGAACCCATTTGAATCAAAGATTCAAATGTTAGTTCACTTAACATAGCCATATTAGTGCATTATCTTATTTTTCTTAAACAGCAAGGTTATCTTGTTTTGTCATGCATGAAACCATTACCAATGGATAGATTGAATTTTTATGATCAAAATTCATATATAAATCTTTTCATTTGGAGTTACAGATTAATTTCTACGATTTTTAGAAGTTTTGGCTATTTTCTGGAATTCCCTACATAAAAATAAATCCAGAAAATGAATAATTCCGTCGGCACTGCGTCACTGTGACGTCAGTGAGTCAAAGGCGCCAGGGCCAGTCAAACCTGACTGGTGGGCCCTGTCTGTCAGTGACTCAGCTAACTAACAGGATTAAGTTAGTACTAATTAACTGTTAGTGGGGCCTGGGCCCACATGTCAGTGACCTAAACTAACTAAAATTAGTTAACACTAATCCTAAACTAATTAACAGGCCGTCCCCACCTGTCATAGGCTCAGGGGGGAAAGTCAACCTGGGCCCACACGTCAGTCCACGGGTCAAAACATGGTCAACTCGCCGGCGACGACAGACGTGGCGGGGGGGCTCGGGTTTTGCCCACAGTCGACCAAATTGACTGCGGTTTGGTCCTACGCGTAGCTGGGGGCAAGTCGCGGCGTTTGGTGGTGGAAGTGGAGCTTGGGGAGGCCGGAAACGACGCCGGCAACAAGTTTGGCGGCGGCCAGAGCTCGGGTGAGCTCGGACCCGTCGCTAGGAGGCAAGGCGAGGCACGGGCATGGTGCGTTGTGCTCCTGGGGATGTGGTGAAGTTAGTGGACTAAGTGGCGTGGCCGTGGCATGGCCGGAGCCTCATCGACAACGAGCTCCGTGGCGGCGCGTGCGGGCGAACTCCGTGTGCTCGCTGTGGTGCACAAGAAGGAGAGCGGAGAGGATAGGGAGGTGGCTAAGCTCACGGCGGTTGCGACGGAGTTGACGGCGAGGTCGGAGACAAGCCGGAGCAAGCGGGGCAGCGGAGGCGATCTGGCCGGCAGGAGGTTGAAGACGATCTCGATGAAGATGCTCGGGGGCCTCCGGCGGGGCGTGGCTCGGTGGGACGGTCGAGGAGGGAGTGGCGGAGCTTCAGGACACGGCGGGGCGGTGCGAGGACGACGGTGGACATGAGAACTACGGTGGCGTGGCTGCGGCAGCGTCGGCCATGGCTTCGGGGAGAGAGCAGGGGGGAGGAATGAGGTGTCCAGGGGGTCGAGGTGGCGCCACGGAGGCGTTTCGAGGAATCACGCTGGCGCGGGCGACGGCAGGCAGGCAGAGAGGTGGCGTGGCGAGCTCCTATGCTCGCCGTCGAGCACCTGCTCGCCGTCGAGCACCTGCTCGCCTCACTGGCTAGGTGAAGCAGCTGCGTGGAGCGGCTGCTGGGCCGGGCCAGCTAGGTGGGCCGGCTGGTGGGCTTCCAGGTAAGTCTCTGGTCCTTTTTTGTTTTCGCTTTTATTTATTTCCTGCCTGTGTATTGAAATAGAATAAATACTATTCCATTTCCAAAAACTCTGGAAATATTCAGAGGCACATTTGAGAATATTCTCAACTGCATAAAAATGCTCCCAAGATTATTTGAGCACTTTAAAATATTTATAGCATTTAAAATGCCCAAATACAAATACTTATGGCTTGTTCAAAAATCCAGAATGGCTCCATAAATTGCAAGACCATTTTTGGCAGAGGTTTTAGTCAAGACCAAAAATGGTGGGCTTTTATGAAGGGCATTTTGGGTTTATTGAAATTCCAATTGTTGGAAATTAGCATTTTCAGGGGGGGTGTTGGGGTTGATTAGGCCCCATTTCAAGTTTAAAAGAAATTTAAACATGATGCACATGTTCATCCAACCCTAATGCATGACTAAAAGCAGGGATGTGACAACTCACCCCCACTCAAAAGAATCTCGTCCCGAGATTTAGGATCCTCCGGGAAGAAGGTGGGGTACTCGAGTCGAAGACGATCCTCCCTTTCCCAAGTGGCTTCTTTCTCGGAATGGTGTGACCATTGAACCTTGTGAAACTTGATATTATGGCGTCGAGTGGTACGCTCGGCTTGATCAAGGATACGAACGGGATATTCCTGATATGAGAGGTTATCTTTTAGATCAAGCATTTCGTGGTCCACTCCACGGATAGGATCCGCGAAGCAACGCCTGAGTTGAGAAACGTGGAAGACATCGTGAACTCTGGAAAGATGCGAAGGTAGTTCCAATTGGTAGGCAATTTATCCTCGTTTGGCAAGAATGCGAAAGGGTCCAATGTAACGAGGAGCCAATTTGCCTTTGATACCAAAACGATGGGTTCCCTTTAACGGAGTAACCCGAAGGTAAGCTTTCTCGCCGACTTCATAAGTCATGAGCTTATGTTTACGATCATATTGGCTCTTTTGATGAGATTGGGCTGTTTTCAATTTCTCACGAATAACGCGAACCTGCTCTTCTGCTTCCTGAATCATATCCGGGCCAAAGAGTTGTCTTTCCCCGGTTTCTGACCAGTTAAGAGGCGTTCGACATTTTCGTCCATAGAGAACTTCGAAAGGAGCTTTACCCAAGCTAGCTTGATAACTATTGTTATAAGCAAACTCCGCGAATGGAAGGCATTTCTCCCACGGTCTGAGTTAATTTCCAATGGGACACCATGAAGCGACACTATTCGGGAGATGTATAATTCAGCTAGCTGGCTAGCGGTGATACTCTCACGAACAGGTAGGAAATGGGCTACTTTGGAAAGACGGTCGATCACGACGAAGATGGCATTATTCCCTCTCTTGGTCCTGGGAAATCCAGTAATGAAATCCATACTGATTTTATCCCATTTCCACTCAGGAATAGCCAAAGGTTGAAGGGTGCCAGCAGGCCGTTGGTGCTCTGCTTTAACACGACGACAGACGTCGCAACTAGCAATGTATTGAGCAATTTCTCTCTTCATCCTAGTCCACCAAAACCTCTGGCGTAGGTCTTGATACATCTTAGTACTACCGGGATGAATGGTGAGAGGGGATTCATGAGCTTCCTTAAGGATCAGCCGCCTCAGGTTTCGTGCCTTGGGAACCACTAAGCGGTTTCCAAAGTATACGACACCTTGATCATCAACGGAGAAACAATTCGCGACTCCTTTCTTAATGTTTCTCTTAATACGGGAGATTCCCGGATCTACCTTCTGTGCCTTGATGATCTGATCCGTAAGGGTAGTTTCGCCACCAGGGTGGATAGGAATCCTCGAGGAACAATGTGAAGATTAAGCTTACAAAATTCCTCATGGAGAAGTGGTTGACTTTGTTGTAACATCAGGTTGTTACAATAGGATTTACGACTTAGTGCATCAGCCATGACATTGGCTTTGCCCGGGGTGTAAGTTATTCCTAAGTCGTAATCCGAGATCAACTCGACCCAACGTCTTTGCCTGAGATTCAAATCCGGTTGGGTGAAGATATATTTCAAACTTTGGTGATCGGTGAAGATCTCGCAATGATTACCGAGGAGGTAATGTCGCCAAGTTTTAAGTGCATGGACTACAACTGCAAGCTCTAGATCATGTGTGGGATAATTTTCCTCATGTGGGTGTAATTGTCGTGAAGCATAGGCAATTACCTAACGATCTTGCATGAGTATGCAAGCTAGTCCTTGTCGCGAGGCGTCGCAATAGATAATAAAGTCCTTGGAGAAATCTGGTGGTACCAATACGGGAGTAGATGTCAGGCGTCTTTTCAGTTCCTGAAAGCTGAACTCGCACTGTGGGGTCCACTCGAACTTTTTAGCTTTCTTGAGGAGTTCAGTTAGAGGTTTAGCAACATTGGAGAAATTCTTGACGAAGCGGCGGCAGTAGCTCGCTAAGCCAAGGAAGCTCCGAACTTGCTTGACCGTCTCAGGTGGAGTCCAATCAAGGACGGCTTGAACTCGCTCGGGATTGACAGCAATACCCTTACCAGAGATTACATGGCCTAGATAGGTCACTTCTGGCAACCAAAATTCACACTTGGAGAATTTGGCATAAAGGCGATGCTCTTGAAGTTTCGTCAATACCAGCCTTAGATGTTCGGCATGTTCCTCTTCATTCTTGGAGTAGATGAGTATGTCATCGAGGTATACTACGACGAATTTATCCAAATACTCCATGAAGACCGAGTTCATTAACCGAGAGAAGGTGGCTGGGGCATTGGTTAAACCAAAGGACATAACGGTGTACTCGTATTGGCCATAGCGAGTAACAAAGGCCGTTTTGGGAATGTCCCCGTTTCTGATTTTGATTTGATGGTAGCCCAACCTCAAATCCATCTTGGAAAAGACTGAGGATCCAGCGAGCTGGTCATACAGATTGTTGATCCTGGGAAGCGGATACTTGTTCTTGATAGTGACCAAGTTGACAGGTCGGTAATCTACAACCATCCGATCCGTTCCATCCTTCTTTTTGACGAAGAGGATGGGGCAAGCCCAAGGAGAGGAACTAGGATGGATGAAACCCTTTTTCAAGGACTCATCGAGTTGGTTCTTAAGCTCGGCTAGTTCTAAGGGTGCCATCTTATAGGGTCTTCTAGAAATTGGAACGGTTCCTGGAACAAGGTCTATCACAAACTCGACATCCCTGTCAGGTGGAACACCTGGCAGCTCTTCTGGAAATACATCCGGAAAGTCCCGGACTACCGGAATATCTTCAAGGTTTGGAAGGGGGTTGGCATTTAGGGAGTAAAGCTGGCACTTGGCCACTCGAGTTAAGACATTAACTGTCTGGCCCGATGGGTGAGTAAGTTGAATGGTTCTAGTAGCACAATCAATCTTAGCATAATGAACTGACATCCAGTCCATACCCAAGATGATGTTTATGTGTGAGGACTTGAGAGCTATTAAGGATGCAATAAAGACAAGTCTATCGACAAGAATTTCGTTCCCATGGCTTACTCTAGAAGTTTGCCATTTGGAACCTGGAGTTTGAATTACCATGGAAGTGGGCATGTCACAGAATGTCGTGTTATGCAATCGAGCATAGTTCTCAGATATGAATGAATGAGAAGTTCCAGTATCGAAAAGAACAGATGCCGGATGGCAATTAACAAGGAGCGTACCAAGGACGGTGTTAGGATCCTCATGAGCCTCCTCGGCTGAGACATAGTTAACATGGCCGCGTGCAGTGGTGACCGGCTTGGCGTAGAATGTCTTTCCCGCTGGCTTACCACGACCAACGGACTTTCCAAACTAATTGGGGTTGTTGTTCTAGGGACACTCTCGACTATAGTGACCCGGCTCTCCACACTTTAAACATGTCACAACATTGGGGCGTGGAGCAGCATTAGCAGCGGGGCCACCATAGGGCTTGGATGGTGCAAACTGCTGGTTGGGGCGAGGTGCCTCAAAGGATGGCCTCGGAATGAACCTGGGTGGCAGTGCCATGCTTGGAATCCACACCCGGCGCTTCTGAGATCCAGAGCCGGATGAAGAGCCAAAATCACGAGAATGCTTGCGTGAAGCGTCATAGTCAGACTGGCCTATCTTAGCACTGATGGCTTTATTGACCAACTTCTGAAAGGAGTTGCACTCGTGCAGACGAAGATCGCGGCAAAGCTCAGGGCTAAGTCCCTGGCGGAACCTTGCCTGCTTCTTAGCGTCGGTGGATACCTCTTCAGGAGCATATCGTGCCAGATTCCCAAATTCACGACTATATGCATCCACAGTCAGTCTTCCTTGGGTGAAATTGCAGAGCTCTTCCCTCTTGCGATCTATGAGACCTTCTGGGATGTGATGCTCACGGAAAGCCTCACTGAATTCAGCCCAAGTAGTGATTTGGTCGACCGGGCGCATAGCTTCAAAATTTTCCAACCAAAGGCTAGCAGGGCCTTCGAGGTGATAGGCAGCATAAGTAACCTTATCAGCTCCGGCTACGTTGGCAGAACGTAGCTTGTGGGTGATGCTACGAAGCCAGTCATCCGCGTCGAGGGCTCGACAGAATGGTTAAACTTTGGTGGCTACAACTTGATGAAGTCATTGATTGACACCAAGTCATTTCGTTGATGGCGTGCAGTGTTCTGCTCAATCCGCTCCAGCAAGCGGTTAGTCTCACGCTTGTTTCTTTCCGCCTCCAGCATCACTTCGGCCAGAGAAGGCCGGTGAGGCAGATTTTCACCCCTAACTGCACTGGCTTCCCCCTGCTCCGGGGCAGCAGGGTTGCTGCGGGTGTTGACCATCCTAGGAGAAAACAAGACAACAGTTTAGATAAGGATGGCACAACTTAGCAAGGAAGTGCAGAATGTAATGGATAACACGGAATGCAGAGATGTTCATCCGTATGTCATGGTAATATAGAACTGCCATATATATATACCAACGGTCATACACACCATACATAGTTTAGTACAAGCCCAGGCTACAGTACAACTATGATGAAAGACGTTACATCTCATCGGAGGCATTCCAAGCTCCTATACATTATTTGTCTACACCTCCGGAATTGATTACACACTAAATCATATTCCACAAGTCACGGAGGATAGTGGAGATACAACTATTAAATACTCGTGATACTACTACTAACTCTGATAGCTCCGTAGTAGTCCTCATAGAAGTCACCTCCATAGCCTGGAAGTTCAACATGATCATCCGGGAACAGACGGTCCTGTGGAGCCTGCGGACCATAGGGACTAGGATGAGGTCTTGGACCAACAAACGGTGGCCTGCGGGGACCACGGGGTGGGGTGATGCCTCCCACATCATGCCAATCCACCATGTCTGGCAGAGCAGATCTCACAGGATACAGATCCCTTGTATCCATACATCCAGCTTGCACAGCAGGTGCAAACCGAGTCAAAGTGGCCCAATGATCAGCACGGGTGTTGAAAAGCTCCAGTCTCAAGGCCCGATTCTCTCGGTCCTTATCCTCGAGCATCTCGGCAGTGGTGCGAGTTAGTGAGTCCTCACTGAAGGGGAACGTTGCAGAAAACAGAAATTTTCCTACTCGTTTCACCAAGATCATCTAGGAGTTCATCTAGCAACGAGTGATTAGATGCATCTACATACCTTTGTAGATCGCGCACGGAAGCATTCAAAAGAATGGTGATGATGTAGTCGTACTCGACGTGATCCAAATCACCGATGACCAGCGCCGAACGGACGGCACCTCCGCGTTCAACACACGTACGGGACGGGAGACGTCTCCTCCTTCTTGATCCAGCAAGGGGGAAGGAGAGGTTGATGAAGATCCAGCAGCACGACGGCGTGGTGGTGGATGCAGGGCGTCACAGCAGCAGGGCTTCGCCGAGACTACGAGGGAGAGACGTAACAGGGGGAGGTGGAGGCGCCAGGGGCTGGTGTAAAATCCCTCCTCTCCCCCCCACTATATATAGGGGTGCCAGGGGGGCGCCGGCCCTAGTAGATGGCATCTACTAGGGGGGGCGGCGGCCAAGGGGAGGTTTCCCTCCTCCCCAAGGCACCTAGGGGTGCCTTCCACCACATGGACTCTTCCATGGTGGAAACCCTAGGCGCATGGGCCTATAGGGGCTGGTGCCCTTGGCCCATCTAGGCCAAGGCGCACCCCCTACAGCCCATGTGGCCCCCCGGGACAGGTGGCCCCACCCGGTGGACCCCCGGGACCCTTCCGGTGGTCCCGGTACAATACCGATAACCCCGAAACTTGTCCCGATGCCCGAAATAGCACTTCCTATATATAATTCTTTACCTCCGGACCATTCCGGAACTCCTCGTGATGTCCGGGATCTCATCCGGGACTCCGAACAATGTTCATGCTCAAAGCTGGCACTAAATAACAATTATTAAGGTTTAGAACTAATCCCGAAGGGAGATGCAGAGGTAGCGTGCCGACGGCGATCACATTGACCTTTGAACCATTCCCGACGCACATCGTCACCTCGTCCTTTGCCAGTTTCCGCTTATTCCGCAGCCCCTGCTTTGAGTTACAAATGTGAGCAACTGCACCGGTATCAAATACCCAGGAGCTACTACGGGCACTAGTAAGGTACACATCAATTACATGTATATCACATATACCTTTTGTTTTGCCGGCCTTCTTATCCGCTAAGTACTTAGGGCAGTTCCGCTTCCAGTGACCGCTTCCCTTGCAATAAAAGCACTCAGTCTCGGGCTTGGGTCCATTCTTTGGCTTCTTCCCGGCAGCTTGCTTGCCGGGCGCGGCAACCTCCTTGCCGTCCTTCTTGAAGTTCTTTTTACCCTTGCCTTTCTTGAACTTAGTGGTTTTATTGACCATCAACACTTGATGTTCCTTCCTGACTTCTACCTCTGCTGATTTCAGCATAGCAAATACTTCAGGAATGGTCTTTTCCATCCCCTGCATATTGAAGTTCATCATAAAGCTCTTGTAGCTTGGTGGAAGCGACTGGAGGATTCTGTCAATGACCGCATCATCCGGGAGATTAACTCCCAGCTGAGTCAAGCGGTTATGCAACCCAGACATAGTGAGTATGTGCTCACTGACAGAACTGTTTTCCTCCATCTTACAGCTGAAGAATTTGTCGGAGACTTCATATCTCTCGACCCGGGCATGAGCTTGGAAAACCATTTTCAGCTCTTCGAACATCTCATATGCTCCATGTCTCTCAAAACGCTTTTGGAGCCCCGGCTCTAGGCTGTAAAGCATGCCGCACTAAACGAGGGAGTAGTCATCGAAACGTGCCTGCCAAGCGTTCATAACATCTTGTTCTGCAGGGAGAACGGGTGCGTCACCAAGCGGTGCTTGTAGGACATAATCTTTCTTGGCAGCTATGAGGATGATCCTCACGTTCCGGACCCAGTCCGTATAGTTGCTGCCATCGTCTTTCAGCTTGGTTTTCTCTAGGAACGCGTTGAAGTTGAGGACTACATTGGCCATTTAATCTACAAGACATATTGTAAAATATTTAGACTAAGTTCATGATAATTAAGTTCAACTAATCAAATTATTAATGAACTCC
This sequence comes from Triticum dicoccoides, assembly GCF_002162155.2. Taxonomy (NCBI): domain Eukaryota; kingdom Viridiplantae; phylum Streptophyta; class Magnoliopsida; order Poales; family Poaceae; genus Triticum; species Triticum dicoccoides. Next base: position 548,895,037 of record NC_041390.1, read on the forward strand.
CACTTAGATTAGACATCCCTCTAGTCATCTAAGTATTACATGATCCGAGTTAAACTAGACCGTGTCCGATCATCACGTGAGATGGACTAGTCAACATTGGTGAACATCTTCATGTTGATCGTATCTTCTATACGACTCATGCTCGACCTTTCGGTCTTCCGTGTTCCGAGGCCATGTCTGTACATGCTAGGCTCGTCAAGTCAACCTAAGTGTTTGCATGTGTAAATCTGTCTTACACCCGTTGTATGTGAACGTCTGAATAAAACACCCGATCATCACGTGGTGTTTTGAAACAGCGAACTGTCGCAACGGTGCACAGTTAGGGGGAACACTTCTTGAAATTAGTATGAGGGATCACCTTATTTACTACCGTCGTTCTAAGTAAACAAGATGCAAAACATGATAAACATCACATGCAATCAAATAATAAACGTGACATGATATGGCCAATATTACATAGCTCCTTTGATCTCCATCTTGGGGCTCCATGATCATCTTGTCACCGGCTTGACACCATGATCTCCATCATCATGATCTCCATCATCGTGTCTCCATGAAGTTGCTCGCCAACTATTACTTCTACTACTATGGCTAACGCGTTTAGCAATAAAGTAAAGTAATTTACATGGCGTTTCTTGATGACACGCAGGTCATATAAAAGAATAAAGACAACTCCTATGGCTCCTGCCGGTTGTCATACTCATCGACATGCAAGTCGTGATTCCTATTACAATAGCATGAACATCTCATACAACACATATAGATCATTCATCATTCATCACAACTTTGGCCATATCATATCACAAACCACTTGCTACAAAAACAAGTTAGACATCCTCTAATTGTTGTTGCAAGTTTTACGTGGCTGAATTAGGGTTCTAGCAAGAACGTTTTCTTACCTACGTTAAAGCCACAACGTGATTTGTCAACTTCTATTTACCCTTCATAAGGACCCTGTTCATCGATTCCGCTCCAACTAAAGTAGGAGAGACAGACACCCGCCAGCCACCTTATGCAACTAGTGCATGTTAGTCGGTGGAACCGGTCTCACGTAAGCGTACGTGTAAGGTTGGTCTGGGCCGCTTCATCCCACAATACCGCAGAAGCAAGAAAGGACTAGTAACGGCAAGAAAGTTGACAAATCTACGCCCACAACAAATTGTGTTCTACTCGCGCAAGAAGAACTACGCATAGACCTAGCTCATGATGCCACTGAAGGGGAACGTTGCAGAAAACAAAAATTTTCCTACTCGTTTCACCAAGATCATCTAGGAGTTCATCTAGCAACAAGTGATTAGATGCATCTACATACCTTTGTAGATCGCGCACGGAAGCGTTCAAAAGAACGGTGATGATGTAGTCGTACTCGACGTGATCCAAATCACCGATGACCAGCGCCGAACGGACGGCACCTCCGCGTTCAACACACGTACGGGACGGGAGACGTCTCCTCCTTCTTGATCCAGCAAGGGGGAAGGAGAGGTTGATGAAGATCCAGCAGCACGACGGCGTGGTGGTGGATGCAGGGCGTCACAGCAGCAGGGCTTCGCCGAGACTACGAGGGAGAGACGTAACGGGGGGAGGTGGAGGCGCCAGGGGCTGGTGTAAAATCCCTCCTCTCCCCCCACTATATATAGGGCTGCCAGGGGGGGCGCCGGCCCTAGTAGATGGCATCTACTAGGGGGGGCGGCGGCCAAGGGGAGGTTTCCCTCCCCCCAAGGCACCTAGGGGTGCCTTCCACCACATGGACTCTTCCATGGTGGAAACCCTAGGCGCATGGGCCTATAGGGGCTGGTGCCCTTGGCCCATCTAGGCCAAGGCGCACCCCCTACAGCCCATGTGCCCCCCCGGGACAGGTGGCCCCACCCGGTGGACCCCCGGGACCCTTCCGGTGGTCCCGGTACAATACCGATAACCCCGAAACTTGTCCCGATGCCCGAAATAGCACTTCCTATATATAATTCTTTACCTCCGGACCATTCCAGAACTCCTCGTGATGTCCGGGATCTCATCCGGGACTCCGAACAACATTCGGGTTTCTGCATATACATATCTTCATAACCCTAGCGTCACCGAACCTTAAGTGTGTAGACCCTACGGGTTCGGGAGACAAGCAGACATGACCGAGACGACTCTCCGGTCAATAACCAACAGCGGGATCTGGATACCCATGTTGGCTCCCACATGCTCCACGATGATCTCATCGGATGAACCACGATGTCGAGGATTTAATCAATCCCGTACGCTATTCCCTTTGTCTATCGATATGTTACTTGCCCGAGATTCGATCGTCGGTATCCCAATACCTCGTTCAATCTCGTTACCGGCAAGTCACTTTACTCGTACCGTAATGCATGATCCCGTGACCAGACACTTGGTCACTCTGAGCTCATTATGATGATGCATTACCGAGTGGGCCCAATGATACCTCTCCGTCATACGGAGTGACAAATCCCAGTCTTGATCCATGTCACCCAACAGACACTTTCGGAGATACCCGTAGTCTACCTTTATAGTCACCCAGTTACGTTGTGACGTTTGGCATACCCAAAGCACTCCTACGGTATCCGGGAGTTACACGATCTCATGGTCTAAGGAAAAGATACTTGACATTGGAAAACTCTAGCAAACGAACTATACGATCTTGTGCTATGTTTAGGATTGGGTCTTGTCCATCACATCATTCTCCCAATGATGTGATCTCGTTATCAATGACATCCAGTGTCCATAGTCAGGAAACCATGACTATCTGTTGATCAACGAGCTAGTCAACTAGAGGCTCACTAGGGACATGTCGGTGTCTGTTATTCACACATGTATTACGATTTCCGGATAACACAATTATAGCATGAATAAAGACAATTATCATGAACAAGGAAATATAATAATAATGCTTTTATTATTGCCTCTAGGGCATATTTCCAACACTCACGTGTGGAGTCAGCATAGATAGCCTGGAGATACCCTTGCGCTCCCGGGAGTGAAGCTGCATATAACGAAAGTCGGTGTTCCGAAGCAGGCCAGTCCGGACTCGCATGATGGTCATCATGGAATAGGCAGCATCCTGCACAGCCATCTCAACAGTAACCCCGAGTCCATAGGAACAGTGGAGGTGCTCGGTAGATCCAGGATAAGAAGGAAATATCCTGACGGTGCAGAAATATTGGCTTTGATTAAAGTCTCGGAATTGCTCTTCGACAGTGTATTCGGGATACCAACGGTAATCCGTCTCGATCATTACCCGAACTAACATAGCAGTATGACCGGGCACATCGAGGCAGCGGGTCAGGCGAACCACTTGGTTTTGAGCATGAGTGGCCATCTGAAAGCACAACCACAATGCAAAGACATTAGAATTTCTAGGGAAAATTTGACAGCATAACAGCTGTAAATGCTCAGAAAAAAATTTGAGACATCCACAACAGTTTGCAATACCACTCAACAACATCATATCAGGGTTCTGATTCAACTAGCAACATACTAAAAGTAGTAGAAACTGTATTGAGGCTTGTAAAAACAATCCTATAAGCTACTACAGATTAGTAACACGTGAACCTGACGGAAGAAGAGAGCCTAGTCCTTAACCCACGTTGAATGAGAAGAGAATGACTCAGATCAGAGAGCATAAGGTAAAGGAGTAAAAGAGCCTTACGTTCCCTCCCACAATCAATTCCCCTACATATAACTAAAGCATTTCTAGACTCGACATCGACCAGATTGGCTCAATGAACCTACAGGCAGTTCGACTCTGATGCCAACGCTGTCAGGACCCCGATTCCAAGTCACATCGATCTAGCTGGTAACACCTCATATCACATTGAGGCCTCACGCACGGTATCCCCACGGGTGTCGCCTTACCATGGCCCGGGACCGTTTGCACCTTTTGGCTCACGTATATGATAGTGTCGCTAGCATCCATATGACAGAGAACCCGGGCCGACATGGCTAGTCGAGAACCCAAAGCAGCACAGACCTATGGGGACATCCATACATGAATCACATCGAGCATGTCGGTCATCAGCGAGTGAATCCAGGCTATAGCACTGGTGTCGTGGAATTGTCACGGCAGATGTCCTTAGTGTCAGGACTTAGTCGCGAGGCCAACGCATCTATGTGGTAGCTTGAAGGGGTTGATCGGAATCGAGAGACGCAACACGCAAGACAAGGGTTTAGACAGCTTCGGGCCCCGGGAAACATCATCCGGTAATAACCCTACATGCTGTTTGTGGCTAGATCTCATTATACTCATGAGAGAGTCGCAGGTAAGCCGGCTCTTTGTGTCTAGCCCTAGAGATTATTTTCTGTCCTTGTCCCTCTTTGGGGAGCCCTGCCCCTCCTTATATAAGTTAGAGGGGCGGGTTATATGTGGAGTCCTAGTAGGACTAGGATTAGTCTATCTTCTCTTACAAGTTGATTACAAGTCCGGGTCTTGCTTCCTTGTAAAGGAGATATTCCTCACGCCTTTCCTCTTAAGCCGTCCTACCATAACGTAGCCGGCCTTCTGGGCCTTGAGCCTCTTGGCCCACCGGGTCTTGTCGCTCCTTTGATCCGCTTGCCAGGTCACCCATAAGTCGCCAGGCTCGGGCGGGTCAGTTAGTGAGTCGTCCAGTCAGAGCGGGTCATTAGTGAGTCGCCAAGTCCGTCCGGGTCATACCGCGGGGTATATCCCCGACATTAGCCCCCAAGTTTAATTTGGATTTATCCATGTTAAACTGATCTGCAACATAAACACAAGAACAAATTCACAGGTTGCACTCCGGGTTAAATATTCTTGAAAGCCGGCACTTGATCATCCTTAAGTCCTTGTCATCTCCTCCTGGAAAATCCAGGTCAATGGACCAACTTCGTAGTCAATTTTCTTGTAGAAGAAATATTGTAAATAAAGCATCCATTTGAGTCGGCCTTCAATGCTCTAACTTGACAAAAACATTGGTCTTCAAATATTCAACTTATATTCAGCCGACTTGAGATATAAAACTTGCCGGTTTATGATTACCAAAATTGCCGAGTTATAAATAGATGATGCCGAGTCATAATTGTTGTCGACGCCGGTTTATGATTTTTGCAGACACCGGGTCAATCTGATTTACTCAAACTGAAAATTTGAAGATATTTGTCCCTTATATCCATAATACCTGTAGCCCCCAAGGGCCGGTTTAATCAACATGAATAAGCCGGGACTTATCACCATGGCTTTAAATGAAATCCAGTTGTGTAGCCCCCATGAGTCGGCTATAGTCATAGTAGTGTAGCCGGGTCATCCTAGAATTGTCTTAAGCAAAGAGCAATATGCATTAGCCCCCAAGTGTCGGGTCATTATGTAATAATGAGCAGGGACTTTGTAAATATGATGATGTAAATTTGAGCAGTAACGTGTAGCCCCCAAGGGCCGGCTTAGTAAGATAATACTAAGTTGGGACTTTTCATTGAAAAGAATATCATATGATGTAATCCCCATCCTGGGGCTTGAACCCACGTCCACAAGGTTAAGAGCTTTATGCTTTACCAACTGAGCAGTGGATCCTTCAATATATAATGGAATAAGGCTTGTGTATCTTGAATTTTAACAGGAGCAATTGGTAGCCCCCAAGGGCCGGCTCATTACAATGGGATGAGTCGGGTCTTCAATAAGGCCAATAAAAATGACTTTGCATTAGCCCCCAAGTGTCATGGGGCATGCTTGCAGCGACATGAGACTTGCATATTTGATGTAACCTCAACTTGAATAATGTAGCCCCCAAGTGCCGGGTCGTAAGCCTGCAGTGACTCGGGACTATTTCCTCCATTGTAAAATAAATCATGCCCATTGATAAAGATAATAGCTGTGGCGCTAAAGCGACTTTGAAAACCTCAATCATAATATTGGTTATTGATAATCATAATAGAAATCCAGCCATGTTGGCTATTCAAAATTTGAATAATATAATCCGGTATGAAAACCTCAATCATTCAATATCATCATTGAAAATCCAGCCATGTTGGCTATTTAAAGAATTCAAATGCCTTATCTGTTGACAAGTAAATCCGGAGTTTAAATACCCGACGGCTCTTGGCCGATGGCGATTCAATACGCCTTCATTGTAAACCAGAATTTTCATGACCCAGTGGCTTATAGCCTTTTGAGAAAAATCCAGAACGGATAATCATTTTGAAGCATCAACTTTGGTAATGAGCTTGAACTTAATCATTTACATGTCATATTTCTGCAAATCCTGCAGAGAGTTTAAACAACATATGCCCTGGCGACTTAGCGTCAAAACCAGGGCGGGTCATAATATCTCACATATAACTACTGTGATATTGAATTTGTACTACCGGCTTACATAACCTGTGCAGTAAGGGTGATAACCCAATCCTTAGAAGCCAATGCTTCCACATAGATGATGATTGTCATAAACTGGCGACTTATAGTCAAAAGTCAAGCCGGGTTAAGCATAAAACACTTATATATATTTGAGATATAATCCCAAAAAGGTCTCAAGTTAAGTAATTATGGCTGCAATAAACTTTACCAGAGACAGAATAAAACTTTTTGAGGCTTCTGATTCGGATACGATCAGTAAACCGTTCCAAAGGGGTTAAGCTAAGATTCAAATACGATCATATAGCCCCAAGTGGCTTTGGCGATGCCCATCAAGAGGGTATCGACAGCTATGTTCTCTTTGGTTCGAATAGGACCTATGTTTGAATAGGAAGCCCCCAAATGACCTTGAGAGTTGTTTAACGACGTTGATTCAAATATGATCCACGTCGGACCCAAAGGGGTTGAGCTATGATTCGGATACGATCAAGAAGCCCCCTAGTGGGTTTGGCAGTATGCCAATCAAAAGGGTTTCGACAGCTATGTTCTCTTTGGTTCGAATACGACCCATGTTTGAACAGGAAGCCCCCAAGTGACCATATAAATTTTGGCATTGCGCCGATCAAGAGGGTATTGATAGCTATGCTCGATGAGCAGGAAGCCCCCAAGTGATCATAATAAGATAAGCCGTAAGGCAGGATATCCAAGTTTGAACCGCGCATCATGGCAGCAAGTTCTTTTGGCAACCTTTAATTTTTCTGAGAACTCGAACTTGCGAGAGATTTAAATCTTTTTGAATCGGAACTTTAAACCGGATTTAAAAGCTTCAAAAATTTGTGAGAGACAAAATTACCTTGAGCCGGATTTTGAACCGGATTTGATAGCTTCAAAGCTTTGCGGAGAGAGATGTCTCTTGAGCTATATTTTAAACCGGAATCTTCATTTTGAGCCGGAAATTTTTCTGACGGCCTTTAAATATTTGACAATAAAGAGTAGCCTCCGGGGCCGGGTTATCCTTCCCTCCATCGTCCTGGGGTTCTTAAATTTGCTGAAACTGGCAAGATTCGCTGAGTCATGTCATCGTAGCCCCCGAGTCTCAAAGGTGACTCGAGGAGTTGGCTTGAGACTCTCCATATTTGACCATGATATAAACTGGCATAACTTGTATATCATTGGTGTTGATAGCACGATGTGAATCCATAGAAGGTTGAGGTGACTGCGGCGGGTTGTAAATGATCCCATATGAGCCGTGTCAGCAACTCGGCCAATTGTTACTTCCAACTGGCGATTTGAAGTTAATCAAAACTATAGTGGCGGCGACTTGTGCGCCTGCCCATTGAACCATCCAGTGCAAACGGCGGTTGATGATAATTTGTCTCCAATCTGAAAGAAAACTGGGCTACCCAAGCTGTGACTTGCTCATACCCAATAAACAGCTCATGCAGACAGGTGCGGCCCGGTATGTTGATGTAGACCAGGCCGCAGGGGCGGACGACAAAAATGACCGCAGCATCACAGGCGGCACAGACAGATGAGTCGGCCGCGGCGTTGTAAGCCGGTGCGGACGAGGAGAGTCGGCACTGGTGTTGTAAACCGGTGCGGACGCATGAACCTGCCGCGGGCATTGTAAACTGGCGCGGACGGAGAGTTGGCCGCGGGCATTGTAAACCGGCGTGATCGATCGTCGGTGTAGACAGACGCCAGCAATTTGCTCTCCGTATCTGTGGCACGGTAGCCACTCTTATAATGAGTAATTTTCTTGCACAAAGATCACAAACGAGAGTAATTGTTCTCGAAAGAATGAAAAAATATCATAAAAATTGATCAGATGGATTTCACCTGATTCGTCTGGATGATGGATGATCAGTATGTGGCATCCGTAGATAATTTTTCAAAAAATGTTATCCTCACGCAGATAACCTCCACGGGAGTAACAATCCTAGCGACCAGAGCACTAGTACAGAGAGCATCCGATGGATTTTGCTTGAGGATCGGCGGCGAGTGAGCAAACTGGCGTGTATATTCTGATAAATTTTGAGGTGACTGCATCGAAATACGGCTTCTATTTTGTCATGGACACGCAGAGCAACACTTCATAGCAGCCACATGGTTTTAGTTGAGTGTAGTCAACAAGGACACTTCTGGTATATCCATCTTCATTCAGATATTGAGTCTGCTGGGTAATCTTCCCAGAACCAGTTTCACCAGCTATCACAACCACTTGATCTTCCCACACAGGTATTACCTCTGTTGACAAGGAAATTTTGATTCTGCAAAATCACTGATTGCTTCTGTCTTTTCCTTAAAATGTTAAAAAATCCTTTGAAGTCAGCACCATCAATACGCGCCAGGTTAACATCAACCTGTTGGACTTGACTTGTATATATTATGCTTCTTACAAATTTGCACCGTAAGTGGCCTACAGAGCAGCATTAGTAAACCGGTGCCGGTCGGCGGGTAGGCGGGACTGCTGGCGAGCCGGCCAACACGGGCGACGGTTGACGCAAGGGTGGGTGGCTCAAGGTGCAGCCGGCTCGCCGCAAGGGCTGCGCCAGGCATCTCCTAGGCGGGCGACCCTCCTGCTGCAGTCAAAGCGGGCGGCGATTCAGCATTGACGGTTTAGAACAGGGCGGTTTATGACCGAAAACAAGGCGAGGCACCCGACTGTGGTTGAGGCGGACTGCGGCATTGGTCTTGACGGGTCGCCGAGGGCGGCGCAGGCCGCGGTGGCGGCTCAAATTCAGAGCGAGACGAGGCGGATCGAAGCCGCGGCGGAAAACGAGCCCATGAGTCACCTGCGTAGTTCGGCATCGAGGTGGAGGCGAGGCGCCTTGGAAACGAGTGGCGGTTCGGCAAAGGCCGGTGTAGCTCTAGCAGCAAAAGGCAGAAGCGGGCATCTGGCGAGTGAGTGCGGAGGCCCGAAGCGGCTTATGAGGCGACAGAGACCGCGGGTTGCCAAGAACGGAGACCATGTGGGTTGAATTCGTCGACTCATGCCGGGATGGAGCAAGGCGGGCGACTCATGCCCAAGATCGAGGCGGAGAACGGAGACCATGCGGGTTGAAATCGTGGTAGAAGCGGAATCCGGCGGCTTGGCAGAACCGCGGGACGAACGCCACGGCGGCTCGACAGCAGGCGGTTTGATACAGGCAACGTCCGGCTCATATCCAGGTATCGAGAATTGATGATTGCCGGACCCTAGTGATGGCGGGTCCCGCGAAGACTGCGACGGAGAACAGCGGCGCAGGGGATTACTCAAAGCAGAAGCGACTTAGCCGTCCAGCGGCGACTCGGCCGGGGTGACCACTCAGGCCGTAGCGAAGGCACTCTTGAAGTGTGGCGACTCAGACTCAGCAGGCAATTTGGCAGCGGCGATTCTTGGTAACTGGGCCAGTTCAAACCGGCGGCGAATAGGCGGACTGCGATTACTTGGATGAGGCAGTAGCAGTAGCCGCGATGGCCAGGCTCAGGCCGGTTTACGGTGGAGGCAAGGTCGCAAAGGCATCGGAGTCACTCGGTTGACAAGTCCATATCCATCCCCTGCCCGTGGTTCCTATTTGGTTTTGACGATTCCCTCTTCCTTCTAAGACGTAGACTCGATGAGTACAACAAGAGCTCTCTGCCTAGACGCAGTAAATATTGATCCTTTTTCGATCTGATAAAACGCCCGCGCGGATGTAGTCATCAAGCCTAAAACTGATGTAGTACTAGTACTTAATTAGTACTAGCAATCGCTCATGCACTACCGGAATAACCTTATACGCCTACGGCCTTATCTATGCCGACGGCTGCCGTAGGCATAGATGGAGCTATGCCGATGGCCCGAGGAATACCGTCGGCATAGAAAAGTCGTCGATATACTTCCATCTATGCCTACGGCAGCCATAGGCATAGAAAGGCCGTCGGCATATATCGATCTATGTCTACGGCAGCCGTAGGCATAGTTAGGCCATCGGCATAAAGGTGGCCCTTGTGGCCCGGGAACAGACGGCGGGCTGACGCCGTCAAATCTATGCCGATGGCCCTGACGGCGGCCGTCGGCATAAATATCATATGTTTTTTTATTAGGAGCTGCCACGTGGCAGAGCTATGCCGACGGCAAAGCCGTAGGCATAGTTTTCCATCTATGCCTACGGCAAAGCCGTAGGCATAGCCACGCCACGTGGCACCTCCTGGTAGCCCCTGGCCAAGAACTATGCCTAGGCATAGATATCATCTGTTTTTTATTTTAAATTATTTTTTGTTTTTAAAAGTTAAAATTTGACTAATTTAAATCTAACTTATCTAAACTTAAACATACACAAATTATACATCGACTTGGGGTAGAATTATCCATAGATTATGAATATATAGTTTGTTTTTGTTTTTGAGTATGTTAGAAATGTGACCTCATGTGCTTTTGCATATAGGTCCTTATAATTTGTTAACATCATAAGTAATTGATACTTGGATCGATTTTGACAAATTTTATATGGTTTTTATCATAAACTTGAAAGGATTCTGTTGCTATACTATTTTACAAATTTGAACAAACTTAAATCATGTTTGCTTCAAATTTACAAAAAACACACTTTTGTTTTGAATTTTTTGTAAATTTTTCATTCCTTGGCCAATCGAGACAAATTTTATATCTACATCCATCAGATTGTTTCAAGGATTGTGGTGGCAGGCGCAAACACCTGGCAACCGGCTCCGGAGTGTGACTCCTTCATGGACGGCAATGCCGTCGTCACTTGGAGGGGGAAAACGGCCACGTTGGGTTGACACGGAGGGAATATTATGGTTGGTTTGGCCCAAACCTTGTTCTCAAGTGTTCCTATAGGCTGACCTATCATAACCAGGTGAAAACATCCATTGGTTAAATCCCGTCTGACAAAAGTCAAAGGCGTAGATCTCCGGGTCAACTGGTCCAGGGTTAGGCCAGTTGGGGGCCTTCGGGGGGGTAGCAATGCCACCAGAGCATTACGACGGGTCCTCATACATGTTTTAAGGTGTGGTGGCATGTCTGAAGAGACAATACGTGGCTCCGGTGTGAGGTCCCCACCCCTCACGGACGACAATAAAATCGAAATAATCCCTCTATGGTTTTGGCGTTGCATGAATATTTTTGAACACTCGGAGCGTGATCACTTCATGAAACTTTTACACCGTGTAGACACATGTCAAATAATCGAAATAATACTCGTGTAAAAAACTCATGATTTTATCGCGCTCCGAGTATTTAATAATATTCACGCCACATCATTACCGCGGAACGTCTACTACCGTGTCATCGCCGTCCGTGAGGGGGGCCACACCCCGGAGACGCGTGTCGCCTCTTCGGATATGCCACCACACCGTACGGCATGTATGAGGTCCCGGTGCGATGCTCCGGTGGCATTGCTACCCCCCAGGACCCCCGTCCCGCCTAACCATGTAGCATTTGACCACGGGATCTAGCCCTTTCACTTTGCACGAACGGGCTTTGACCAGTGGAACTCTCCACCCGGTTGTGTTAGGTCAGCCCATAGGAACACTTTGGAGCAACATCCGGGCCAAAAGCCACAACAAGATCCCCTCCGTGTACACCCGACGCGTCCGCTTCCCCCCTCCAGGTGCCGTCGGCGGCTCCGTCCGTGAGGGGGACACACCCCGGAGATGCGTGCCAGGCGTTTGCAACCGCCACAACACTTCCAGACTTGTGAGAGGCCGCCTACGCAAGATTTGGCGGCATGCTAGCCCCTGGAGGCCACCGGCCACAGTCGTAGACACGCGAAGAGCAATCCACGTAGAGGGAAGTGTTCAAATACTTCTCCAGCACCAAAACTTATGAAAAATTACCATCAGTCCTATAGCACATGTGCCCACGTCGTGTAAAAAACTCATGATTTTATCGCGCTTCGAGTATTTAATAATATTCACGCCGCATCGTTACCGCAGAACGTCTACTACCGTGTCATCGCCGTCCGTGAGGGGGGCACACCCCAGAGACGTGTGCCGCCTTTTCGGACATGCCACCACACCGTACGGCATGTATGAGGGCCTGGTGCGATGCTCCGGTAGCATTTCTACCCCCCAGGGCCCCCGTCCCGCCTAACCCTGTAGCGTTTGACCACGGGATCTAGCCCTTTGACTTTGCACGGACGGGCTTTGACCAGTTGAACTCTCCACCCGGTTGTGTTTGGTCATCCCATAGGAACACTTTGGAGCAACATCCGGGCCAAAGCCACAGCAAGATCCCCTTCGTATAGATCCGATGCGTCCGTTTCACCCCTCCAGGTGCCGGCGGCGGCGCCGTTCGTGAGGGAGGCCACACCCCGGAGACGCGTGCCGGGCGTTTGCAACCGCCACAACACTTCCAAACTTGTGAGAGGCCGCCTACGCAAGATTTGGCGGCATGCTAGCCCCCGGAGGCCACCGGCCACAGTCGTAGACACGCGAAGAGCAATCCGCATAGAGGGAAGTGTTCAGATACTTCTCCATCACCAAAAAATATAAAAAATTACCATCAGTCCTATAGCACATGTGCACACGTCGTGTAAAAAACTCATGATTTTATCGCGCTCTGAGTATTTAATAATATTCACACCACATCGTTACCGCAGAACGTCTACTACCATGTCATCGCCATCCGTGAGGGGGGCACACCCCGGAGACGTGTGCCGCCTCTTCGGACATGCCACCACTCCGTACAGCATGTATGAGGGCCCGGTGCGATGCTCCGATGGCATTGCTATCCCCCAGGGCCCCCGTCCCGCCTAACCCTGTAGCGTTTGACCATGGGATCTAGCCCTTTGACTTTGCACGGACGGGCTTTGACCAGTGGACCTATCCACCCGGTTGTGTTAGGTCGGCCCATAGGAACACTTTGGAGCAACATCCGGGTCAGACCCATAGCAAGATCCCCTCCGTGTAGACCCGAGGTGTCCGTTTCCCCCGTCCAGGTGCCGGCGGTGGCGCCATCCGTGAGGGGGGGCACACCCTGGAGACGTGTGCCACATCTTCGGACATGCCACCATACCGTACGGCATGTATGAGGTCCCGGTGCGATGCTCCAGTGGCATTGCTACCCCCCGAGGGCCCCCGTCCCGCCTAACCCTGTAGTGTTTGACCACGGGATCTAGCCCTTTGACTTTGCACGGACGGCTTTGACCAGTGGAACTCTCCATCCGGTTGTATTAGGTCAGCCCATAGGAACACTTTGGAGCAATATCCGGGCCAAAGCCACAGCAAGATCCCCTCCGTGTAGACACGACGCGTCCGTTTCCCCCCTCCAGGTGCCGGCGGCGGCACCGTCCGTGAGGGGGGGCACACCCCCGGAGATGCGTGCCAGGCGTTTGCAACCGCAACAATACTTCCAGACTTGTGAGAGGCCGCCTACGCAAGATTTGGCGGCATGCTAGCTCCTGGAGGTCGCCGGCCATAGTCGTAGACACGCGAAGAGCAATCCGCGTAGAGGGAAGTGTTCAGATATTTCTCCATCACCAAAAATTATGAAAAATTACCATCAGTCCTATCTCACATATGCCCACGTCGTGTATAAAACTCGTGATTTTATCGCACTCCGAGTATTTAATAATATTCATGTTGCATCGTTACCGCAAAACGTCTACTACTGTGCCATCGCCGTCCGTGAGGGGGTACACCCCGGAGTTGTCAATTCAGCTGAGTTCTCAGGAAGACGCCTCACTCGAGCCTGATGCAGACGAACCGCCACCGGAGAGACCCTCCGTCGCCGCGTGCAGATCAGTCGACCGCCATGGCCGCAGCAGCGCTGCTGCAGACCACCCTCGTAGAGGCCACGACGGGCCCCTGGCATCATATATGATTTAACAAATCACTTTGAGTACAGTTTCTCAAATGACTATAGGCAAAATGGGTTTATAGATTTTTTAATTCTAAAAAGTTCATTTTTTAAAAATACATGAAATTTGGCAGAATATTGGTTTATGATTCGTAGAGGGTGTGGAAAAAGTTTGAAAAGATTTCATAAAAAATCTAATAAATCTAGCAAAACAAATACGTAAAGAAGCACACAAAAATGAAGACTTCCTATTGGGTGACCACCCGGTCACGCGGATCGGTGACGTGGATGGCTGGCCACATGCTCCTCTGCACCTCCAAAAAGAAAAGAAGAAAAAGAAAACACACGCATGCACGATACAAAATCAAATGAAATTTTGGGCCTTCCCGCGCCACTCAGCCCGCTTCCCTCCCACCCACCAAAATTAAAAAAAGAAAGGAAGAGAAGCGAGAGAGAGCCCACCCAAGACCCAACACAGCCGCACCACTCCCCACCCCACCACGCAGCCCTCGACCTCTCTCTCTCCCTGCAAGCCTTCTCCGCCGCCGCCACCCACGCTGGCGATTCCGGCGGCTTCCGGCGATTCCGGCAGCTGCCGACGACGCCAAGCACACTCCCATGATCGCCTCCGTCCGCTCCGTCTTCCCCTCCGAGCAGATTCGTCGCTCGCGTCCTCTACCGGTCACCCGCGACCGTCCCCTACGCTAGGGTTTCGGCCACCGCGTCGCCGGCGTGGCTCCGGTGGCACAACTACATCTCTCCCTTGAGATCCCCCGCAACCCACCCTCTCTTACTCACCTCATATCCTCTCCCTCCCAGATCAAGCACGCCACTGTCGCGTCGTTTCGCTCGCGCTGGAACAGCAAAGGGAGGGCCATGGACGACGCCACTCCAGCCCTACTCTGACCCCATCAAGGTCAGCCCCTCCCTCTCCTATTCGATCTATTCCCCTACCCTTCCCTGATGTGCCTACCTTCCTCACCCACACGCAGTAGTAGCAGCAACTCGATGCAGGGACGAGGGAGAGGAGGAGTCCTGCTTCCCCCGCATGCATCCTCTCTCTCGGAACGACGCCCAACCTCAAGCGAGAGGTTTCCCTTCCCCTCCACGCCTCCCTTGTCCTCCTCGATTTCCTAGGCTTGCTCTCAATTTGCTGCTGCTCTGCTCTGCTCTGCATTTTTACTTGCACACATGCTTGACTGAATTTTGAATGGGTGCTACTGCTGTCACACTCCACTGCTAGGTCCTCCTAGCTAGCTAGCTCTCAGTTTGGATTGCCCTTGTTGGTTGCTGCAGCCAGGCTAGGCATATCTTGCATACTATCGACCGATTGAAACTTGTTTGCATATATTGCAAATTTGCATGCCTAGTGAACTAGCCCTGTACGTATTTTTTTGATAGCACAGTCTAATTGAAGTTTGTGTTTTTGCTAAATGGAACACCTGATGCACTTGTCTTGGTACTGCTTTTGTTGCTGTGACGGTGTGGTGTTCAAACAGTTAATGCCACTCATCCATTGATGAACTAGAGTCCATCTTTGGTTTGAATTGACTCTGCTTTTAGTATATTTTGCTTGCTACCCCAAAAATGCAGTAGAATTTAGCTTATGAATTGGTCTGGTTGGATTTCTCAAATTATCTCAAGATGCTACAAAATAAATGGTTGTTGTCTCTCCCTTTGATGTTTGATTTGATTTGATTCGGTTTCCTCACGCCTCTCTGTTTGCTCTGTTCGTGCTGCTGCCGGATCTAGGAAGGTCTTTGAGAACCTGAAGGTTCTTTTTTTGATTGATAGATGCATGTGTGGGTGGCAGCAAATCAACCTCCTTCTCAACCCATGTGTAAACCCAGCCCCTGAGATACTCACCTTCTCAACCCAATTTTTTTGTCTATCTTGTTCCTTGACAAACAAATTTTTTTAGGCCAAAACTTTTTGTTCCATTACTACCATCTTGCTGTGCTCGATATCCATGCCCTAATTCATACCTGATCCATTCTTAGATGCTAGTAAGTAAACATGACATGTGGTAGAAAACATATTAAGCTACCATTACGTGTGAATTACACCGGCTCATGTCAGCGTATGTAGTTTGGATGAAAATTTCTTTTTGGAAACAAGTGCATCAACACTGACAGAACCATTCATGATTAATTCTGTTCTGTGCAAAATGTAGTGCTAGTTCTGTAGTTCGTCATATGTACACATGTGCTCTGCAGTTTTAGTTCTTCTTCTTGTGTTGCTGCACTTGGTCTAGAGATACAACAACATTAGTTAGGTCCATGCATGGATGGATGGATCAACACATACAACTAGCAGTGCTAGTAAAAACAAAAAATAACCTTGTGATTGATTCTGTTGAGGCTAGCATTCTCTGTTTGTTTTGGAGCCCAACCATGTACTGTACGTACTAAGCTACCTCACGCACACGCATAGCCAGCTCGATTGATTTCTGTAGATACTAGCACCAGCACGCCTGTGTCTCCTATACTAGCTTGTTTAATTTCTGTACTAGCTCAACAACACTAGCTCTGACTTGTTCGTTTGATTCGGAGCAGCAGGCATCCTCCATGGATGATGACGACAACCAGGGCATCCACCGCCACGACGACACCCTGCACATGGTCCAACTCGGCTACAGCCTCCTCTACCACATGACTGTGGACGCGTTCGTGTTCGGCATCGACTACAACCTCCTCTCCGGTGAGTCCATCTCCCACCTCTAGCTCCCTCTCTTGTGCTGCTATAGCAGTACCTTGCTCTGTTTCATGCGCATGGGTGATTTTGTTTGTGCTTGTGCCATGAGAAAGATCATTCCTATTTACAGTGATGATGATTCAGAGTAGCACACTTGTTAAATTCTGCTCTTGTACTACCTCATTTGTGGTTGTTGGTTACTGCAGCTAGGTTTTGTTAACTGTTGGTGTTTAATCTAGCTAGCTAGTAGTGTTGGCAGCTAGCAAGTAGTGTTGGCAGCAAGCTACTCCTGTACTAGTAGTTCATCCATATGTGTAATTGATCCTCCCAGTAATTGAATAATGTGAAGAAATCCTATTGTATCAGCTATGCAGTGCGAACATCAGATCATTTACAACAGAAATCTTTGTTTGCCTCCCGGTAAAAGTATTTCTTATAACATTTTGGTGATTTCCTTTTGGTAGATGCAGTGTATATATTACATATTCATCCTTATGTGTAGGATCCTTGGTTCATTAAACTGACTGCATGCCACCTCTATCATCGCCGCCCCGTCTCCCGCACCATCGGCACCGCCCCTCTGCCTTCTCCTTTGATGCTGTAGTGGATTCTTAAAATGAAAATGTTGTGTACATCAAAAATATTTTATGGTCTGTGTTTGCAAATCCATGGTTGTTGAATCTTGTCTTGTAATTGTATTGGAAATTGCTAGCCTTTTAGGCTAGTATTTTTTTTAGTGGATTCTTAGAATGAAAATGCTGTGTACATCAAAAATATTGTATGGTCTGTGTTTGCAAATCCATGGTTGTTGAATCATGTCTTATAATTGTATTGGAAATTGCTAGCCTTTTTGGCTAGTATTTTTTTTTGGTTTTGGTTCGTAAGTATGCCTATGGTTAAACCGTTGGCATAGATATGCACAGGGCTACCCAGGGCCTGCCATGTGGCAGGGATATGCCTACGGCAATGCCGTCAGCATAGGTGAAAATCTATGCCGACGGCTTTGCCGTAGGCATACCCTAGTGAGATATGCCGATGGCAAAGCCGTCGGCATAGATTTTCACCTATGCCGACGGCAAAGCCGTAGGCATACCTCTGCCACGCGGCGGCCTGTGATTTGTTAGCGCTTTTGATGGCGCCGTCCATTGCCGTCAGGTGAAAATCACTGCCGACGGCTAAACTATGCTGACGACCAGACGGAAGCCATCGGCATAGGCCCCTATGCCGACGGCTAAACTATGCCGACGGTCTGACAATACTACGCTGACGTGATCTATGCCGACGGGGCTATGCCGACGGCAGCCGTAGGCATAGATGTATGCCGACGGGAAATGGCCTATGCCGACGGCCTGGGCCGTCGGCATAGATGGCGAGTCCGGTAGTGATGGATATCAGTATGACTTGGTTCCGTCTCTTTGTGATAAATCGTACTAGTAGCAACGATGTGCAATCTCCTCAGGACTTGATCCTGTACGTGGACAACATGACACGGAGAATAGCAGCACAAAGTCGATGGTGTATCTTTGGATTTGAACTACAACGATAGCTGTTGTACCCTCGTTGTACAATAGTTGAATACGGAAACTGTGATCTTGACGACTCAGCGGCAGATTCTTGCCTGGTTTCGGTTTCGCCGGATCATTATAATATGTACCACGGCTGCTCCGTGCGCAACCCTAAAACTTGCCTCAATCTCATACCTTGCGGGCTGACTAAACTGGCTTCTGAATTGAATGTTGACACAGATCTTTCTGAACCAGCGCTTTTATCCAGAAAATCACAAAACTTCTCAATCCATTAGAGAAATCCCTCCAAGAACTCAACACCACCGTGCGTGAGCCCCACGGTGGGCGCCAACTGTCGTGGAATTGTCACGGCAGATGTCCTTAGTGTCAGGACTTAGTCGCGAGGCCAACGTATCTATGCGGTAACTTGAAGGGGTTGATCGGAATCGAGAGACGCAACACGCAAGACAAGGGTTTAGACAGCTTTGGGCCTCGGGAAACATCATCCGGTAATAACCCTACATGTTGTTTGTGGCTAGATCTCATTATACTCATGAGAGAGTCGCCGGTAAGCCGGCTCTTTGTGTCTAGCCCTAGAGATTATTTTCTGTCCTTGTCCCTCTTTGGGGAGCCCTGCCCCTCCTTATATAAGTTAGAGGGGTCGGTTACATGTTGAGTCCTAGTAGGACTAGGATTAGTCTATCTTCTCTTACAAGTTGATTACAAGTCCGGGTCTTGCTTCCTCATAAAGGAGATATTCCTCACGCCTTTCCTCTTAAGCCGGCCTACCATAACGTAGCCGGCCTTCTGGGCCTTGAGCCTCTTGGGCCCCCGGGTCTTGTCGCTCCTTTGATCCGCTTGCCAGGTCACTCATAAGTCGCCAGGCTCGGGCGGGTCACTTAGTGAGTCGTCCAGTCAGGGCCGGTCATTAGTGAGTCGCCAAGTCCGGCCGGGTTATACACCTGGCCGGGTCATACCGCGGGGTATATCCCCGACAACTAGGCTAACAGGACTCCGGGGAACCCGAGCTGTAGCATGCTAGGCAGGACTCCGGATGTCACTGCGTGACATTTCCCCGAAGGGACAGACATAGGAACAAAGTGAAACACATGCCGGCCAGTCAACTGTCCTGAGCAGTAGTGCTGGGCTAGCAGGACTCCGATGAACCGGGCTGTAGCGGACTACTATGGCTCGAGGAACACTAGACTACATTTCCCCATAAGAAAGGATGCCAAGGATAAACAACTAGATTGTCGGATCCCACACATACCAAGCATTTCAATCATACACACAATATGCTCGATATGTGTAAATACAACATGGCATCACAACAAAACTCTACAACTCAAGTACTTTATTTAAAGGCTCCAAAGAGCAATACATAACATGTTCATACAGGTAGGGGTCACATGACCCGACACTCAAATCATACAAGCATACAAGCACATGCGAAAGCAAATAGTCTGAGTACAAACACTAGAAAGAAAGAAGGCTTCTCGAAGCCTGTCTATCTACATAGGGCCCACCATGGCCAGGATCACCACCTGGGTGGCAAGTCACTCATCGACGTCGAGATCTACATAAAACCCATTGGAGGGGGCGGTGTTGTTGTCTGAAAATAGTAATTAAGCAAACATGAGTACAAAGGTACTCAGCAAGTCTTACATCAGAACCTACTATACATGCTCATTCTCAAGAAGGTGGTGGAGTTATTGCAGCAAGCCAGCTTTGACTCTTGGCTAAGCTATCCTACGGGACAACACTAGAAAATAGTTTTCGCACACGAGTCCACTAATCACCAACACAATACTCCACCGGGGATCCTCCCTCGTCATCCTACGAGAGGGCCATCCTCGGTACTCACACTTATCTTGAGTCTTTTAGTAGTAACCATGAACTTGTCTATGAACTGTATAGGCAACCAAGTAGTCCTTTACCGCGGACGCGGCTATTCGAATAGATGATGTTATGCCTGCAGGGGTGTACTTCTTCATACACGCTTTCACCACTTACCGCCGTTTACATGACATGTACTCGGCAACCTTCAAGCGGAGGCCCAACGAGGGTGTCGGCCACGGCCTACCTAAACACTCAAGTCTCTAGTCCAGGTTTATCGCCTATCCAGGTTCCATCCGCAGGGAGTCCGGCCGAGGTTTCCACATACGGCCCTGAACGATGTGAACAGGGTTCTCGAGACACCAAACGGGTGACTCGGTACACCGTGCCATGGTGTATCTATCGCAACATAGCCCACCCCTAGCGTCAGCGCTACGCACGGCCGCCAACACATAACCTACAAACACCAGAAACTAATTGCAACTCCTGGATAGAGTACTAGGGTGATTAAGAAGCCGAGAGGGTCCATTGGTTTCGGGCCCAATGTGTGGTAGTAACTGAATCTTAAATCACACATACAGATCTCAGTTCTTAGGGACGGCCTCAATGAAACAACCCACCATGTACTCCTACATGGCCTCTCATCGATACCTTTACCAAAACATGTTCAACACATCCCTCACATTACCGACATAATCATTTCACTCTAGCCCATCACCCAGATGAACCAGACCTGACACAACTCTAAGCATAGCAGGCATAGCAAGGTAGGAAACACAAACATGGCTCAATCAACTCCTACACATGCTAGTGGGTTTCATCTAGTTACTGTGGCAATGACAGGCCATGCAAAGGATAAGGGTTCAACTACCGTAGCACACAGCAGTTTGAAACGGTGTTGTCTTAATGCAGTAAATGAGAGCAGAGGCGAGAACATGGGATTGTATCGATATGATCAATGGGGCTGCTTGCCTGATGTAGTGGTAGTAGGGTACTGCCCTTCAGACGGATATTCGGGGTTATCCTCGGAGGCAGAACCTACCATGAAAGACACACCGAACATAATCAACACATGACAATATCCAACAATATGATGCATGCTATGACATGGCAAGATGAATGTGTCTTGGCCTAATGCAAGCTAAAACAGAAAGGAATGAACCCATTTGAATCAAAGATTCAAATGTTAGTTCACTTAACATAGCCATATTAGTGCATTATCTTATTTTGCTTAAACATCAAGGTTATCTTGTTTTGTCATGCATGAAACCATTACCAATGGATAGATTGAATTTTTCTGATCAAAATTCATATATAAATCTTTTCATTTGGAGTTACAGATTAATTTCTATGATTTTTAGAAGTTTTGGCTATTTTCTGGAATTTCCTATATAAAAATAAATCCAGATAATGAATAATTGCCTCGGCACTATGTCACTGTGACGTTAGCGAGTCAAAGGCGCCAGGGCCAGTCAAACCTGACTGGTGGGCCCTGTCTGTCAGTGACTTAGCTAACTAACAGGATTAAGTTAGTACTAATTAACTGTCAGTGGGGCCTGGGCCCACATGTCAGTGACCTAAACTAACTAAAATTAGTTAACACTAATCCTAAACTAATTAACAGGCCGGCCCCACCTGTCATAAGCTCAGGGGGAAGTCAACCTGGCCCACACGTCAGTCCACGGGTCAAAACGTGGTCAACTCACCGGCGACGACAGACGCGGCGGAAGGGCTTGGGTTTTGCCCATAGTCGACCAAATCGACTGCGGTTTGGTCCTACGCATAGCTGGGTGCAAGCCGCGGCGTTTGGTGATGGAAGTGGAGCTCGGGGAGGCCGGAAACGATGCCGGCGACGAGTTTGGCGGTGACCGGAGATCGGGTGAGCTCGGACACGCCGCTAGGAGGCAAGGCGAGGCACAGGCATGGTGCGTTGTGCTCCTGGGGATGTGGTGAAGATAGTGGACTAAGTGGCGTGGCCGTGGCATGGCCGGAGCCTCGTCGATGACAAGCTCCGCGGCGGCGCGTACGGGCGAACTCCGTGTGCTCGCTGTGGTGCACGAGAAGGAGAGCGGAGAGGATAGGGAGGTGGCTAAGCTCATGGCGGTTGCGACAGAGTTGACGGCGAGGTCAGAGACGAGCCGGAGCAAGCGGGGCGGCGGAGGCGATCTGGCCGGCAGGAGGTTGAAGACGAGCTCGGTGAAGACGCTCGGGGGCCTCCGGTGGGGCGTGGCTCGGTGGGACAGTCGAGGAGGGAGTGGCGGAGCTTCAGGACACGACGGGGCGGTGCGACGACGACGGTGGACGTGAGAACTACGGTGGCGTGGCTATGGCAGCGTCGGCCATGGCTTCGGGGAGCGAGGGAGAGAGCAGGGGGAGGAATGAGGTGTCCAGGGGGTCGGGGTGGCGCCGCGGAGGCGTTTCGAGGCATCACCCTGGCGCGAGCGACGGCAGGCAAGCAGAGAGGTGGTGTGGCGAGCTCCTGTGCTCACCGTCGAGCACCTGCTCGCCTCGCTGGCTAGGCGAAGCAGCTGCGTGGAGCAGCTGCTGGGCCGGGCCAGCTAGGTGGGCCGGCTGGTGGGCTTCCAGGTAAGTCTCTGGTCCTTTTTTGTTTTCGCTTTTATTTATTTCCTGCTCTGTGTATTGAAATAGAATAAATACTATTTCATTTCCAAAAACTCTGGAAATATTCAGAGGCACATTTGAGAATATTCTCAACTGCCTAAAAATGCTCCCAAGATTATTTGAGCACTTTAAAATATTTATAGCATTTAAAATGCCCAAATACAAATACTTATGGCTTGTTCAAAAATCCAGAATGGCTCCATAAATTGCAAGACCATTTTTGGCAGAGGTTTTAGTCAAGACCAAAAATGGTGGGCTTTTATGAAGGGCATTTTTGGTTCATTGAAATTCCAATTGTTGGAAATTAGCATTTTCAGGGGGGGTGTTGGGGTTGATTAGACCCCATTTCAAGTTTAAAAGAAATTTAAACATGATGCACATGTTCATCCAACCCTAATGCATGACTAAAAGCAGGGATGTGACAGAGGGTCATCTGATCCTCCGGCATAGGTATACATCAAGGCAGAACGGCGGCTCAGCGGGATGACCCGCCATGCGATCCAGCAACGGATCAGATCAACTCCAGTTAGGCCGCTTCCCAATAAGGCTTGAATCCTTTTGATAGATGGGATAAGCTTCTTGCGTTCAGCAGCAGTAAGCTTGTCAGGGAGCACAAACTTAGAATCAAGGTGCTCCGCGCGATAACCCGACAGTGCTCTTTCATCAGCTGGCGACGTCTCTTGGCAATAGAACCAAGTTTGGTTCCAATCCTTGGGATGGCTTGGTAAGACTATTAAGGGAAAAACAGCACCCTGTCGGCGCTGAATCGAGAGTCCACCAAGTTCCAAGCTAAGGCCGTTTGTGCATTCATTCTGGCGGTTCAAATAGAAGTACTCTCTAAAGAGTTCCAAAGTAGGTTCTTCTTGAAGATAAACCTCACAGAGAACTTGAAAATTGCAGATGTTGGATATGGAGTTGGGTCCAAGATCTTGCGGATGAAGCTTGAAAAAATGCAGAACGTCTCTGAAGAACTTTGAGCCGGGTGGTGAAAAACCCCGATTCATGTGATCAGTAAAGATGATGACTTCATCGTATTTGGGCTGAGGTCGTTCTTCGAACGGGCCAGGAGCACGATAGGACATAATATTCTTCTCCGATAAATATCCGATGGTGACAAAATCTTTCAAAGTGTCATTAGTAACTATGGAAGGGACCTAGTTGCAGACTGTTGGCGCTTTTGACGCATGATGGAAAAGGACAAGCTGAAAAGAAAGTGATTTGTAGGTTCAAATTAATTGGTGGAATTACAGGTTAAAAAATTATAGTACAGATGAGTAATGGTGGCTTAAGTAAGGGCTAATGATATATGAAGGAGAAATGAGCCGGTGTGATAAGCAGCCATGGCTAAAGATATTTGAAGGTTGTCTGAGACAGAATTTGACTAAGTACTGAGATAACAAGTTTCACAAGCTATTGCTATTATTTTGGATCAAGATGGTTCAAAAAAGAAAAATAAATCTAGACCTAAAAAACCAGCACAGAGGAGTTCGTCAGTTCTAAAGAGATCTTTGTACAAGAGAAAGGGGTCCGCTAGCATCTGAAATGGACGCAAAACAACTACCGCATATGTTTTATACTTCTTTTAGATCAAAGGAGGGTGCGGTGGAGAAACTGCAAGGAATCTGCGATGAACAGTGAAGAACACATAAAGAACTCGCGAACCCTAATGCAGATCTAAGGTATGAGAAAGTAAGAGCTTACGGATGCAGATCTACTACGGAGGGTCGCCGTCGTTCTCTGGACAAGCTTAGGGTGATGCAGCGGCCAAAGTTGAGGACGACGTTGAGCGCTGCAGCGGCGGAGCTCGAGCGGCAGAGAGGTTGCGAGAGAAGGAAGAAGAAGAAAGAGGAAAAACCGGTTGTGCCTATTTATAAGGAGATAGGTGAACAGGCAGGTGCGAAAATCTAGGAAGGCTAAAAGTAATGATTATCTAGCTAAATGGACGCCTTGATTTTCGGAAACCATTTAAGATAAGGATCCGTTAAAGATGACATCGTGGCGGTTTTCCAAATTTTCTGAAGAAGACGTCATGGCGGGTTCCAGAGCTTTAGAAACAGCAGAAGATGGATTTCGTCTAAGTGTTGGAGATTGACAAGAACAAAGTTCAAATCAACATGGGGCCTAATGTTGGGGATATAACTACCAGGTATGACCCGCCCAAGAGGGCCCGGGTCAATCAATGGCGGTGTGATGCCCCCGATTCGATCGTACACTAATCATACACTCAAACGTGTACGATCAAGATCAGGGACTCATGGGAAGATATCACAACGCAACTCTACAAATAAAATAAGTCATACAAGCATCATATTACAAGTCAGGGGCCTCGAGGGCTCGAATACAAGAGCTCGATCATAGACGAGTCAGCGGAAGCAACAATGTCTAAGAACAGACATAAGTTAAACAAGTTTGCCTTAAGAAGGCTAGCACAAACTGGGATACAGATCGAAATAGGAACATGCCTCCTTCCTGGGATCCTCCTAAACTACTCCTGGTCGTCGTCAGTGGCCTCCACGTAGTAGTAGGCACCTCCAGAGTAGTAGGAGTCGTCGTCAACGGTGGCGTCTGGCTCCTGGACTCCATCGTCTGGTCTCACCAATCGGTTATAGAAAGGGGGAAAAGGGGGAGGAAAGCAACTGTGAGTACTCATCCAAAGTACTCGCAAGCAAGGAGCTACACTACATATGCATTGGTATCAATGAAAGGGGTAGTATATGTGGACTGAACTACAGAATGCCAGAATAAGAGGGGGATAGCTAGTCCTGTCGAAGACTACGCTTCTGGTAACCTCCATCTTGCAGCATGTAGAAGAGAGTAGATAGTAAGTTCACCAAGTAGCATCGCATAGCATAATCCTACCCGGTGATCCTCCCCTCGTCGCCCTGTGAGAGAGCGATCACCACTTGTATCTGGCACTTGGAAGGGTGTGTTTTATTAAGTATCCGGTTCTAGTTGTCATAAGGTCAAGGTACAACTCCAAGTCGTCCTGTTACCGAAGATCACGGCTATTCGAATAGATTAACTTCCCTGCAGGGGTGCACCACATTTCCCAACATGCTCGATCCCCTTTGTCTGGACACACTTTCCTGGGTCATGCCCGGCCTCGGAAGATCAACACGTCGCAGCCCTACCTAGGCACAACAGAGAGGTCAGCATGCCGGTCTAAATCCTATGGCGCAGGTGTCTGGGCCCATCGCCCATTGCACACCTGCACGTTGCGAACGCGGCCGGCGAGCAGACCTAGCCTCCCTTATACAAGAGCGGGCGTTCTAGTCCAACCCGGCGTGCGCCGCTCAGTCGCTGACGTCACAAAGGCTTCGGCTGATACCACGACGTCGAGTGCCCATAACTGTCCCCGCGTAGTTGGTTAGTGCGTATAGGCCAGTAGCCAGACTCAGATCAAATAGCCAGATCTCGTTAAGCATGTTATTTTGAAGTAACCGCGAACGCCGACCAGGGCCAGGCCCACCTCTCTCCTAGGTGGTCTCCGCCTGCCCTGTCGCTCCGCCTTAAAGGAACAGTCGGGGGCCGCCAGGAACCTAGGCCCACCACTACCTGGGTGGAACCACCTGCCCCTTCAGCCCCCCAACATTGGAATCACTTGCGGGTACTCAACGAGCCGACCCGACTTTAGTCATAACATGTAATATGTATGTATAGTATATACCCATGATCAACACCTGACGTGATCACGGCCCAATAGTATAGCATGGCGGACTGACAAGAATGTAGGGCCACTGATGATAATCTAGCATCCTATATTAAGCATTTAGGATTGCGGGTAAGGTATCAACAGTTGTAGCAACAATGACAGGCTATGCATCAGAATAGGATTAACGGAAAGCAGTAACATGCTACACTACTCTAATGCAAGCAGTAGAGAGAAGAGTAGGCGATATCTGGTGATCAAGGGGGGCTTGCCTGGTTACTCTGCAGACAGAAACTGACCCTCGAAGGTGAAGTAGTCGGTCACTGGTTCAACCGCGGTCTCGGGGTCTACCGGAAAGAAGTAACAAAGAGGGAACCGATAAATAACATAGCAAACAAAGCATCACAAAGCATAACATGGTAGTACGCGGTACTAGGGGCGACCTAACGTGGTAGGCGGTGATACCGGCGAAGGGGGAAACATCCGGGAAAGTATCCCCGGTGTTTCGCGTTTTCGGACAGATGAACCGGAGGGGGAAAAGTTGCGTGTTCGCTATTCTAGGGATGTGTGGCGGACTAACGGGCTGCTTATCCGGATTCGTCTCGTCGTTCTGAGCAATTTTCATGTACAAAGTATTTTTCATCCGAGTTACGGATTATTTTATATTAATTTTTAAAGTTTTAAACATTTTCTGGAATTACTGGATTTAAATTTAATTCGAAATTAAAAGGATAAAATACTATGGGTACACAGTGAGCGTACCCAGCAGTGTACATGTGTGGCTGACAGTGGGGCCCAGCTGCTGAGTCAGCAGCTAACCGGTCAACCCTTATCCACTGAAATAGTGGAGGGTGGCCCCACCTGTAATAGGCAGCGGGCTTAAAGTGAGGTTATTTTAAAAGGAGATTGATTAAAGGCATGGGGCCCATGTGTCAGGGGCACATTAACTTAACAAGGGGTTAGTTTTGTTAGGTAGTTAGGGAGAGGGGCCCAGTAGTTAGTGGGTGATTAGGGGGGCTGTTAGCGGCTAATAGGGGATTAGCCCCTTAATTTGGGCTGGTTGGGGGCCCGCTGGCAGAGGCACAAAGGCCAGCCCCAGCGTGGCTGTGCACAGAAACGCACGAAGGCTGGACGCCATGAGCGGCCGGACCCTGTGGTGCGTCGGCGGCCAGGTCTAGCAGGCCGTGCAGGCGAGCGGGTGGTGCGGCCGGTAGGAGCTGCTCCAAGCCGCGGCAAGCAGGGGGGACCGGCACGGTTGGTGCAGCCGGCAGTAGCAGCAGGGGCGAACGGCGGCGGCGGCGGCCAAGAGGCAGCGTGCAGAGCGGCACACAAGCGCATGGGAGGCATAGGCGCAGGGCCAAGCGCGGTCGGCGCAGCGGAGCAGTACCGGCGGGAGGCAACGGGCAGAGTGGCCGTAGCAAGCAGCAGCGCAGCCACCGCAAAGCAAAGGCAGCAGCACACGAGGGTGGGCGAGTAGGCGTCGCGCGCATGGACGACGTGAGGGAGCAACGGGCAGGGGCGCGCTGGGCGCAGCGGTGGCGGCGGCTGGTGCGCGCGTGCACGCGTGGGACGGCATCAGCGGAGGGCGGCCACGGCGACGGCGTGCGGGATGCGAGCGCGGCCCTAGTGAGCACGACGACCGCGGCCACCGGTGGGAGAACAGGCGGCGCGAGCGGAGGACTACGACGGGGTGTGCGCGGTTAGGCGGAGCTGCCGCAAGGGGCGGATGGGCGCGGCGACAAGAACAACTAGCTATGGACACAGGATCGAGCTACGAGCATAAGGGAAACGTCGAGGAGCTCACCGCGGAGCACAAGATGGCGCGGTGAGCGACTTAGGAGCAGCAGAGGCAGTGGATTCGATGAGGGACTCCGGCGACCGAAGTGGGAAGAAGTCGTCGATCCCGAAGCTTGATGGCGCCCCAGCTCGATCTGGTGGCCGTAGTCGAAGTAGACGAGGCAGGCGCGTCTGCTGGCGAAGTTTCAGCCGGCGGGGATGGCAGTGGCTACGACGATGATGATGAAGCGGTGACGGCTACGTTCGGATGCGGGTTCTAGATCGAACGAGGAAAGGGGAGATAGAATTAGGCGCTAGGGTTTCGGTCGAGGGGTGCGGCGGTGTTTTGTAGGGCACCGGGGTGTGCTGGATGGCCGCCACGCACGGCATGGCACGGCCATGCTGGTGGATGGCCGCCACGATCCCCCTGCCTCCTCCTGTAGCGAGATTGGGAATGGCCCAAGTTGGGCTGGGCTAGTTCCTATAGCTAGTAGGCCGTGAGTCCAAAGAGTAATTTAGTTTTTATATATTTCCACATTCTATTTTAGCCACTGTTTTGTATTTAGCCTAGATACTAAACATTTTAGTTAAAGTTGAAACTTCCCACAACATTACCTGCTGATATTTTGGTGTTGTCTAAAAAGTTTGAGGTTATTTGGAAAATGTTTGGAAATAGGTTTATATTTAAATGGGAATAATAAGTGTTGCTTGTCCACATTAATTATTCCTACAGGCAATTTAAAAATCCATTTTAATGTTGCTTCCTACATGTTAAATACTTAGTGAATATTTGTAAACCCTCGAACATTTTTATTTGATAGTTTGAAGAAATAAGAATTTGACTTGTTATTTAAAATTTTGAATTGTTTTTGAACCATCGCGAGATTAATAATAGTAATCGCAGTGACGTGGCATCATTAGCAAAGATTCACTGTAGCTTAATTATCCGGGCGTCACAATTCTCCTCCACTACAGGAAATCTTGTCCCGAGATTTAAGAGGCGGAGTAAAGGGGCAAGGTTATGGACACGAAATTCTAGCGAGTGTTCTCAGTCTTGGTTGCTCTTCTCGAAGAGGTTGATCCAATACATCGATGTCTTCATTTCTCTGCTTCCGGTTATCATGATGAAGTCGTCATCCTTTATTTGGGGATCCCATCGTACTTCCGAAATAATAAGGGGGGTATTCCAGAAGAACAGACCTCTGCAAGGTTAACTTTCTGGTCGATAACATCATTGAAGGTGGCGGAAAGTAACTCTCGAATTGAAACTTAAGAAAATATTGAGAGCAATTTAAGAAGGTATCATGGGAAGTTTCGAGCGGTCAGGCCATCGTTCGATGCCAAAAACAACGCGTGAAAGGGGTTCAGAGAACGGGAATAAATATTGTGTCTCATACCAGAATTGATGATCTCTCACAAGGTGGCTCGTGAGTTACATACGAGGCCATGCACAAGGAATAACTTTGAAACAAGGATGTACAGGAGAGTCAGGTTTCGATCCTGTGAAACTGTGGGTTATGGGCCCACCATGTGGTTAAAAGTAGGAAGCCCGGTGACATCTTGGACGATCATGTAAGCAAGGCATGCCAGAGGATAGTCTGTCGGTTATGTCGGCAACAACATCGGTACCAAGGGCGAGGGACGAAGAGAACCATTTTCCTGCTCGTTGAACGAGGCGGACCAATAGGCAAAGTTCTCATCCATCGGTGGTTACCGGAATGCCATCAACAAAAGCAACAAGGTCTTACTGACACGGTTGTTCACCAAGGTGTTTACATAAGCAGAAGAATATTGTTGTTTAGATCATATAGATCACAAGAAAGGTTAAACGGAACAATGGAAAGGAAAATGTGATCATCAAATTAAACAGGTTTAAACACACATTTCAGGGGTATATCCTTCCCAAGGACAAGCCGAATATGATATCCATGACAGGATAGAAAAGAGAAAACTCTTTAGGTAAGGAGAGGAACATTTCATGACATTACCCATACAGCGGTGTTTGGATAATTGATAATGAAAATTTAGCATTGTGTTTCAAATGTTCCTATTGAAAATTGGAGTACCAAAGACATGCTTCGAGATAGCATTGACATAGTCACTGGGTAAAGATCAGATTTTGGATACACAAAGGACCCATCAGGAACAAGTTATAGAATAATTCTTACAATTTCCTCATGGAAGAATGGATAACCTTGCTGAAAAGGAAACTATAACAATAGGGCCTCTGGCCAGGTGTGATAGGCATGACATCACCTTACTGGATCATAAAAGACCAGTGTTATAACTCTTGGTAATATGTTCCAGCCCCGATTTGACCGAGTTTTTAGATCTGATTGGGATCAAGATACCTCAGACTCAGGATGCCTGAGAAGAAAGGTGCAACGCAATTTGACGAGATGACATTGTAAGATTCTGGGGAAACGAACTATGGAAGCGAGTTCCGATACAAAAGTTCAACATTAAACCAAGGAGAGAATGAGGAGGTGGCTGATGAACTCAGCGACAATTCATCGAGATTTCCAAAATATGGATTTCCACAATTATGTGAACAAGGAGATAATATTTGTCAGATCAAATGATATAATGATGTGTGTTCAAGGAAAACACCCAAGATTAAACATTGGTTGATAGGTGCACCCGAAATATGGGTTGGGTTGCATGATCAATGTTACAATGGTGACTTAATGAACAAAAGAATTAAAATGAAACTATAAACCATTCACTTCAAAGCAATAGGGTTGCTAGAAGTTTTGAATTCGCACATCATAGTTCAATTGCCGGTATTCCGGTTAGAAATAACACGGGGACCAAGAAAGAATGGTGATGGTGAGAAGTATCACTATAACAAGAATTCTTAAGAGGTGGAGTAATCCTCATGACATTCTTGACATAAAAGATGGTAATACTCCAAGGTAAATAAGAACAATACTGGATAGCAGGAACTCAAGGTATAACATAGAACACGAACAAGTTTGTGTTGGAGCGAAGGTAATAAAGTGGTCAATGACAACACAAATCATCGAGGGCAAGGACGGTATTTCTCAGCATGAATTCAATTGGTATCCTGGAAGAGCTCAGAATGCTGATGATGATCACGATACATGTGTTGAGAGATTTCATGAAGATTTAATTGATTGGTGATGACATCAAGTCAAAGGAATGATGAAGCGCAAGGTTATTGGAACCACGAGTATGACACAAACTTGAAATCAAGCTTGTTGTTCAAGGCGAGATGATATGACGAGGAAGATTGACATAAGCTTAGCTTATCGTCAAAAATTATGCTCCGGGAAGAAGGACCAGATAGCACAGTTAAAATTTAGCACGATAATGATATAGCCGATCAAGCTAGGAATGACTTGAAGGGTTATCAAACTCATAAGCAAGAAAATTACTTAGAGTTATCAAACCAAAATGCGGAATTGGTTCACCTATCGGTGTTCTTGAGCGACTAACAACTCAGAACCCATAGAGTGACTAGGACGGGGAAAGGTACTACTTCATCATAAATTCATAAGATGTAGTGCGTTGGCATTATATCTTCGAGATACCAGGAGGGTAATACTCGAAGGCATGTCAAAATACAGGTGGCAGGGATGTATTGATCTGTAGAAGACAAGTACTTTAACTTGGCCGAGAAAAGGAATCAAAGAATATCATTATGGCCGAAACCATGATTGCAAAAGACCAAATCCCAGATATAAGATGAACTTATACCAATGGGATTATTAATTTTTAAGAGAAACTTTCATGATAAGATCTACATCCTTTCCATGGGCATGAACACAAAGTTCAAGGTCGACTCCCACTTCTTCAATGTATAACCTTCCATTCACCTCTCGCTTTTCGAAAATGACATTAGTTGTTGAAAGTTTTACCTGGTGCAATACCCGATAAGTATGACCCGTGAAATCTTTCGGGTTCACACAGATTTAAGGAAGGCATAGGTTCATCCCATCGGGGCATCGTAGAAACATATACCACAAACTTCAGGAGCGAATAACTCAAGCTCGGGAGCAAAGCATGGTTGACAAAAGCAGGGGATACAATTTACCAAAGGCATTATGTATCCGATGAAAGGCTCACAAGTTTAATGAATATGAAGGATAGTGTCGGAGAAAATCCAACAAAGGATCTGGTGGTCCATAAGGGATCTGATGTGAGTATCGGTACTCAACCAGAGGAAGAAAGAATGCCAGGAGATCAGATTATAGAAACAACTGACTAACTCAAAGCTCAAATGCAAAGGAATTATGAATTCAAAGACAAGGGATCAGAAGCAATGCTCTGATTAGGGATGGATAAGTTGAATAGCCTTAGGGGTACAATCGATGGCAATTTGGTTGGTCGAGATCCAGCTCATGTTTAAAATGGCGTCTGAGCTGGAAGGATGAATTCTAGGATCTGGTTGAGGATTGCGAGCATTCGTACTTATTGAATCAATGGGCTCAAAATGATAGTGGCAAAGGATGCCAATAAGATTACTATACTTATGGGATTAACCATAATGCAAGCAAGCAAGAATTTCAAGAGCAATAAGCTGCTGAGGATTTTCGGAAGATCAAATAGTATTTTGAAGGATTTGGTGAAACACATGAACAACTGGGGAGAAATAAATCCTTGGTGTGTGTGAGGATTAATTTGTAGGTGTATTCAGGCGACAAGGAACTGCAAGGCAGTAGGCACAAGGATTCTCGGAACAACAACGAGTATTTTAGGGTATCTTGTAATAACAAGAGCAAATGGGGACTAAGGTAAGAATGGCAAGTACATGTAGTTATCTATATGGGTTGACGGTGGAAGGTAATTGCAAACACAATGAGCACAAGTTCTCGGATAACATCGGAGAGTATCTTCTGAATCTTCTGGTGCAGAAGGCGATCATCTATAATAAGGGGCTCTCCGGAAGGAAGTAATTACGAGAACCTAGAGTCAGATTTAGTAAACTCATTTAACCCGAATAGAAGAGAGATCAGAGTCCTAGAGTATAGATGAGGAATAAAAGATCCTAATACCACCCAAATGGCGACGTGGGCCCGTAAGGCACACAGCCATGTTAGTAAAATGTTTTGTAATGTCTAGACTCAACTTCGGCCAAGGAGTGTGGAAGGGGGATTCCTACAGGCAGTCGGCTCGGATACCAACTTGTGACGCCCCCGATTCGATCGTACACTAATCATACACGCAAACGTGTACGATCAAGATCAGAGACTCATGCGAAGATATCACAACACAACTCTACAAATAAAATAAGTCATACAAGCATCATATTACAAGCCAGGGACCTCGAGGGCTCGAATACAAGAGCTCGATCATAGACGAGTCAGCGGAAGCAACAATATCTGAGAACAGACATAAGTTAAACAAGTTTGCCTTAAGAAGGCTAGCACAAAATGGGATACAGATCGAAAGAGGCGCATGCCTCCTGCCTGGGATCCTCCTAAACTACTCCTGGCCGTCGTCAGCGGCATGCACGTAGTAGTAGGCACCTCCAGAGTAGTAGGAGTCGTCATCAACGGTGGCGTCTGGCTCCTAGACTCCATCGTCTGGTCGAAACAATCGGGTATAGAAAGGGGGAAAGGGGGAGGAAAGCAACTGTGATTACTCATCCAAAGTACTCGCAAGCAAGGAGCTACACTACATATGCATTGGTATCAATGAAAGGGTAAGTATATGTGGACTGAACTGCAGAATGCCGGAATAAGAGGGGGATACCTAGTCCTGTCGAAGACTACGCTTCTGGTAACCTCCATCTTGCAGCATGTAGAAGAGAGTAGATAGTAAGTTCACCAAGTAGCATTGCATAGCATAATCCTACCCGGTGATCCTCCCCTCGTCGCCCTGTGAGAGAGCGATCACTGGTTGTATCTGGCACTTGGAAGGGTGTGTTTTATTAAGTATCCGGTTCTAGTTGTCATAAGGTCAAGGTACAACTCCAAGTCGTCCTGTTACCGAAGATCACGGCTATTCGAATAGATTAACTTCCCTGCAGGGGTGCACCACATTTCCCAACACGCTCGATCCCCTTTGTCCGGACACACTTTCCTGGGTCATGCCCGGCCTTGGAAGATCAACACGTCACAGCCCTACCTAGGCACAACAGAGAGGTCAGCACGCCGGTCTAAATCCTACAGCGCAGGTGTCTAGGCCCATCGCCCATTGCACACCTGCATGTTGCGAACGCGGCCGGCGAGCAGACCTAGCCTCCCTTGTACAAGAGCATGTGTTCCAGTCCAACCCGGCGTGCACCGCTCAGTCACTGACGTCATGAAGGCTTCGGCTGATACCACGACGTCGAGTGCCCATAACTGTCCCCGCGTAGTTGGTTAGTGCATATAGGCCAGTAGCCAGACTCAGATCAAATACCCAGATTTCGTTAAGAGTGTTATTTTGAAGTAACCGCGAATGCCGACCAGGGCCAGGCCCACCTCTCTCCTAGGTGGACCCCGCCTGCCCTGTCGCTCCACCTCAAAGGAACAGTCGGGGCCGCCAGGAACCTAGGCCCACCACTACCTGGGTGGAACCACCTGCTCCTTCAGCCCCCAACATCGGAATCACTTGCGGGTACTTAATGAGTCGACCCGACTTTAGTCATAACATGTAATATGTATGTATAGTATATACCCATGATCAACACCCGACGTGATCACGGCCCGATAGTATAGCATGGCAGACTGACAAGAATGTAGGGCCGCTGATGATAATCTAGCATCCTATATTAAGCATTTAGGATTGCAGGTAAGGTATCAATAGTTGTAGCAACAATAACAGGCTATGCATCAGAATAGGATTAACGAAAAGCAGTAACATGCTACACTACTCTAATGCAAGCAGTAGAGAGAAGAGTAGGCGATATCTGGTGATCAGGGGGGCTTGCCTGGTTGCTCTGCAGACAGAAACGGTGTTGAAATATGCCCTAGAGGCAATAATAAAATGGTTATTATTATATTTCCTTGTTCATGATAATTGTCTATTGTTCATGTTATAATTGTATTATCCGGAAATCGTAATACATGTGTGAATACATAGACCACAACATGTCCCTAGTGAGCCTCTAGTTGACTAGCTCGTTGACCATGGACATTGCATGTCATTGATAACGGGATCACATCATTAGGAGAATGATGTGATGGACAAGACCCAATCCTAAGCATAGCACAAGATCGTGTAGTTCGCTGGGCCCACTCGGTAAGACATCATTGTAATGAGCTCAATGTGACTAAGGGTTGGTCACGGGATGATGTGTTACGCAACGAGTAAAGTGACTTGCCGGTAACGAGATTGAACGAGGTATTGGGATACTGACGATCGAATCTCAGGCAAGTAACGTACCGATTGACAAAGGGAATTGTGTACGGGATTGCTTGAATCCTCGACATCGTGGTTCATCCGATGAGATCATCGTGGAACATGTGGGAGCCAACATGGGTATCCAGATCTCGCTGTTGGTTATTGGCCGGAGAGTTGTCTCGGTCATGTCTGCATGGTTCCCGAACCCATAGGGTCTACACACTTAAGGTTCGATGACGCTAGGGTTATTAGGAAGATTTGTATGTGATTACTGAATGTTGTTCGGAGTCCCGAATGAGATCCTGGACGTCATGAGGAGTTCCGGAATAGTCCGGAGGTGAAGATTTATATATGGGAAGTCATCATACGGTCACCGGAAATATTCGGGGGTATACCGGTATTGTACCGTGACCACCGGAGGGGTTCCGGGGGTCCGCCGGGAGGGTCCACCTGCCCCGGAGGGCCTTATGGGATGTAGGTGGAAGGGAACCAGCCCCTAGTGGGCTGGGCGCCATTCCCCCCTAGGGCCCATGCGCCTAGGGTTTGGGGGGAACCCTAAAGGGGGGCGCCCCCCTTGCTTGGGGGGCAAGCCCCCTCCCCCTTGGCCACCACCCCTCCTCTAGATCTCATCTAGAGGGGCCGACCCCCTTCCCCCTTCTCCCTATAAATAAAGGGGGGAGGGGAGGGCTGCAGCACCACATCCAAGGTGCAGCCCCTCCCCTCCCCAACACCTCTCCTCCTCCGCGTGAGCTTGGCGAAGCCCTGCCGGAGAACTGCCACTCCATCACCACCACGCCGTCATGCTGTTGTTGGAGCCTTCTTCCTCAACCTCTCCCTCCTCCTTGCTGGATCAAGGTGCGGGAGACGTCACCGGGCTGCACATGTGTTGAACGCGGAGGCACCGTTGTTCGGTGCTTAGATCAGATTCGGTCGCGATCTGAATCGCTACGTGTACGACTCCTCCAACCGCGTTCTTGCAATGCTTCCGACTCGCGATCTTCGAGGGTATGAAGATGCACTCCCCTCTTGTTGCTAGTTACTCCATAGATTGATCTTGGTGATGCATAGAAATTTTTTAATTTCTGCAACGATCCCCAACAGTGGTATCAGAGCTAGGTCTATGCGTAGTTTCTATGCACGAGTAGAACACAAGTTGTTGTGGGCGTCGATTTTGTCAATTTACTTGCCATTACTAGTATTATCTTGATTCGGCGGCATCGTGGAATGAAGCGGCCCGGACCGACCTTACACGTACGCTTACGTGAGACTGGTTCCACCGACTGACATGCACTAGTTGCATAAGGTGGCTAGCGGGTGTCTGTCTCTCCCACTTTAGTCGGATCGGATTCGATGAAAAGGGTCCTTATGAAGGGTAAATAGAAATTGGCATATCACGTTGTGGTTTTGGCGTAGGTAAGAAACGTTCTTGCTAGAAACCTATAGCAGCCACGTAAAAACTTGCAACAACAATTAGAGGACGTCTAACTTGTTTTTGCAGCATATGTCGTGTGATGTGATATGGTCAAAAGGATGTGATGAATGATATATGTGATGTATGAGATTGATCCTGTTCTTGTAATAGGAATCACGACTTGCATGTCGATGAGTATGACAACCGGCAGGAGCCATAGGAGTTGTCTTAATTTATTTATGACCTGCGTGTCAACATAAACGTCATGTAATTACTTTACTTTATTGCTAACTGTTAGCCATAGTAGTAGAAGTAATAGTTGGCGAGACAACTTCATGAAGACACGTTGATGGAGATCATGATGATGGAGGTCATGGGGTCATGCCGGTGACAATGATGATTATGGCGCCCCGAAGATGGAGATCAAAAGGAGCAAAATGATATTGGCCATATCATGTCACTATTTGATTGCATGTGATGTTTATCATGTTTTACATCTTATTTGCTTAGAATGACGGTAGCATAAATAAGATGATCCCTCGCAATAATTTCAAGAAAGTGTTCCCCCTAACTGTGCACCGTTGCTAAGGTCCGTTGTTCTGAAGCACCACGTGATGATCAGGTGTGATAGGTTCTAACGTTTGCATACAACGGGTGTAAGCCAGATTTACACACGCAATACACTTAGGTTGACTTGACGAGCCTAGCATGTACAGACATCGCCTCGGAACACAGAAGACCGAAAGGTCGAACATGAGTCGTATAGAAGATACGATCAACATGAAGATGTTCACCGATGATGACTAGTCCATCTCACGTGATGATCGGACACGGCCTAGTTGAATTGGATCATGTATCACTTAGATGACTAGAGGGATGTCTATCTGAGTGGGAGTTCATTAAATAATTTGATTAGATGAACTTAATTATCATGAACATAGTCTAAAATTCTTTGCAATGTCTTGTAGATCAAATGGCCCACGCTAATGTTGCCCTCAACTTCAACGCGTTCCTAGAGAAAACCAAGCTGAAATATGATGGCAGCAACTACACAGACTGGGTCCGTAACCTGAGGATTATCCTCATAGCTGCCAGGAAAGCATATGTCCTTGATGCACCGCTAGGTGAAGCACCTGTTTTCCCAGCAGAACAAGACGTTATGAACGCTTGGCAGACGTGTAGTGATGATTACTCCCTGGTTCAGTGCGGCATGCTTTACAACTTAGAACCGGGGCTCCAAAAGCGTTTTGAGCAACACGGAGCATATGAGATGTTCCAAGAGCTGAAAATGGTTTTCCAAGCTCATGCCTGGGTCGAGAGATATGAAGTCTCCGACAAGTTCTACAGTTGTAAGATGGAGGAGAATAGTTCTGTCAGCGAGCAGATACTCAAAATGTCTGGGTTGCACAACCGCTTATCTCAGCTGGGAGTTAATCTCCCAGATGATGCGGTCGTTGACAGAATCCTTCAGTCGCTCCCACCTAGCTACAAGAGCTTTGTGATGAACTTCAATATGCAGGGGATGGAAAAGACCATTCCTGAGGTATATTCAATGCTGAAATCACCGAGGTGGAAATCAAAAAGGAACATCAAGTGTTGATGGTGAATAAAACCACTAAGTTTAAGAAAGGCAAGGGTAAAAAGAACTTCAAGAAGGACGGCAAGGGAGTTGTCGTGCCCGGTAAGCAAGCTGCCGGGAAGAAGCCAAAGAATGGACCCAAGCCTGAGACTGAGTGCTTTTATTGCAAGGGAAACAGTCACTGGAAGCGGAACTGCCCCAAGTACTTAGCGGATAAGAAGGCTGGCAATGCCAAAGGTATATGTGATATACATGTTATTGATGTGTACCTAACCAGCGCTCGTAGTAGCTCCTGGGTATTTGATACTGGTGCAGTTGCTCATATTTGTAACTCAAAACAGGAACTGCGGAATAAACGGAGACTGGCGAAGGACGAGGTGACGATGCGCGTCGGGAATGGTTCTAAGGTTGATGTGATCGCCGTCGGCATGCTACCTCTACATTTACCTATGAGATTAGT
The DNA here is from genome assembly GCF_002162155.2 of Triticum dicoccoides. Lineage (NCBI taxonomy): Eukaryota > Viridiplantae > Streptophyta > Magnoliopsida > Poales > Poaceae > Triticum > Triticum dicoccoides. The sequence continues at coordinate 548,933,946 of NC_041390.1, forward strand.
TTTAAACATCAATAATTGTTATTTAGTACCAACTTTGAGCATGAACATTGTATTTGTATCTCGTTTAATGCGAGATGGTTACTCGTTTAAATCTGAGAATAATGGTTGTTCTATTTATATGAGAGACATGTTTTATGGTCATGCCCCACTGGTCAATGGTTTATTCTTGTTTAATCTCGAACGTGATGTTACACATATTCATAGTGTGAATGCCAAAGGATGTAAGGTTGATAATGATAGTCCCGCATACTTGTGGCACTTCCACCTTGGTCACATTGGTGTCAAACGCATGAAGAAACTCCATGCAGATGGACTTTTGGAGTCTCTTGACTATGAATCATTTGACACGTGTGAACCATGCCTCATGGGCAAAATGACCAAGACTCCGTTCTTCGGAACAATGGAGCGAGCAACCAACTTATTGGAAATCATACATACTGATGTGTGAGGTCCAATGAGTGTTGAGGCTCACGGTGGCTATCGTTATGTTCTCACCCTCACTGATGACTTGAGTAGATATGGGTATGTCTACTTAATGAAACACAAGTTTGAGACCTTTGAAAAGTTCAAGGAATTTCAGAGTGAGGTTGAGAATCAACATGACAGGAAAATCAAGTTCTTATGATCAGATCGTGGGGGAGAATATTTGAGTCACGAATTTGGCACGCACTTAAGGAAATGCGGAATTGTTTCACAACTCACGCCACGTGGAACACCTCAGCGTAATGGTGTGTCCAAACATCGTAATCGCACTCTATTGGATATGGTACGATCTATGATGTCTCTTACCGATCTACCGCTGTCATTTTGGGGTTATGCTATAGAGACTGCCGAATTCACTTTAAATAGGGCTCCGTCGAAATCCGTTGAGACGACACCGTATGAACTGTGGTTTGGTAAGAAACCTAAGCTGTCATTTCTGAAAGTTTGGGGATGCGACGCTTATGTCAAGAAACTTCAACCTGAAAAGCTCGAACCCAAATCGGAAAAATGCGTCTTCATAGGATACCCTAAAGAAACTATTGGGTATACCTTCTACCTCAGATCTGAAGGCAAGATCTTTGTTGCCAAGAATGGACCCTTTCTAGAGAAAGAGTTTCTCTCGAAAGAAGTAAGTGGGAGGAAAGTAGAACTTGATGAAGTATTGCCTCTTGAACCGGAGAGTGGCGCAGCTCAAGAAAATGTTCCTGAGGTGCCTGCACCGACTAGAGAGGAAGTTAATGATGATGATCATGAAACTTCAGATCAAGTTGCTACTGAACTTCGTAGGTCCACAAGGACATGTTCCGCACCAGAGTGGTACGTCAACCCTGTCCTGGAAATCATGTTGTTAGACAATGGTGAACCTTCGAACTACGAAGAAGCGATGGCGGGCCAGATTCCGACAAATGGTTGGAAGACATGAAATCTGAGATAGGATCCATGTATGAAAATGAAGTATGGACTTTGACTGACTTGCCCGATGATCGGCGAGCCATAGAAAATAAATGGATCTTTAAGAAGAAGACAGACATGGATGGTAATGTGACCACCTATAAGGCTCGGCTTGTCGCTAAGGGTTATCGACAAGTTCAAGGGGTTGACTACGATGAGACTTTCTCACCCGTAGAGAAGCTGAAGTCCGTCCGAATCATGTTAGCAATTGTTGCATTCTATGATTATGAGATATGGCAAATGGACGTCAAAACAAAATTCCTTAATGGTTTCCTTAAGGAAGAATTGTATATGATGCAGTCGGAAGGTTTTGTTGATCCTAAGAATGCTGACAAGGTGTGCAAGCTCCAACGCTCAATCTATGGGCTGGTGCAAGCCTCTTGGAGTTGGAACATTCGATTTGATGAGATGATCAAAGCGTTTTGGTTTACGCAGACTTATGGAGAAGCCTGTGTTTACAAGAAAGTGAGTGGGAGCTCTGTAGCATTTCTCATATTATATGTGGATGACATACTATTGATGGGAAATGATATAGAATTCTTGGAAAGCATAAAGGCCTACTTGAACAAGTGTTTTTCAATGAAGGACCTTGGAGAAGCTGCTTATAAATTAGGCATCAAGATCTATAGAGATAGATCGAGACGCCTCATTGGTCTTTCACAAAGTAACGTACCTTGACAAGATATTGAAGAAGTTCAATATGGATCAGTCCAAGAAGGGGTTCTTGCCTGTATTGCAAGGTATGAGATTGAGCACGACTCAATGCCCGACCACGGCAGAAGATAGAGAAAAGATGAGTGTCGTCTCCTATGCCTCGGCCATAGGGTCTATTATGTATGCCATGTTGTGTACCAAACCTGATGTAAACCTTGCCGTAAGTTTGGTAGGAAGGTACCAAAGTAATCCTGGCATGGAACACTGGACAGCGGTCAAGAATATCCTGAACTAACTAAAAAGGACTAAGGATATGTTTCTCGTTTATGGAGGTGCCGAAGAGCTCGCAGTAAAGGGTTACGTCGATGCTAGCTTCGACACAGATCTGGATGACTCCAAGTCACAAACCGGATACGTGTATATTTTGAATGGTGGGGCAGTCAGCTGGTGTAGTTGCAAGCAAAGCGTTGTGGCGGGATCTACATGTGAAGCGGAGTACATGGCAGCCTCAGAGGCGGCACAAGAAGCAATCTGGATGAAGGAGTTCATTACTGACCTAGGAGTTATTCCCAATGCGTCGGGCCCGATGACACTCTTCTGTGACAACACTGGAGCTATTGCCCTTACCAAGGAGCCCAGGTTTCACAGGAAGACCAGGCATATCAAGCGTCGCTTCAACTCCATACGTGAAAATGTTCAAAATGGAGACATAGATATTTGTAAAGTGCATACGGACCTGAATGTCGCAGATCCGTTGACTAAACCTCTTCCTCGAGCAAAACATGATCAACACCAGAACTCTATGGGTGTTCGATTCATCACAATGTAACTAGATTATTGACTCTAGTGCAAGTGGGAGACTGTTGGAAATATGCCCTAGAGGCAATAATAAAATGGTTATTATTATATTTCCTTGTTCATGATAATTGTCTATTGTTCATGCTATAATTGTATTATCCGGAAATCGTAATACATGTGTGAATACATAGACCACAACATGTCCCTAGTGAGCCTCTAGTTGACTAGCTCGTTGATCAATATATGGTTACGGTTTCCTGACCATGGACATTGGATGTCATTGATAACAGGGTCACATCATTAGGAGAATGATGTGATGGACAAGACCCAATCCTAAGCATAGCGCAAGATCGTGTAGTTCGTCTGCTAAAGCTTTTCTAATGTCAAGTATCTTTTCCTTAGACCATGAGATTGTGCAACTCCTGGATACTGTAGGAATACTTTGGGTGTGCCAAACGTCACAACGTAACTGGGTGATTATAAAAGTGCACTACGGGTATCTCTGAAAGTGCCTGTTGGGTTGGCACGAATCGAGACTGGGATTTGTCACTCCGTATGACGGAGAGGTATCGCTGGGCCCACTCGGTAAGACATCATTGTAATGAGCTCAATGTGACTAAGGGTTGGTCACGGGATGATGTGTTACGCAACGAGTAAAGTGACTTGCCGGTAACGAGATTGAACGAGGTATTGGGATACTGACGATCGAATCTCGGGCAAGTAACGTACCGATTGACAAAGGGAATTGTATACGTGACTGCTTGAATCCTCGACATGATGGTTCATCTGATGAGATCATCATGGAACATGTGGGAGCCAACATGGGTATCCAGATCCCGCTGTTGGTTATTGGCCGGAGAGTTGTCTCGGTCATGTCTGCATGGTTCCCAAACCTGTAGGGTCTACACACTTAAGGTTCGATGTCGCTAGGATTATTAGGAAGATTTGTATGTGATTACCGAATGTTGTTCGGAGTCCCGTATGAGATCCCGGACGTCACAAGGAGTTCCGGAATAGTTCGGAGGTGAAGATTTATATATGGGAAGTAATCATACGGTCACCGGAAATATTCAGGGGTATACCGGTATTGTACCGGGACCACCGGAGGGGTTCCGGGGGTCCACCGGGAGGGTCCACCTGCCTCGGAGGGCCTTATGGGCTGTAGGTGGAAGGGAACCAGCCCCTAGTGGGCTAGGCGCCATTCCCCCCTAGGGCCCATGCGCCTAGGGTTTGGGGGGAACCCTAAAGGGGGGCGCCCCCCTTGCTTGGGGGCCAAGCCCCCTCCCCCTTGG
>NC_041390.1:548938397-548952090 GCF_002162155.2 Triticum dicoccoides
CCCCTTCCCCCTTCTCCCTATAAATAGAGGGGCGAGGGGAGGGCTGCAGCACCACATCCAAGGCGCAGCCCCTCCCCTCCTCAACACCTCTCCTCCGCGTGAGCTCGGCGAAGCCCTGCCGGAGAACTGCCACTCCATCACCACCACGCCGTCGTGCTGCTGTTGGAGCCTTATTCCTCAACCTCTCCCTCCTCCTTGCTGGATCAAGGTGCGGGATACGTCACCGGGCTGCACGTGTGTTGAACGCGGAGGCGTCGTTGTTCGGTGCTTAGATCGGATTCGGCCGCGATCTGAATCGCTACGTGTACCACTCCTCCAACCGCGTTCTTGCAACGCTTCCGACTCGCGATCTTCAAGGGTATGAAGATGCACTCCCCTCTCGTTGCTAGTTACTCCATAGATTGATCTTGGTGATGCGTAGAATTTTTTTAATTTCTGCAACGATCCCCAACAAACGGACCCTCGAAGGTGAAGTAGTCGGTCACTGGTTCAACCGCGGTCTTGGGGTCTACCGGAAAGAAGTAACGGAGGGGGAACCAATAAATAACGTAGCAAACAAAGCATCACAAAGCATAACTTGGCAGTACGCGGTACTAAGGGTGACCTAACGCGGTAGGCGGTGATACCGGCGAAGGGGGAAACATCCGGGAAAGTATCCCCGATGTTTCGTGTTTTCGGACAGATGAACCGGAGGGGGAAAAGTTGCGTGTTCGCTATTCTAGGGATGTGTGGCGGACGAACGGGCTGCGTATCCGGATTCGTCTCGTCGTTCTGGGCAACTTTCATGTACAAAGTATTTTCATCCGAGTTACGGATTATTTTATATTAATTTTCAAAGTTTTAAACATTTTCTGAAATTATTGGATTTAAATTTAATTCAAAATTAAAAGGATAAAATACTATGGGTACACAGTGAGCGTACCCAGCAGTGTACGTGTGTGGCTGACAGTGGGGCCCAGCTGCTGAGTCAGCAGCTGACCGGTCAACCCTTATCCACTAGAATAGTGGAGGGTGGCCCCACCTGTAATAGGCAAGTGAGGTTATTTTAAAAGGAGATTGATTAAAGGCATGGGGCCCATGTGTCAGGGGCACATTAACTTAACAAGGGGTTAGTTTTGTTAGGTAATTAGGGAGAGGGGCCCAGTAGTTAGTGGGTGATTAGGGGGTTGTTGACGGCTAATAGGGGATTAGCCCCTTAATTTGGGCTGGTTGGGGGCCCGCTAGTAGAGGCACAAAGGCCAGCCCCAGCGTGGCAGTGCGCAGGCACGCACGAAGGCTGGACGCCATGAGCGGCCGGACCCGGTGGTGCGCCGGCGGCCAGGTCTAGCAGGCCGCGCGGGCGAGCGGGTGGCGCGGCCGGCAGGAGCTGCTCCAAGCCGCGGCAAGCAGAGGGGACAGGCACGATTGGCGCAGCCGGCAGCAGCTGCAGGGGCGAACGGCGGCGGTGGCGGCCAAGCAGCAGCGTGCAGAGCGGCACGCAAGCGCATGGGAGGCATAGGCGCAGGGCCATGTGCGGTCGGTGCAGCGGAGCAGTACCGGCGGGAGGCAATGGGCGGAGCGGCCGTAGCAAGCAGCAGTGCAGCCACCGCAAAGCAAAGGCAGCAGCACACGAGGGTGGGCGAGCGGGCATCGCACACATGGACGACGTGGAGCAACGGGCAGGGGTGCGCTGGGCACGGCGGTGGCGGCGGTCGGTGCGCGCATGCACGCGTGGGACGACAGCGGCGGAGGGCGGCCACGGCGACGGCGTGCGGGACGCGAGCGCGGCCCTAGTGAGCATGACGACCGCGGCCACCGGTGGGAGAACGGGCGGCGCGAGTGAAGGACTACGACGGGGCGTGCACGGTCGGGCGGAGCTGCAGCAAGGGGCGGATGGGCGCGGCGACAAGAACAACTAGCTATGGACACAGGATCGAGCTACGAGCATAAGGGAAACATCGAGGAGCTCACCGCGGAGCACAAGATGGCTCGGTGAGCAACTTAGGAGCAGCAGAGGCAGTGGATTCGACGAGGAACTCCGGCGATCGAAGTGGGAAGAAGCCGTCGATCCCGAAGCTTGACGGCGCCCCAGCTCGATCTGGTGGCCATAGTCGAAGTAGACGAGGCAGACGTGTCTCCTGGCGAAGTTTCAGCCGGCGAGGATGGCAGTGGCTACGACGACGACCACGAAGCGGTGACAGCTACGTTCGGATGCGGGTTCTACATCGAACGAGGAAAGGGGAGATAGAATTAAGAGCTAGGGTTTCGGTCGAGGGGTGCGGCGGTGTTTTGTCGGGCACCGGGTGTGCTGGATGGCCGCCACGCACGGCATGGCACGGCCATGCCGGTCGATGGCCGCCACGATCCCCCTGCCTCCTCCTGTAGCGAGATTGGGGATGGCCCAAGTTGGGCTGGGCTGGTTCCTGTAGCTAGTAGGCCGTGAGTCCAAAGAGTAATTTAGTTTTTATATATTTTCACATTCTATTTTAGCCACTGTTTTGTATTTAGCCTACATACTAAACATTTTAGTTAAAGTTGAAACTTCCCACAACATTACCTGCTGATATTGTCTAAAAAGTTTAAGGTTAATTGGAAAATGTTTGAAAATAGGTTTATATTTAAATGGGCATAATAAGTGTTGCTTGTCCACATTAATTATTCCTAGGGGCAATTTAAAAATCCATTTTAATGTTGGTTCCTACATGTTAAATACTTAGTGAATATTTGTAAACCCTCGAACATTTTTATTTGACAGTTTGAAGAAATAAGAATTTGACCTGTTATTTAAAATTTTGAATTGTTTTTAAACCATCGCGAGATTAATAATAGCAATCGCAGTGACGTGGCATCATTAGCAGAGATCCACTGTAGCTTAATTATCCGAGCGTCACAGACGGGTTACTTAAAAGAAGCCAACGAGTATACAAAGTGACGGTTCATGATAAAGCTTGTAATAGGCCCAAGCCCAGAGACGGCTTAAGGCCCGTAATTGTAAACCGCCATGTATGAATAATACTTGTAAAGTAAGGCATGTAAAAGAAGTCACCGAGCCGAACACGTTATATGAGCCGGCCGGGACTCTCTAGGCCGCAGGGCGTCAACCCGTATATATAAGGGGACAACCCGGCGGCGGCTTAGGGCAAGAAACAACAGATCGAGAGCCAAGCTAGCATATTCGCTCCTTGGTCATCGAAACCTAGCAATACCACATTAACTGGACTAGGCTTTACCTTCATCGTAAGGGGCCGAACCAGTATAAACCTCTCGTGTCCTTTGTCCCGATTAACCCCTTTAAGCTTTCTAGTTGCGATGGTTTCACGACTAAGTCCTCTCACTAGGACATCTGCCGTGACAATTCTACAACAAGATTGACGAAATAGACATAGACGCCGTCGTAGTCGATAAGAACATCTCCAAATGCACATCGTCAGGAAACTTGAAATAAATCTAGAAAAATACAACCACCGATATGTTGGGGAACGTTGCAGAAAACAAAAATTTTCCTACTCGTTTCACCAAGATCATCTAGGAGTTCATCTAGCAACGAGTGATTAGATGCATCTACATACCTTTGTAGATCGCGCACGGAAGCGTTCAAAAGAACGGTGATGATGTAGTCGTACTCGACGTGATCCAAATCGTCGATGACCAGCGCCGAACGGACGGCACCTCCGCGTTCAACACACGTACGGGACGGGAGACGTCTCCTCCTTCTTGATCCAGCAAGGGGGAAGGAGAGGTTGATGAAGATCCAGCAGCACGACGGCGTGGTGGTGGATGCAGGGTGTCACAGCAGCAGGGCTTCGCCGAGACTACGAGGGAGAGACATAACGGGGGGAGGTGGAGGCGCCAGGGGCTGGTATGAAATCCCTCCTCTCCCCCCCACTATATATAGGGGTGCCAGGGGGGCGCCGGCCAAGGGGAGGTTTCCCTCCCCCCCAAGGCACCTAGGGGTGCCTTCCACCACATGGACTCTTCCATGGTGGAAACCCTAGGCGCATGGCCTATAGGGGCTGGTGCCCTTGGCCCATCTAGGCCAAGGCGCACCCCCTACAGCCCATGTGGCCCCCCGGGACAGGTGGCCCCACCCGGTGGACCCCCGGGACCCTTCCGGTGGTCCCGGTACAATACCGATAACCCCAAAACTTGTCCCGATGCCCGAAATAGCACTTCCTATATATAGTTCTTTACCTCCGGACCATTCCGGAACTCCTCGTGACGTCCGGGATCTCATCCGGGACTCCGAACAACATTCGGGTTTCTGCATATACATATCTTCATAACCCTAGCGTCACCAAACCTTAAGTGTGTAGACCCTACGGGTTCGGGAGACAAGCAGACATGACCGAGACGACTCTCCGGTCAATAACCAACAGCGGGATCTGGATACCCATGTTGGCTCCCACATGCTCCACGATGATCTCATCGGATGAACCACGATGTCGAGGATTTAATCAATCCCGTACGCTATTCCCTTTGTCTATCGATATGTTACTTGCCCGAGATTCGATCGTCGGTATCCCAATACCTCGTTCAATCTCGTTACCGGCAAGTCACTTTACTCGTACCGTAATGCATGATCCCGTGACCAGACACTTGGTCACTCTGAGCCTATTATGATGATGCATTACCGAGTGGGCCCAGTGATACCTCTCCGTCATACGGAGTGACAAATCCCAGTCTTGATCCATGTCACCCAACAGACACTTTCGGAGATACCCGTAGTCTACCTTTATAGTCACCCAGTTACGTTGTGACGTTTGGCATACCCAAAGCACTCCTACGGTATCCGGGAGTTACACGATCTCATGGTCTAAGGAAAAGATACTTGACATTGGAAAACTCTAGCAAACGAACTATACGATCTTGTGCTATGTTTAGGATTGGGTCTTGTCCATCACATCATTCTCCCAATGATGTGATCTCGTTATCAATGACATCCAGTGTCCATAGTCAGGAAACCATGACTATCTGTTGATCAACGAGCTAGTCAACTAGAGGCTCACTAGGGACATGTTGGTGTCTGTTATTCACACATGTATTACGATTTCCGGATAACACAATTATAGCATGAATAAAGACAATTATCATGAACAAGGAAATATAATAATAATGCTTTTATTATTGCCTCTAGGGCATATTTCCAACGGTCTCCCACTTGCACTAGAGTCAATAATCTAGTTACATTGTGATGAATCGAACACCCATGGAATTCTGGTGTTGATCATGTTTTGCTCTAGGGAGAGGTTTAGTCAACGGATCTGCTACATTCAGGTCTGTATGTACTTTACAAATCTCTATGTCTCCATCTTGAACATTTTCATGAATGGAGTTGAAGCGACGCTTGATGTGCCTTGTCTTCTTGTGAAACCTGGGCTCCTTGGCAAGTGCAATAGCTCCAGTGTTGTCACAGAAGAGCTTGATCGGCCCCGACGCATTGGGTATGACTCCTAGGTCGGTGATGAACTCCTTCACCCATATTGCTTCATGTGCTGCCTCCGAGGCTGCCATGTACTCCGCTTCACATGTAGATCCCGCCACGACGCTTTGCTTGCAACTGCACCAGCTTACTGCCCCACCATTCAAAATATACACGTATCCGGTTTGTGACTTAGAGTCATCCAGATCTGTGTCGAAGCTAGCGTCGACGTAACCCTTTACGACGAGCTCTTCGTCACCTCCATAAACGAGAAACATTTCCTTAGTCCTTTTCAGGTACTTCAGGATATTCTTGACCGCTGTCCAGTGTTCCTTGCCGGGATTACTTTGGTACCTTCCTACCAAACTTACGGCAAGGTTTACATCAGGTCTGGTACACAGCATGGCATACATAATAGAACCTATGGCTGAGGCATAGGGGATGACGCTCATCTCTTCTATATCTTCTGCTGTGGTCGGACATTGAGCTGAGCTCAATTTCACACCTTGTAACACAGGCAAGAACCCTTTCTTGGATTGATCCATATTGAACTTCTTCAATATCTTATCAAGGTATGTGCTTTGTGAAAGACCTATGAGGCGTCTCGATCTATCTCTATAGATTTTGATGCCTAATATATAAGCAGCTTCTCCAAGGTCCTTCATTGAAAAACTTTTATTCAAGTAGGCCTTGATGCTGTCTAAGAGTTCTATATCATTTCCCATCAACAGTATGTCATCTACATATAATATGAGAAATGCTACAGAGCTCCCACTCACTTTCTTGTAAACGCAGGCTTCTCCATAAGTCTGTGTAAACCCAAACGCTTTGATCATCTCATCAAAGCGAATGTTCCAACTCCGAGATGCTTGCACCAGCCCATAAATCGAGCGTTGGAGCTTGCACACTTTGTCAGCATTCTTAGGATCGACAAAACCTTCCGGATGCATCATATACAATTCTTCCTTAAGGAAACCATTAAGGAATGCCGTTTTGACGTCCATTTGCCATATTTCGTAATCATAGAATGCGGCAATTGCTAACATGATTCGGACGGACTTCAGCTTCGCTACCGGTGAGAAAGTCTCATCGTAGTCAACCCCTTGAACTTGTCGATAACCCTTAGCGACAAGCCGAGCTTTATAGATGGTCACATTACCATCCGCGTCTGTCTTCTTCTTAAAGATCCATTTATTTTCTATGGCTCGCCGTTCAACGGGCAAGTCAGTCAAAGTCCATACTTCGTTTTCATACATGGATCCTATCTCGGATTTCATGGCTTCTAGCCATTTGTCGGAATCCGGGCCCGCCATCGCTTCTTCATAGTTCGAAGGTTCACCGTTGTCTAACAACATGATTTCCAAGACAGGGTTGCCGTACCACTCTGGTGCGGAACGTGTCCTTGTGTCCACTAGTAGGACTCCTCCCCCTTGGAAACCCTAGGCGCATGGGCCTTGTGGGGCTGGTGCCCTTGGCCCAAGCAGGCCAAGGCGCACCCCCTACAGCCCATGTGGCCCCCGGGGATGGGTGGCCCCACCCGGTGGGCCCCCGGGACCCCTCCGGTGGTCCCGGTACAATACCGATAACCCCGAAACTTGTCCCGATGCCCGAAACAGGACTTCCCATATATAAATCTTTACCTCCGGACCATTCCGGAACTCCTCGTGACGTCCGGGATCTCATACGGGACTCCGAACAACATTCGGGTTACTGCATATACATATCCCTACAACCCTAGCGTAACCGAACCTTAAGTGTGTAGACCCTACGGGTTCGGGAGACAAGCAGACATGACCGAGACGACTCTCTGGTCAATAACCAACAGCGGGATCTGGATACCCATGTTGGCTCCCACATGCTCCACGATGATCTCATCGGATGAACCATGATGTCGAGGATTCTATCAACCCCGTACGCTATTCCCTTTGTCTATCGATATGTTACTTGCCCGAGATTCGATCGTCGGTATCCCAATACCTCGTTCAATCTCGTTACCGGCAAGTCACTTTACTCGTACCGTAATGCATGATCCCGTGACCAGACACTTGGTCACTCTGAGCTCATTATGATGATGCATTACCGAGTGGGCCCAGTGATACCTCTCCGTCATACGGAGTGACAAATCCCAGTCTTGATCCATGTCACCCAACAGACACTTTCAGAGATACCCGTAGTCTACCTTTATAGTCACCCAGTTACGTTGTGACGTTTGGCATACCCAAAGCACTCCTACGGTATCCGGGAGTTACACGATCTCATGGTCTAAGGAAAAGATACTTGACATTGGAAAACTCTAGCAAATGAACTATACGATCTTGTGCTATGTTTAGGATTGGGTCTTGTCCATCACATCATTCTCCCAATGATGTGATCTCATTATCAATGACATCCAGTGTCCATAGTCAGGAAACCATGACTATCTGTTGATCAACGAGCTAGTCAACTAGAGGCTCACTAGGGACATGTTGGTGTCTGTTATTCACACATGTATTACGATTTCCGGATAACACAATTATAGCATGAATAAAGACAATTATCATGAACAAGGAAATATAATAATAATGCTTTTATTATTGCCTCTAGGGCATATTTCCAACAGTCTCCCACTTGCACTAGAGTCAATAATCTAGTTACATTGTGATGAATCGAACACCCATAGAATTCTGGTGTTGATCATGTTTTGCTCTAGGGAGAGGTTTAGTCAACGGATCTGCTATATTCAGGTCCGTATGTACTTTACAAATCTCTATGTCTCCATCTTGAACATTTTCACGAATGGAGTTGAAGCGACGCTTGATGTTCCTTGTCTTCTTGTGAAACCTGGGCTCCTTGGCAAGTGCAATAGCTCCAGTGTTGTCACAGAAGAGCTTGATCGGCCCCGACGCATTGGGTATGACTCCTAGGTCGGTGATGAACTCCTTCACCCATATTGCTTCATGTGCTGCCTCCGAGGCTGCCATGTACTCCGCTTCACATGTAGATCCCGCCACGACGCTTTGCTTGCAACTGCACCAGCTTACTGCCCCACCATTCAAAATATACACGTATCCGGTTTGTGACTTAGAGTCATCCAGATCTGTGTCGAAGCTAGCGTCGACGTAACCCTTTACGACGAGCTCTTCGTCACCTCCATAAACGAGAAACATTTCCTTAGTCCTTTTCAGGTACTTCAGGATATTCTTGACCACTGTCCAGTGTTCGTTGCCGGGATTACTTTGGTACCTTCCTACCAAACTGACGGCAAGGTTAACATCAAGTCTGGTACATAGCATGGCATACATAATAGAACCTATGGCTGAGGCATAGGGGATGACGCTCATCTCTTCTATATCTTCTGCCGTGGTCGGACATTGAGCTGAGCTCAATTTCACACCTTGTAACACAGGCAAGAACCCCTTCTTGGATTGATCCATATTGAACTTCTTCAATATCTTATCAAGGTATGTGCTTTGTGAAAGACCTATGAGGCGTCTTGATCTATCTCTATAGATTTTGATGCCTAATATATAAGCAGCTTCTCCAAGGTCCTTCATTGAAAAACTTTTATTCAAGTAGGCCTTGATGCTGTCCAAGAGTTCTATATCATTTCCCATCAAAAGTATGTCATCTACATATAATATGAGAAATGCTACAGAGCTCCCACTCACTTTCTTGTAAACGCAGGCTTCTCCATAAGTCTGTGTAAACCCAAACGCTTTGATCATCTCATCAAAGCGAATGTTCCAACTCCGAGATGCTTGCACCAGCCCATAAATCGAGCGTTGGAGCTTGCACACTTTGTCAGCATTCTTAGGATCGACAAAACCTTCCGGCTGTATCATATACAATTCTTCCTTAAGGAAACCATTAAGGAATGCCGTTTTGACGTCCATTTGCCATATTTCATAATCATAGAATGCGGCAATTGCTAACATGATTCGGACGGACTTCAGCTTCGCTACCGGCGAGAAAGTCTCATCGTAGTCAACCCCTTGAACTTGTCGATAACCCTTAGCGACAAGCCGAGCTTTATAGATGGTCACATTACCATCCGCGTCTGTCTTCTTCTTAAAGATCCATTTATTTTCTATGGCTCGCCGCTCAACGGGCAAGTCAGTCAAAGTCCATACTTTGTTTTCATACATGGATCCTATCTCAGATTTCATGGCTTCCAACCATTTGTCGGAATCCGGGCCCGCCATCACTTCTTCATAGTTCGAAGGTTCACCGTTGTCTAACAGCATGATTTCCAAGACAGGGTTGCCGTACCACTCTGGTGCGGAACGTGTCCTTGTGGACCTTTGAATTTCAGTAGGGGCTTGATCAGAAGTATCTAGATCATTGTCATTAACTTCCTCTCTAGTCGGTGCAGGCACCTCAGGAACATTTTCTTGAGTTGCGCCATTTTCCGGTTCAAGAGGTAATACTTCATCAAGCTCTACTTTCCTCCCACTTACTTCTTTCGAGAGAAACTCTTTCTCCAGAAAGGACCCATTCTTGGCAACAAAGATCTTGCCTTCGGATCTGAGGTAGAAGGTGTACCCAATAGTTTCTTTTGGGTATCCTATGAAGACGCGTTTTTCCGACTTGGGTTCGAGCTTTTCAGGTTGAAGTTTCTTGACATAAGCATCGCATCCCCAAACTTTTAGAAACGACAGCTTAGGTTTCTTCCCAAACCACAATTCATACGGTGTCGTCTCAACGGATTTCGACGGAGCCCTATTTAAAGTGAATGCGGCAGTCTCTAAAGCATAGCCCCAAAAAGAAAGCGGTAAATCGGTAAGAGACATCATAGATCGCACCATATCTAACAGAGTGCGATTACGACGTTCGGACACACCATTACGCTGAGGTGTTCCAGGCGGCGTGAGTTGTGAAACTATTCCACATTTTCTTAAGTGTGCCCCAAACTCGTGACTCAAGTATTCTCCTCCACGATCTGATCGTAGAAACTTGATTTTCCTGTCACGTTGATTTTCAACCTCACTCTGAAATTCCTTGAACTTTTCAAAGGTTTCAGACTTGTGTTTCATTAAGTAGATATACCCATACCTACTTAAATCATCAGTGAGGGTGAGAACATAACGATAGCCACCGCGAGCCTCAACACTCATTGGACCGCACACATTAGTATGTATGATTTCCAATAAGTCGGTTGCTCGCTCCATTGTTCCTGAGAACGGAGTCTTGGTCATTTTACCCATAAGGCATGGTTCGCACGTGTCAAATGATTCATAATCAAGAGACTCTAAAAGTCCATCAGCATGGAGCTTCTTCATGCGTTTGACACCTATGTGACCAAGGCGGCAGTGCCACAAGTATGTGGGACTATCATTATCAACCTTACTTCTTTTGGTACTCACATTATGAACATGTGTAGCATCACGTTCGAGATTCATAAATAATAAACCATTCACCATAGGAGCATGACCATAAAACATATCTCTCATAAAAATGGAACAACCATTATTCTCAGATTTAAAAGAGTAGCCATCTCGAATTAAACGAGATCCCGATACAATGTTCATGCTCAAAGCTGGCACTAAATAACAATTATTAAGGTTTAAAACTAATCCCGAAGGGAGATGCAGAGGTAGCGTGCCGACGGCGATCACATTGACCTTGGAACCATTCCCGACGCGCATTGTCACCTCGTCCTTTGCCAGTTTCCGCTTATTCCGCAGCCCCTGCTTTGAGTTACAAATGTGAGCAACTGCACCGGTATCAAATACCCAGGAGCCACTACGGGCACTAGTAAGGTACACATCAATTACATGTATATCACATATACCTTTTGTTTTGCCGGCCTTCTTATCCGCTAAGTACTTAGGGCAGTTCCGCTTCCAGTGACCGCTTCCCTTGCAATAAAAGCACTTAGTCTCGGGCTTGGGTCCATTCTTTGGCTTCTTCCCGGCAGCTTGCTTGCCGGGCGCGGCAACTTCCTTGCCGTCCTTCTTGAAGTTCTTTTTACCCTTGCCTTTCTTGAACTTAGTGGTTTTATTGACCATCAACACTTGATGTTCCTTCCTGACTTCTACCTCTGCTGATTTCAGCATAGCAAATACTTCAGGAATGGTCTTTTCCATCCCCTGCATATTGAAGTTCATCACAAAGCTCTTGTAGCTTGGTGGAAGCGACTGGAGGATTCTGTCAATGACCGCATCATCCGGGAGATTAACTCCCAGCTGAGTCAAGCGGTTATGCAACCCAGACATAGTGAGTATGTGCTCACTGACAGAACTGTTTTCCTCCATCTTACAGCTGAAGAATTTGTCGGAGACTTCATATCTCTCGACCCGGGCATGAGCTTGGAAAACCATTTTCAGCTCTTCGAACATCTCATATGCTCCATGTCTCTCAAAACGCTTTTGGAGCCCCGGCTCTAGGCTATAAAGCATTGCCGCACTGAACGAGGGAGTAGTCATCGAAACGTGCCTGCCAAGCGTTCATAACATCTTGTTCTGCAGGGAGAACGGGTGCATCACCAAGCGGTGCTTGTAGGACATAATCTTTCTTGGCAGCTATGAGGATGATCCTCAGGTTCCGGACCCAGTCCGTATAGTTGCTGCCATCGTCTTTCAGCTTGGTTTTCTCTAGGAACGCGTTGAAGTTGAGGACTACGTTGGCCATTTAATCTACAAGACATATTGTAAAATATTTAGACTAAGTTCATGATAATTAAGTTCAACTAATCAAATTATTAATGAACTCCCACTTAGATTAGACATCCCTCTAGTCATCTAAGTATTACATGATTTGAGTTAAACTAGACCGTGTCCGATCATCGCGTGAGACGGACTAGTCAACATCGGTGAACATCTTCATGTTGATCGTATCTTCTATACGACTCATGCTCGACCTTTCGGTCTTCCGTGTTCCGAGGCCATGTCTGTACATGCTAGGCTCGTCAAGTCAACCTAAGTGTTTGCATGTGTAAATCTGTCTTACACCCGTTGTATGTGAACGTCTGAATAAAACACGCGATCATCACGTGGTGTTTTGAAACAGCGAACTGTCGCAACGGTGCACAGTTAGGGGGAACACTTCTTGAAATTAGTATGAGGGATCACCTTATTTACTACCGTCGTTCTAAGTAAACAAGATGCAAAACATGATAAACATCACATGCAATCAAATAATAAACGTGACATGATATGGCCAATATCACATAGCTCCTTTGATCTCCATCTTGGGGCTCCATGATCATCTTGTCACTGGCTTGACACCATGATCTCCATCATCATGATCTCCATCATCGTGTCTCCATGAAGTTGCTCGCCAACTATTACTTCTACTACTATGGCTAACGCGTATAGCAATAAAGTAAAGTAATTTACATGGCGTTTCTTGATGACACGCAGGTCATATAAAAGAATAAAGACAACTCCTATGGTTCCTGCCGGTTGTCATACTCATCGACATGCAAGTCATGATTCCTATTACAATAGCATGAACATCTCATACATCACATATAGATCATTCATCATTCATCACAACTTTGGCCATATCATATCACAAACCACTTGCTGCAAAAACAAGTTAGACGTCCTCTAATTGTTGTTGCAAGTTTTACGTGGCTGAATTAGGGTTCTAGCAAGAACGTTTTCTTACCTACGTTAAAGCCACAATGTGATTTGTCAACTTCTATTTACCCTTCATAAGGACCCTGTTCATCGATTCCGCTCCAACTAAAGTAGGAGAGACAGACACCCGCCAGCCACCTTATGCAACTAGTACATGTTAGTCGGTGGAACCGGTCTCACGTAAGCGTACGTGTAAGGTTGGTCCGGGCCGCTTCATCCCACAATACCGCTGAAGCAAGAAAGGACTAGTAACGGCAAGAAAGTTGACAAATCTATGCCCACAACAAATTGTGTTCTACTCGCGCAAGAAGAACTACGCATAGACCTAGCTCATGATGCCACTGTTGGGGAACGTTGCAGAAAACAAAAATTTTCCTACTCGTTTCACCAAGATCATCTAGGAGTTCATCTAGCAACGAGTGATTAGATGCATCTACATACCTTTGTAGATCGCGCACGGAAGTGTTCAAAAGAACGGTGATGATGTAGTCGTACTCGACGTGATCCAAATCACCGATGACCAGCGCCGAACGGACGGCACCTCCGCGTTCAACACACGTACGGGACGGGAGACGTCTCCTCCTTCTTGATCCAGCAAGGGGGAAGGAGAGGTTGATGAAGATCCAGCAGCACGACGGCGTGGTGGTGGATGCAGGGTGTCACAGCAGCAGGGCTTCGCCGAGACTACGAGGGAGAGACGTAACGGGGGGAGGTGGAGGCGCCAGGGGCTGGT
>NC_041390.1:548952214-548968325 GCF_002162155.2 Triticum dicoccoides
GGTGGAAACCCTAGGCGCATGGCCTATAGGGGCTGGTGCCCTTGGCCCATCTAGGCCAAGGCGCACCCCCTACAGCCCATGTGGCCCCCCGGGACAGGTGGCCCCACCCGGTGGACCCCCGGGACCCTTCCGGTGGTCCCGGTACAATACCGATAACCCCGAAACTTGTCCCGATGCCCGAAATAGCACTTCCTATATATAGTTCTTTACCTCCGGACCATTCCGGAACTCCTCGTGACGTCCGGGATCTCATCCGGGACTCCGAACAACATTCGGGTTTCTGCATATACATATCTTCATAACCCTAGCGTCACCGAACCTTAAGTGTGTAGACCCTACGGGTTCGGGAGACAAGCAGACATGACCGAGACGACTCTCCGGTCAATAACCAACAGCGGGATCTGGATACCCATGTTGGCTCCCGCATGCTCCATGATGATCTCATCGGATGAACCACGATGTCGAGGATTTAATCAATCCCGTACGCTATTCCCTTTGTCTATCGATATGTTACTTGCCCGAGATTCGATCGTCGGTATCCCAATACCTCGTTCAATCTCGTTACCGGCAAGTCACTTTACTCGTACCGTAATGCATGATCCCGTGACCAGACACTTGGTCACTCTGAGCTCATTATGATGATGCATTACCGAGTGGGCCCAGTGATACCTCTCCGTCATACGGAGTGACAAATCCCAGTCTTGATCCATGTCACCCAACAGACACTTTCGGAGATACCCGTAGTCTACCTTTATAGTCACCCAGTTACGGTGTGACGTTTGGCATACCCAAAGCACTCCTACGGTATCCGGGAGTTACACGATCTCATGGTCTAAGGAAAAGATACTTGACATTGGAAAACTCTAGCAAACGAACTATACGATCTTGTGCTATGTTTAGGATTGAGTCTTGTCCATCACATCATTCTCCCAATGATGTGATCTCGTTATCAATGACATCCAGTGTCCATAGTCAGGAAACCATGACTATCTATTGATCAACGAGCTAGTCAACTAGAGGCTCACTAGGGACATGTCGGTGTCTGTTATTCACACATGTATTACGATTTCCGGATAACACAATTATAGCATGAATAAAGACAATTATCATGAACAAGGAAATATAATAATAATGCTTTTATTATTGTCTCTAGGGCATATTTCCAACACGATAAGTCTAAGACTTGAATCCTGATAAACCGAAGATAGCACCGTACTCCTAACCACCCAACCGCAAATTGATTCCCCGGCCGGAATCATTTACCTAGCGAAAAACTCACGTCAAATTCTAGATACCCAGACAGCCGGTGAGAGAGTGACGCAACGTGTCGCACAAAGGTCTATGTTGCCCACGCGTTCTTCATACCCATCGAAATACGGTGCTAAAAAAAGGAAATACGGTGCTACTTACGACATATTGGGAACTCCGCTGGAACATATAAACTTATGCATGGCCAACGCCTTGAAGGTTAGCCAGGTTCGTTTCTTGACCTTTTCCCCACACATGCTCGAGCGCTGACAAACTTCGAGCCCCATTCGTACTGAAGTCTTGTCTTCGCACAGGGAAGGCTCCAAAGGGACAGCTCGTTGTCATCGGGATGCACGTTCGCGTTATGTTTCATGCTGCCGGAATAGCAGAATCTCAATTGCACGACCGGTTCCTCATCCGAACTGTCATCCATGGACGAAGAATTTTTCGCCATCGGTCGTGTTTCCTCTTGGCGAGATCCCTGTGTATAAGTAGTACCACAGATGGCATGCATATTCTTCACTCGTCAGACCTGGTTTGCTACCTACACTGGCTAGCTATCTCCTGCCACTGGTTGCTCGATCGATCTCTAGTCCGGCAATGGCGATCAGTAAGATACATCTAGTTTGGTTACTATGTGTGGCCTTAGCGTTTGGTGTCGCAGCAGCTGCCGTCCCCGCTCATGGTTCAGGTTCAGGCAGCGTGCGCTGCCACTACGATTTCTTCGTAAGTGCATCATGCATTTTGCTTCCCGTCAGCTGAAGAATGGATCGATGTGCTAGTAGCCAGGTGTCTGCAAAATTTGCTTGATAGTAGATGATGCATGACAAAACGGCGGCCGCCATTGTTGCAGATAAGGGAGGCCAACTACACCCGGCTCTGCAGCGAGAAGACCATCCTGACCGTGAACGGCGAGTTCCCGGGCCCGACCATCTTCGCGCGCAAGGGCGACGTCGTCCTCGTCAACGTCCACAACCAAGGCGACCAAAACGTCACCATCCACTGGTAGTTTTTCTAGTCTCAGAAATGGACTTATTTGTTTCAGGCCATGGCATTGGCATTAAGTTCTGCACAGAATGACACTGCTAATACTCTGTGCATGTGCAGGCACGGCGTGGACCAGCCGCGGAACCCATGGTCGGACGGCCCGGCCTACATAACGCAGTGCCCCATCCAGCCCGGCAACACCTTCACCTACCGGATCATCTTCTCCGAGGAGGAGGGCACGCTGTGGTGGCACGCGCACAGCGACTTCGACCGCGCCACCGTGCACGGTGCCATCGTCATCCATCCCAGGCGCGGCGCCGCCTACCCCTTCCCGAAGCCGCACCGAGAGGTGCCCATCATCCTCGGTACGCATGCTCAAACGCTGGTGCTCTCCTTTGGTTAAAATTTTCAACGAAATTTCAGTGAATTTCTGAAATATCGCATATTCCAGTGGGGTCCAAAATATCTTTAACCCTGAAATTTCGAGGTAGATTCAAGCTGATTTCAAAATAAATTTATATTATGTTAGAATTCATTAAAATTAAGTGAAATTTGAAATATCAAAATTCGAAATAACAGGTCCGAAACTATTTTGTTTCCGAAATTAAAAAACCTTCCTTCTTGAACTTCGATCGCGTGCTGGGGACCTGGGGTGAGGCTTGATTGTGTGAACATTTTTGCATGCAGGGGAGTGGTGGAACCGCGACGTCGGGCAAATGCTCGCCGAAGCCCTCAGCAGCGGTGGCGACTTCCAGCCGTCAGACGCCAACACCATCAACGGCCAGCCCGGTGACCTGTTCCCATGCTCCAGTGACACTACCTTCAAGCTCCCCGTCGAGCACGGCAAGACCTACATGCTCCGCATCATCAACGCGGCGCTCACCAACGAGTTCTTCTTCGCCATCGCCGGGCACCGCCTCACGGTGGTGGGCACCGATGCCGCCTACACCAAGCAGTTCACAGTCGACCACGTCTTCATCGGGCCGGGCCAGACCAAGACCGTGTTGCTCAACGCCGACCGTGGCCGCTCAAACCACACGAGGTACTACATGGCGGCAAGGCCGTACGCGACCAACCCGCTCGCCCGCTTCGACAACAGCACGACCACCGCCGTCCTGGAGTACATCGACGCGCCGCAGGCCACGGCGATGTCGGACATCCCCGCCCTGCCGGCCATCAACGACAGCGCGGCGGCGGAGGCCTACTCGGTGCAGCTCAAGTCCCTCGCCAGCGAGGAGCACCCGGTGGACGTGCCCCGGCTCGTCGACGAGCACATGCTCATCACCATCGCGGTCAATGAGATCCCCTGCACGCCCGGCGAGCTGTGCAAGGGCCCCCGCAACAACAGCCTCGCGGCGAGCCTCAACAACGTCAGCTTCGAGATGCCCAGCACGGCCATCCTTGGCGCCTACTACACCTCGGTGCTACTGGGCGTCGCCAAGACAAACTTTCCCGACAACCCGGCGGTGGCTTTTAACTACACCACCGACGACCTCCCTCTAGACCTCAGGTTCACGGCGCGCGACACAAGGGTGAAGGTGCTGGAGTACGGCACCGTGGTGGAGGTGGTTTTCCAGGACACGTCCATCCTCGGTAGCGAGAGCCACCCCATGCACCTTCACGGGTACAGCTTCTACGTGGTAGGGAGAGGGGCTGGTAACTTTGACAGGCACAAGGACCCGGCGACGTACAACCTCGATGACCCGCCGTACCAGAACACGGTCTCCGTGCCCAAGGCTGGCTGGGCCGCAATCCGCTTCCGGGCGGCGAATCCAGGTGAGTGCTTATTAAGGCATCTCTTTCATCATTTCTATGGCTCATTGTGAGGGTTTTTCTAACTTCACCTTTGTGTTTTATGGTTGTTGATTTAGGTGTATGGTTCATGCATTGCCATTTCGAGCGACACATGGTCTGGGGGATGGAGACCGTGTTTATTGTGAAGAACGGCAAGGCGGAAGAAGCTAAGATCATGCCACCACCTCCAAATATGCCAAAGTGCTGATGAAGTCCATTATCTCCTATAGAACGAGACAAGAAGTCAAAAGGCCACCACTGAAGAAATAGTTTACCTAATACCTTTATTCAAATTAACTAGTAACAGTTTTCAACCAAAGACGCTTAATTAGAGAAAATGAGGTGAATCACCCTTAGATATTTGGCCATTAGTTGGAGTGAGTGTTAATTCCCACCCACTTTGGTTTGACCGAACAATCGACACGACCGCCTGTGTTGTGTCATGTGTGCGTGCGTGCGTGCGTGCGTGCGTGCGTGTGTGTGAACACATCCATCTTGTACCCTTAGAGAAATTCCAATTAACACGTGCATTGTTTGATTGAACCAACTTTTACCTCCTCATATGATCAAGTTCCAACAATTACCTTGAGATGTGTTGGATTTCCTCCACCAACTTAGACATTTTTTATTCAATTGCTTTTGAAATGCCACAACAGATGCAGAAGCAAGATATCTGCCAGGATGTAGTCATTTGTTGTAGCATTTTCGGAAACAAAATTGGGTCGCCCGTCGGAACGTATATGGCGTACGCCCAACTCCCTCCTGGGCTAACACCCCTGCTCCGTCCTCGGCAACTCGACCCATCTTCTTTTTTCAGCCTTAAAAACAATTAAGTGTGCTACTTGACGATTCAAACTCAGAACCTCGTCATTTAGGGGCTGTTTGGTTTCCAACCACATATTGTCACACTTTGCCACACCTCATTTTAGCCAAGTTTGACCAAGTAAGATGGGTGTTTGGTTCTATCCACACCTAAGGCGAAAAAAATTATGAGCGGTGAACGTCACGTGTCATAGACACAAAAAAG
The DNA here is from genome assembly GCF_002162155.2 of Triticum dicoccoides. NCBI lineage: Eukaryota > Viridiplantae > Streptophyta > Magnoliopsida > Poales > Poaceae > Triticum > Triticum dicoccoides. The sequence goes on from NC_041390.1 coordinate 548,957,271, forward strand.
TGTGGCAAGATTCCTTTAGGCAAGCCAAAGTATGGCTAACAATTTGAGCAACTCAAGTTAGACAAGTGTGACAAAAAATAATATGGCAACATAAGGCAAAAAATAATGTGACAACATAAGACAAAAATAATAGTCACAATCCAAACAGTCCCTTAATTGCAAATGTAGAAACCAACTAGCACACCAAAACTGTTGTGCCAATGTGCTTCTTCCTATCTTTATGTTGTGTCAAATGTAACGCTAAAAACTTCCCAGCCTAGCTTTCTTTTTTTTCCAGTTTGTTTGTTTAGTTTTTCTTTTGTGTTTTTTTATATTTTCCTTTCTTTAATTCTTTTTTAAACAGTAAAATTATCAATTTGTGAACTTTTTACATATCCGTCAAATTTCCTAAAATTCTTGAACTTTTTAAAGAATTCTTGAACTTTCCAAATTGCTGAACATGTTTTTAAAATCCATCAAAATTTTCTTAAATTTGTGAACTTTTTTCATATCCATGTTTTTTTAAATCCGTGAACTTTTTTCAAATTCATGAACTCTTTTTAATTTTTACAATTTTTTTTAAATCCGTGATTTCTTTTTGAAATTGATGAACTTCTTAAAAATCCAAGAACATTTTTTCAAAATCTTAATCTTTTTGAAACTAGTGAACTTATTTTTAAATTTCAAAAACTTCTTTGTAGAATTCATTAACTTTTTCGAATTCATCATTGGTTCCAAATTTGTGTAGTTTTTCAAAATTCATAAACTATTTCTCAAATTCACAAAAAAATATTTTTGCAAACTTATTTCTTTTTTGTGATCATTTGTGAATTCGAACATTTCTGCGGAACCTGCAAACATTTTCAAATTCTGTGAACTTTTATCGAATTAGTGAACTTTTTTTCAAATTTGTGTCTTCTTTCAAAATCGGGACCTTTTTTTCAAATTTGGAAAGCTCTTTTCATATCTATGTTTCTAAAATTCAATGGTCAAATGGTTATTGAGCAAAACAACCTATTGAAGGAAACCACGTTTTATTAGGCAACAAGGAAACAGTTATGTAACCAGAAACAAAGAAAACTCTAGGAAATGCACGTTGTTTCTCGGCATCTGCCAAATGACCCCAATTTTGTCATTGGTTTGGATGACCAATTCAAGGCACCATGCCAAGTTATTTTTGGTTTATATAAATTTTGCATTTTTCGGAGTTTCTTGGTCAAAAAGTGTGATAAATGGTCGGACATGTCGCAACTTGGATACGGTGTCGGAAATCATTCAAACCTAGCATAGATGCCTAGCATGGGCATTCCCATCTTCTTGCAAAAGTTGAGGTCATTTCAAAAATGACAAAAAATAGCCCATGTTCAACGGAGGGTGACCGTGGTTCAAAAAGTCCACGTGCTCATAGAAGGCTCCTTCTGAGTGCATGATGTTAAAATGATCTCAATTCTTCTCATGGCCTTGTATGAGCAATTTAAGGCATCATGCCAAGTTTTTTTTTACAGGAAAGACTTTCAATCTATTCATCTTCAATCATGGTAGTACAACGAACACTAAAAATAATAATAAAATACATCAAGATCCGTAGACCATCTAGCGACGAATACAAGCACTGAAGCGAGTCAAGTTATTCGGGTTTTCGAGAAATTTTGCATTTTCTGGAGTATCTCAATGAAAAAAGGTTGATAAATGGTTGCGACAGGACATGTCGCAACATGCATATGGTGTCAGAAGTAGTTCAAACTTGACATGAATACCTACCATGGGCATGCCCACCTGGTGACAAAAGTTAGGATCATTTCAAGAATGTAAAAAAAACACCATATCCGATGTAGGGTGTCCTGATAGGCCATGTTTGACAGTCATCCCTTTCTAACCGCCTTTGTATCAGGGTATAATGAAAGACTATTCATTCTCATAACTTTAACTCTCAACTTTCACTTCTAAACATCAACAAAGGAGGGAGAGAGAGAGAGAGAGAGTCATGATTTGATTTGCCAAAGGCGATCTCTCGGTGTTCCGCTGGCTAGTAGTACCTTGGAAAGGGAACGTGCGTGCGTACCGTAAATGGCTTTTCTACCGTAGAAACTACCGATCTGCGTAGCATTAGTTGACACGTCTGATCTTGGCTGAATAGAACACCTTACTATGTACCATAAACTGACTGATCAAGGAAGTCAATGCGCACTTGCACTACGCATTAGTCTTCCGATCTTCAGAGAAGACAGCATGCAACAGGTCAAAAACTTTGTTTGACGTTTAGTGAAGCATGACCAAACTAACTAAATAGGCTCCTGCTTTTCACTCTCGCAAAACCTGCCAACGCATTTGCATCGTCCGTCTAGAATGGCGGCGCCATGACCGAGACCAGCAGATGAATTCCAGCCGGCCGATGCCTTACATTGTTCGTGATCGGAATTCAGAGGAGGACTCTGTTGCTGAGTTGCTGCTGATTACAATTCAGAAGAGGACACTGTTGCTAGCTGTTGGCATCACAGAGCCACAGGCGTGCCTGCACTGTATATCGTCATCGGCTAGGAATAGGATGGCCGGGAAAATATCTGGTGATACCGGAGCTAAAATGCTCCCATGATACGAAGTGATCTTGTCCGTTGGATCTCACATCCAACGGTCAACATCTAGGGATGCGGATCAGGACGCGATTCTAGGCTTCTAAAAGGACTCTTTTGAGAATGTTCTGGGGCTCCTGGGCTCACCGTTGGATGTAAAATCCCATGGCCAAGATCATATCGTATCATGGGAGCATTTTCGCTCCCGTATCACCTGATATGCACTCTGGGATGGCCAGCTTCACCAAGTGCGTTTTTGTTTAACGAGCAATGCTACACCAAACGAGCAATGCTACACCTAGGTAAAGTTACGTACAGATTTTACGTAATAGGCAATGTGTAGGACTGCGATTGGATGGATGGATGTGGCAGGGGCCCACACGGGTGAAAATCAGGGGGGGCGATAGATTTGTTAGGCAGGTTACGTAACTCTTCGTAGGTTGTTTTCGTAGGTGTAGTATTATTGTTGTTTAACTAACTCCAAGCCGATGGAATTTGTTTTTCTACACCAGTCGAACATTTGCAGTGTGTATCCCCTAGGAGAGCACTAGTACTTCTCTTAAGATGGATGAAAGTAAAGCATAACTATCTGTGTGCGGCCGCAGCGTGTAAGTGCATCTCCAACGCCGTTCATTAACACGGACATCCCAAACGTCCGTGGAGAGCGGTAGCCGAGTCAACCATCCAACTCGATGCATCAAATGTCCGCCTTTTGCAAAAAAAAAAAAAACATGTCTGCCATGCCGCTTCACTTTGAATCATTGATCGATAACAATTCAATTATACATTTCAATCCTAATAAAAGCGACATATGTTCAACAAGTTTTTAAAATTCATCTATCCAAAATTCAACCATGCTCCTCGAAAGCGCCTTCATCTCAAGTGTTTTTTCCTCGAACTTGACCTTCTTCATCAACACATGTTGTTGTCTCAGATAGGATGTTGGAAATATTAGCACTTTTCCGATTAGACTTATCCACGAGTAACCAGTAAGCATGGTATAAAATGTATGCATCTCATAGCGATACCTAAGCATACTAGCACGTATAGAACATAGAATCGAACCTTCTACGAGCAGCACATATACGGCTAGCATAAGTACGAGTAAACGAGGGATGAACAGATCATTACCCTCCGGTTGGCCAACGCGGCGGCGGCAGAAGCAGCCTCGGCGTCATCCGTGGCCTTCTTCTTAGCGGCAGCGTTGTCGGCCATGGTGTCGATGCAGAGGAAGTAGTGGAAGCAGAGGCGAACGGAGTTGGGGACGAATCGGGAGCAGTCGCGTCGAGACACTCCCCAAAAATCTTATTGCCGTTCTCCCGGGTAGGATCTCGAACGACAGGGTTTCGGAGACACCTGCTCTCCTGACCAGCCATGTACGTGGTTGTCGGGATGGGATCGTCGGAGGCAGCACAGAGTGAGGAACAGTAGATGACGGCTAGGTCACGCGAGAGGGAGTGAGTGAACCGAACTAGGTTACTTCACTGGTTTTTCGAGTATCAATGCTGCGCGTTAAGCATTAGACGCAATTCCTGTAGTTTTTTTTTGCCCTCACTTGAATCTGATATCAAGTTGTTACTGTAACCTCAAATATGATGGTTTTGCGTAAATAAGTCTTGGTCGGACATGCATGCATGATTTTGCTGTGGTTTCTAGCGTAAGTAAAGGCAAGGACATTCACGTCGGGGTTGAATGCTTGGCTTCTCGAAAGAAAAAGAACCCACGTGCTCGCTTCAAGCCTCGAGTTTTCTCATCGATTAGTAGTGCTAACTCTTGGCCCGTTCAAGTTAGTGTGCTCAACATGCCCTTGTCCTAGCTTAGTTGCCGCGAAGGCTTCCACTTCCGGGGCCGGCTGCTCGCACGTTGTGGTAGTCGCTGTCATCGCCCAAGGAAATGAAACGTGGAAGACTCGACCAGCTAATTGTACGATGAAGGGAAATAATCTGAAACTAACTGAAGACCATGCAGCTAGCTGGGGCAGGCATGCATGCATGCATTGCCCGACGTCTCGACCGGCCCATCGCTAGCTCCTATAAATACTCTCGTGGAGCTGCCTCCAACGGCCATCGCACACGCATATTGGTTGCATTCCCAACTCTAGCTACAGCTACTGTGTTACCTGGCTATACGTACATAGCTAGCTCCTTAACCTCCAGGCGGTCGAAATCGTAACGACGTTGGCATGGCGATCAGTGTAGCTATGCTTTGGTTACTCGGTACTGTCGTGTTAACAACGTTGGCGTCCGCAGTCACCCCGCCCGAGGGCTCCAAGAATCGCCACTACGATTTCGCTGTAAGTCTATCTGCAGTCCTGCACTCTATCAGCATTCACGTAGCATTTTCCTTGTATGCGCTTGGCTCCATTTTCGCTATATACATCCAAAAGTGTATCGACCATGTTTGTCTAGCAAGCCTAGTAATTTTACCAAATACTTTCTCCGTCTTAAAACAAGTGTCGTATCGTGTCGTTGATTACTACTCCCTTCGCCTCAGATAAGTATCTCAACACTAAAGTTAGTACAAAGTTAAAATACTTATTTTAAGATAGAGTAATTACAAAGTTAATATAAAATTATACTAAATCAACTATACTTATTTTGAAATGAAGGGAGTATGCATCTTACTACAAAGTCTCATGAGTTTCTCAAAACGCAGTCCTGAGAACTACTTAGCTAGTACTACAATGAGCCAATGACACGGCACCCTGTTCACTTTATGTTCTTCAACAACACCTCAAAAGTCAAAATTACACTGTTCTTGCCAAATCAACTTCCCTTACAGTGACAGCTACGGTGATACCTGCATGCACGAAATGAACTAACGACATTCTTCTTGCAGATAAAAAAGACTAACTACACAAGGCTGTGTCACGAGAAGACCGTGCTCACCGTGAACGGCCAGTTCCCCGGTCCGACCATCTACGCGCGCAAGGGCGACATCGTCATCGTCAACGTCATCAACCAAGGCAAAAAAAACATCACCATCCACTGGTAAGTTTGATTCCATCGTGCCGTTCACGTAACAAAACTTCTCTCCTTTGCCTGTAACGTGATCACCGGCAACCTCCTTGTGTGTAGGCATGGTGTGGACCAGCCAAGGAACCCGTGGTCCGACGGCCCGGAGTACATAACACAGTGTCCCATCCAGCCCAGCGCCAACTTCACCTACACGGTCATCTTGTCCGAAGAAGAGGGCACGCTGTGGTGGCATGCGCACAGCGACTTTGACCGCACCACCGTCCATGGCGCCATCGTCATCCACCCCAAGAAGGGTACCACCTTTCCCTTCAAGAAGCCACACAAGGAGATACCTGTCATCCTCGGTATGGATATATCTTGAACTTATTTGATGTATGAATCATGTTCTCTTTTTTTTTAAAGAAATGCATGAATCATGTTGTGTGCACCATGTGGTATTAATATGCGAGATGTTGATTCGCAGGTGAGTGGTGGAACGCCGATGTGAACCGTCTGCTCCAGGAGGCCAAACGGACTGGTGGCGAGGTCAATATTTCTGATGCGAACACCATCAACGGCCAGCCGGGAGACCTGTTCCCGTGCTCCAAGAACGGCACCTTCAAGCTGCACGTGGAGAGTGGCAAGACGTATCTGCTCCGGATCATCAACGCGGCACTGGCCAACGAGCTCTTCTTCGGCATCGCAGGGCACCGTCTCACAGTGGTTGGCACAGACGCGCGCTACACCAAGGCGTTAACCGTCGACTATATCATGATCTCGCCGGGCCAGACCGTGGACGCGCTCCTGGAGGCCGACCGCGCCGCGAACGGTTCGTCCAATTGCCGGTACTACATGGCGGCACGGACGTTCGCGTCGAACACCGGCATCGACTTCAATAACAGCACCGCCACAGCCATCGTGGAGTACACGGACGCGCCACGTGCCACACGCGCGGGCACGCCGGACTTCCCCAACCTTCCAGCCGTCAATGACACCGACGCGGCGACGACATACACAGAGCAGCTCCGGTCCTTGGCCAGCAAGGACCACCCCGCAGACGTGCCGGCCCATGTCGACGAGCACATGCTCATCACCATCGCCGTCAATGTGCTCCCATGCACGGGCAACATGACGTGCGATGGTCCACTCAGCAGCCGCTTCGCCGCTAGCCTCAACAACGTAAGCTTCCAGACCCCCTCCGTCGACGTCCTCGATGCCTACTACGGCTCCGTCCGCGGCGTGTACGAGCCAGACTTCCCCGACAAGCCGCCCTTCTTCTTCAACTTCACCGACGACAATGTCCCCACGGAGCGCTGGTTCACGAAGCGCGGCACCAAGGTGAAGGTACTCGAGTACGGAGCCGTGGTGGAGGTGGTTTTCCAGGACACTGCCATTCTAGGCGCCGAGACCCACCCGATGCACCTGCACGGATTCGCCTTCTACGTGGTGGGAAGAGGGTTCGGGAACTTCGACAAGCACAAGGATCCGGCCACGTACAACTTGATCGACCCGCCGTACCAGAACACCGTCTCCGTGCCGAAGGCTGGTTGGGCCGCAGTTCGCTTCCGTGCTACAAATCCCGGTGAGTGTTTTAGACTTAATTTTGGTTATCATGAACCTCCGCGTCACTTTGTTGAAATTGAAATGAATGGTTTATAACTTTGGCCCTCGTTTTGCTATGCTAGGTGTGTGGTTTATGCACTGCCACTTCGATCGTCATCAGGTTTGGGGGATGGACACTGTGTTCATCGTAAAGGATGGCAAGACCCCCCAAGCTAAAATGATGCGCCGTCCTGCGGGCATGCCTAGGTGCTAACTTGCGTGATTATACGGAGTGTGATAGCATCAGTGTTACAGCACAATCCAGAATATAATTATGGGTCTGTCTAAGACACATCTAGATGTGACATAGTTATGTCCCATCTAAGCTGATTTTCATTCTGTTTGTGGTCTATTTTTTTTGTACTAGTTTTTTTTGTTTCTTGTTGATGCATTATATACTTGTGGGAGGTTAGATGTGACATCCTTAAAAAACATCTAGATGTGAATTAGACAAAGTGTATAATTATTGTTTAGTTAATTGATGAATTTATTTTGCGTTTTTTTAAGAATATATATCTGGAAGACTAAACAGGTCTATTCAATTTTTATTAGGATGAATAGGAGAAGATCTTTTTGTCGTTCTATGATGTAAATTCTGCTTTGTATTCAGTTCTTAAAAGTAAACAAGTAGTGGTATTTTTGGATACTTGCATGTCTTGTTATTGTACGCGGAAAAAAATGTCACAGCTCATTTTCGGTGCATGTGTGCTACAACACGTTTTAGTCAGGCAAACAAGCATTTGTCTGGCGGTTTCCATGCTTTCTTTCACACTTTCCTGTTGAAAAGTACTCAAAACGTCTTATATTTTGATAGAGATAGTACATTTGTCCACTTATTCTCAGTTGTATGCAGAAGAAAATATCGCACAATGAAACCATGGATTTTTGGGGAAAAAAATTTGCGAAACCATGGATTTTTGGATTGACTAGTCGAATGTTCCAATGTACTTCCTCTGTAAACAATATAAGAGCGTTTAGATTACTATTTTAGTATTCTAAACGCTCTTATGTTAGTTTACAGAGGGAGTACTCTTTTGTTAGCATAGTCGCTTATGTTCTGTGTGATCCGCTTATCTTGGGTTCGGAGTTGTACGAGAATTATTTCATCATCTTGTATCGTTCAGCCATGTACTTGATGTGGTTACTGCTTTATATATAAAACAAGGTGAAAGCCTGTTTTGAGAGAGAGAGAGAGAACTTTAGTCGCAAACTAGACAATACTACTCCCTCCGTTCCGAATTACTTGTTGCATGTATGGATGTATCTAGATGTATTTTAGTCTAAATACATCTATTTCTGCTATGAGTAATTTAGAACGGAGGGAGTACATAAGTAGAACGGACTCGGGCCAGGGACCAGCCTTAAAAGTGCAGATTGTCCAATCATAAGATTTTTACAATAGTGTCGAGGAAATATTTCAATTCCACAAAAAATAATAAAACTAAGAAAAATAATACGAGACAATAATTAAACTCATAAGATCCGAATAAATAAAGTTGTGAAGACATAAACATGTTTGGCTTCATGGCACCGCCATAATAATAAAAAAGTCAAATAAACACCTCCACAAAGAAGCCAAAAAAGGTTGTATCAATGCCAAGATGGCAACCAGAGACGAGGGACCGGATAAATATCTAGCCACCGGCCGTCTGTTGGCGACGTAAGTTGGGGTCAGGAATGGCAGTTAGTACTACTAAATAAACATTGATGTTGAACAAATCATCAGCTTACAAAAAGAAAGGGGAACCAGAAACCAAAGTTTATGTCACGATGACAAACATGGGCGTGCGACTGTTGCCGAAGGGAGGCGTGCGGCGTGGATGCGCTAGAGCAGTGCCGCCCAGGCATAGTTTTTTTTTTTTTCGGTGCTGTCGCTCACGGGCCTGGGTGGGGTGGGCGTGAAGGCCTGCCGCTTTGAACATTTTGTCTTGTTCTATCCAGCCGAAACCCCGCACGCGGGTGTGTGTGTGGCCGTAACCTCGTAGGACGGGCTGCACAAGTGAACATGCGTAGAAATGGCTGTATACGTGACAAAAACTGACAACTACCCGTGCCGTCTCGCTTTGCTATGCTAGGCAAAGGAGCCGATCAATACAGGGAAAACGTGTTTTCAGAAAAATACTGGGAAAACGCTAGTCTATGCGCCAACAAAAAACTAGTCTGCATATTAGCGTTAGCAGACTTTTTAGGGTTGTTTGGCTTGAGACTAAGTTTGTCTAAGGTAGCCACATCTAAAGTTAGATAAGTTTGACCAACTTGGGCGGGTGCTTGGTTCAAGCCATACCTTAGGCAAGCCACACTAGAAATCCACATCACATACACTCAAAAAGTGTGGCAAGATTCATTTAGGCTTGCCGACTTGTGGCTCTCATTTTGAACAACTAACCTTAGGCAAGTGTGACAATATTATATGACAAAGTGTAGCATGATTAGGCCTAGAACCAAACAACCCCATTATAACCCACACATTCACTAACTATGGCCACAGTAAGGAAAATAGGAGCATCTTCAATCGCCATCATATAAAACAGACACACTATTTACATTCGGACTCGTCTGCGAACATGGATATAAGAGCATGTCATTCGACCTTTTCCCCTAAACCTTGTCACCTGAAAAAAAGAACTTTTTCCCTAGATATCTGTACTTGTTTTTTTTAAACCAGTAACACTCAAAATACTTATAGAAAAAGTAAAATTCATCTATAAATAACATGCAAATATCCCTAGTACAACAATAATTCAAATATATTTGTTACACCTTCTCTTTCTTCCTTCACAAGAAAAAATCTCATGCTTTCCTCCTCCTCCCGTGGCGTCGCCGCCGGTCCGCCTCATCTCCAATGGCCTTTGGGCCATAAAGGTGAGGAGGACCTGCCCCCCCTCCAGCTGTCAGGAGGGACCATGTTCTCATTCTTGTTAGGTTTAGTGTCTTGGTTGGGGCTATGTGGCGGTAATGTCCCTCAATAGGAATAAAATGTCTCCCATGTTCTATCTCGTCTCAATGGTGTGTCTAGCTTCGCCGGAGGCTGTATGGAGGTGTGTTCCGTTGGATCTCAGGGGATCCGGTCGGTGCTGATCTTCGATGGGTCTATTTGGAACCGGTTTTCGTTCGCCTTCCCATCTACGACTTTCTTCATCGGCGATGGTTGCTACTCTGGTGCGTCGGTCCTATCACAACAAAAAAAAGACACATCCGTGACATTTTGGGCCGAACGAATTTTTTTTCTGTAATACATATGACACTTCTATGACGATAATTGTGACAAAACCCGGTATCATCATAGATATGGTGGGCTCCTACTTCTATGACAAAAAATCATGACAGAAAATGGGCTTTTCGTCCTGGGCAGGCCGGAGACGCAGCTGCATGACATTCTTTGGGCCGTCCATGGCGGAAAAACCGTGGTAGAAGCAAGGAGGGAGGGGAATTTCGGGAGTTCCCGGTTACGGTGGGAGGTCGGGGGCCGAGCGATGCGCGTTTCTCTCGTACACATACGCGCGTGTGCGCGAGGCGTTGGCTCTAACTGAACCCGAGCGAGGCGTTGGGCTCTAACTGAACCCGAGCGATTGCACTGCAGGCTACGCGTCACTGAACCCGAGCGATCAATCGATGACTGTTAACTGAACCCGATCGAGCGATTCCTTGGCTACTGCTGCTAAGTGAAGCCGATCGATGGGATGAACAGTGAGCGTTGTGGGGGGGTTGGATGAACAGTGAGCGGTGGCGTTGCCTCTGGATGAACAGGACCCCGTGGTGTGGTGGAGGGCTGGATGAACAGTAGACGGTGGCGTTGCCTCTGGATGAACAGGACCCCGTGGTGTGGTGGAGGGCTGGATGAACAGTAGACGGTGGAGGGGTGCCCGTGGATGGGTGGATGAACATGACCCCGTGGTGTGGAGGGCAGGATAAACAGTAGACAGTTGAGGGGTGCCCGTGGAGGGGTG